>NC_048893.1:3706464-3838564 GCF_011077185.1 Oxyura jamaicensis
GGGGGTGCAGGGGGTGCAGGGGGTGCAGGGGGTGCTGGGGGTGCAGGGGGTGCTGGGATGCAGGGGGTGCAGGGGGTGCTGGGGGTGTTGCTGAGCTGCCTTTGCTCGGTGCTGCTGGGGGGCTTTTATTTATAAGGTGTTTATAGGGGTTTTTATTTATAGGGTGTAGAGGGTTGGCATGCAAACCACAGGGTTTGGAGCAGAGGGGGTGCAGTGGTTTGTGGTGGTTGGAGTGCTGAGTGCTTGCTGTTAAAGCTGGTGTGTGAAGCTTTAATCTGAGCAATCTTAATCTGAGCCTTGATCAAGCACCGTGGGTTTGCAGCACTTGTACGGAAAGATCGGCTCTGTTTGAGCTCAGCTGCTTAGAAAAGTTTAACGAAGGGTGAGAAGTTGTGGTGTAAGTGGATGGTTTGCTGGGAGGACTGAGGAAAACTAGGCAGAGTCAGGTACGGTGCTGCTGGATGAGAGCACTGCTTCCCCTGGTGGGGTTCTGGTGGTGTTTTGTTTAATTTTCTCAGCCTGGGAAGTGTTAGGGCTGGGGGAGGGATTTATTTTTTTTGGTGTTACTGTGAGGGGTTGGTAATGGAGAAGCCCTAGGGAGGGCTGGGGGCACTGAAAGACCTGTGAAAATTTACTCTCTGCACTTCAACTGTGTCTTGCTCTGAGCTCTGAGTTGCTTTTCTTTTGGGTTAAGTGATTTAACACAAACTGAGTAACGTGCCAGAACTCGATCTGTTTTCCTTTTTAAAGACCTGGGGCGACAGGGAGAGAAAGCTTCGAGTTTGGTTAAGTAGCTGCAGATTTTGAGGCTCGCTCATCCTCTTCTACTGTCTGGAAACCCCTCCCAAAGGCTGCTGCTAGTGCCAGGCTGCCACTGAAGCTGCAACAGGTTCTTCCTGCGATAGCTGATGGCTTTTTCCAGCCTGAGTAGCCAAACTTCAGTGCTTCCCTGCCTGTTTGCCAAATATTGACTGTAAGAACAGCCTGACTTGGTGTTTCTGTTCCTATACGTGTGATGTGTGTGCATTGGCCTGTAAATCCCATGGGGCGTCCTGTGAAATGAAGGGCATTAATTGCATCAAAACGCTCCTGTGGATGAACGTTTTGGAGCACAGCCACTGCTGGCAAATTGTCAGCCCCAGGGTTTGTTGCTCTCCTTCTTGGTGCAAGAGCTAATAGGTCCTTAATCATTAGCATCCTCTTGGCTAATTAGGAGAAACCAGCCAGCTGGGCAACTGCTTCATTTAGGTGGGGGGACAAAGCTGTCACTGGGGCTCAGATCTGAATGCATAAAGTTTCCAGACTGTGCTCCTGCTGCTCAGACAATGCAGGAACACCTAGAGGAACTGGGACTAATGATACCACAGTGCTAAGCGAGATTTTGCAGGTGCTTATCTGTGGGTTGTGCTCACAAGGGTGCATGTACAAAATATGTAGGGTCGCATCTACAGTCTGCAGCAGGATGGATAAGTTTATATGCTGTTATTAGAGTTTGCGGCCTTGGATTCCTGCCTCTTGGGGCTGTGGGAGGATTACCTCCTGCCAGGCTGGTAGGAGAGCCTGGCTGCATGCTGAGCTGGAAGTCAGTCCTGTGGGACTGCCTGAAGTGATGCTGTGTCAAGTGCACGTCTAGACAGCGAAGCACAGGCTGTGTGCGAGCCTGGAAGAGAATATTTAAGCACGTGTATCTGTCACCTGTAGTGTGAAGTGGGTTTAGGACAGCTTGCTGGGTTCCCTCAGGCCAGTTTTGCCTGCTGCAAAGGCTATAAAAGGTTAATTTAGAGCAAAGGATCTTGAGCAGCAGAGGGAATAACTTGTTTCACTGTAGGAGGAAGAGTGGGATGTGTGCTCCCCTTGATGTGATGTATGTGAAACAGGTCCTTTATGGGGTGTAACTGTGACCCACAGGTAGAGGATGCCCAGCTTTATCTTAATGTGGTTGTATTAAGCTCACCCTTATCACCATGAGCAGCAGTGAGGACAGGCCCTTTGAGTTTACAAATATTTTCTTGCTTTTCCAAGCCCTGACTTCTAAGTCTGTAGTCGAGTCAAACTGCACTGTGGTCCAGGGCTAGCTCTGGGTGCAACTCAGGCCCACTTGGCAATCAAATAAAAAATTAGGTTGTAAACCTTCCCACCTGCCTGCTGTGGCTTTGGAGGCACTTGGGTTCGCTGAGGACTCTTGCTACAAGCACTGAGTGTGAGCACTTGAAGGAAGAGGCAGCACAGCCTTGCAGCTGTGGGTGTTGCAATCCAGCTCCCCTGTACGAGAGCCCTCCCGTAGGGAGGTCACAACACGGAGGAGTGTGGATAATTGAGCAATCCCAGCTGGAGCAGTTCTTCACACTGCCTTGATCATCACTGAGTGGAGAAAGCAAGCTGCAGGAGCTGAGTGTGATTTGGGGGTTGAGAGACCCTGCAGTTGCTGCTACTGAAGTTTAAACTTTTTTTTTTTCTTTTTCTTTTTTTTTTTTTTTTTAAGAAAGGGGCTGTAAACTAGCAAAAGTTGCCCGGATTTGACACTTGTTCAGCAAAACCCCTTTGAAATGGGTGGAGATCTTGCATGAAATCCTAGCCATAGCATTTTTTGTAGGTTAATAAGGACACAACAGAATCATATTTGGGGAGTTAAAGGATTCTTGTTCTCCCTTGGGAATGGAAAAAGCTTTCATTGGAGCAAACAAATTTTGTTTCTACCCCACGGCAAACAATGCGAAGGACATCTAAGAACAACTATTCCTCTTCCATTTTCCTCCCTTCCTGAGGCTGCCGAGGCTCTGAGCTCCTGGAGGAGGTTTATTGGTATTTGTGCTGCAGGTGTCAAAATAAGCTCAAGGAGGGGGCTGGTCCCACCAGGCAGGGAGAGCTGTGCTGCTCTGAGCTCTGTAACCTGCAAGCAGAAAAAAAAAAAAAATGATTTTCTGCTTGGCTTTTGTAAATGGCTTGAGCCTGCTTAATGTGACAGCAGCGTCCCTTTAGCTCCTCTTGCACAGAGCTGCTGGATGCTCCTCCACCACTCCTTGCCTTGAGTTTCTGAAGAGCTTTTCCCCAGACACTGGTCTCCAGGCAGGGTTAAGTGATGGAGATGTGCTTTTAGCAGCTAGGGTGAGTGTTTTTATTGTTCTGGTCCAAGTAGCTTGTCCTGAGTCAGGTCCACAGAACAGGATCTTGCCAGACTGTAAAACAAACAGTGGTTTTCACTTGTAGTGTGGAATTCCTCTTACTGTATTTTTTTTTTATCTCTTCCTGATCCATGTGGACCTACCAGCAGCTGTTCCAGTGCATCTGAGAAACTAACTGATAGATCACCAAATCCATGCAGACTTCTGAAATAAGTTTGCCCAGGACACGGGAGCACTGCAGGCTTACCACGGCCAAGGCAGGCTCCGCTGACTCTGCTTTCTCTAACGCAAATGCTAACTCTTTGGTTATGTATACCTGTGTTGGGACTTCACCGCCACAGATGCTTTTCCCTCTAGGGGAAACAGTTACCCTTAAGATATAAAGCATTCTCCTCTTTAAAAACTATTTTTGAGGGATTAACATGAAGTCTGGTGATGCTGTGTATGGAGAGTCACTGCTGCCTCCCTTAGGGCAGAGTTAAATAAAACACTGTTTGAGCTGGAGTCCAGCCCCAACCCGTGTCTGCTGTGAGACTTACTGTGTCATCAAATAATAGATCTTGTTCTTGATATGTATGGCATGGCTTCTGGTTTGTGGCCATAAAAATCCATGCAGAAATAAGACATAGGGATGATGCACCCATTGCATAAGGTAGGAAAAAACTGAGACCCGTCCTGAAGCACTGCATGGCCTTCACCTGTGCACTTCATGTGTCCAGATAGATGGATGCTCCAGCAGAGGATCTCAGTATGTCTCTGCAAGGTGGGTGATGGGGAGGTGTTGCTGTTCTGTGAGTTCCAGAGCTCCTACGCTGGGCTTGGGGGGTCACTCTGGATTGGGATGGGGAATAGGAAGGGATGGGCTGACCATCATCAGCAACTGCCCAGGGAAGGGAATAAGTGATCACTTTCCTTAAGGTCCACCTACATCAGCCTTGGAGTTTCGGCGCATGGCACTGTGCAGGACTTCCTTGCTTGAGCAGGATTTCTGAGGGCCTAAATCCCCTGTCGGTGCATGTCCATCTTGCAACTTGAAGCCCTTTATGCCAGAGAAACTTTCTCTGGAGGATGCTGTAGAGTAGCCAAGCAATAGCCAGATACCTTCACTAGGAGCTAGTGCCATCTTATGTCCCAGTTACCTCATGTCCTGCAGAATATATCCTCCATTCATACTCCTTCCTCGAGTAAAGCATCACCTCAGCCAGTTTTGGTACAAGTCTTTATGTTCCTGAAGCCTTGGTACAAGGGTGTTTGGGAAGAAATGACTATATACATATATATATATATAATATATTATTTTTTTATATATGTATAGGAATGACTATATGTATATTGCAAGCTAGCAAATATATGTCAATAGCATCTGTCTCCTCAAACCACAGAGAGAAGATCCCTTGCTGCTCTGAAGTGATGCTGGGTACGTGTTTTGAGCACTTCCAGCTCAGGCACGCGCTTATCTTGCCAGCAGCGTGTTGGCTGCTATCTGCAAGCAGGGACTGCTGCTTCCTCCCATTGTGTCCCGGGTCAAGCTGTCTGGGGAGCTGTGAGCTCAGGCTAAGAATAGTGCAGCCCCCGGGGCTTTGGTCTCTGTATCCTGCATGTTGCCTTCTTCCTGTCTGGGGCTTGGAAAAAGCCTGGGAAAGGGTGTGTGCTTCAAATAGGTTGAAATGTGGTACTGGGGACCCTACTGCCTATAAATAAAGCAGAGGCTGGGCAGGGGGAGACCGTCTGTTTCCTGCCTGGTACAGGAGCTTTGAACCCTTTTCTGTAAAGGACAGAAATAAGGTAGTGTGGTGCTGTCTCAAAGATGGGCTTCTGGGCTTTATGGTAGGGGACTTAGCTAGATACTCGCTTTAAAGCAAGTAACAGCATAACCAACTCTGTGTGTTGCAGCCTGGGTTTTGGTGGGCTATTCACAATGTAAGTACTTTAAGAACTTTTAATATCACATTCGTTTTAAATATTTGTCCTCCAGGGCCTGTTGCTGGAGCTCCATGGGGTCAGGCTTGGTCTCTGGTAAATCAAATCCCAGAGGATTTGAGTTTTAGAGTCATAAAAGGGAGATGTCAGCTCCCTTCTGGAATCCTTTGGTTGTTTGCAGGACAACTTCCAGAGGAGGTGATCTGACCGTCAGCCAAGCACACCTAAACTTCTCATAGGGAAATAAGTTTCCCTCTTTCATCTTGTAAAGAACTCACTTAGAGGTCTGTCTTGATGACAGGGGTCTGTCAGATGCTACTGAATCTGATGCTGCCTAAATTGAGTTTTATTTCCAAGAGGGCACACATCATCCATAGGCACACATCTGCTGCAGAGCACACGTGGTTGATGGGGGATGCAGGGAGGATGCTGCACGTGGGAGTGCTCCCATGCCTGGGATGAGGAATGGCACGAGAATCAGGTGATAGGTGCTGTGATTGTCTTAACTGATTGATTATAATTGGGGATTAATTAAAACGAGTAGGTTGTAGGACAGCACTGCTGCAATTGCATAACTTCAAGGAATTATACAAGTTTAGGGCAGGCAAAGCTGTTCCCTTTGCACTACATCAAGAAAACACCCTAATAAATGTCTACCTTCTATTGCTCTGCAAAAAATAAATAAACAGAAAAAAATAAAAAGGATCTGGTTCTAGATGTGCTCTTACCTTCTTGTTTTCTGAGTCTCTACAGATCCATAATGAAATATTCTTCTAAATTAACTTTTTATATTTTTTAGGTCCTTATTCGGATGTTGAACTTCATCCTAGCCTGGTAGTCCTCAGGGAACTTCAAGTGTCTATGATCTTTATTGTCCTTTACTCAAAGAGGAGGGGTCTGGGAGTATTTCTGTTTCCTGCCCTGCCCTTTCTCAGCAGCGGACAGGTATTTCTTTGAAGTTGTTGCTCATCTTCCTTCCCTTTGCTTAACTTCATGGTATTTGGTCTGCAAAAACTGGAGCCAAGTAGGGGGAGAGTAACCCAAAGGGCTTCAATTCAAGAAGGCAGGAGTCCCCTCTGTTGTGATCCTACCTCTTGAATGGGATAGGTTTGGATTTTCTGCTTCTAGAAGAGTCAGGAACAGCTTTTTCCTACCTGCCCAGCCTCTTCCTGAGATGTTTTGGACCACACAACAAGGCTAAATATCACCCAGTACCTCACCTCCGTGCTGCAGCACAGCTCAGGACCATAGAGCAGCCCATGTGCTTCCATGTGGGCTGGGACTTTGCTAGGTTTCCTCTTGTTTTTTTTTAAGACTGCCTTTGAAGTCTTTCCAAAGGAAATGCATTCCTACAGTGTAAACTATTTTATTGCTGATATGCACACGCTTTATTGTCAATTGATATTTAATTGGAATAATTGAGGGTGAGATTGGATATGGGGCTAACCCTGCAGGAAGAACCTGGAAAAGAAGTCTCAATTTTCTACTTAACTTTTTTTTTATCCCCCAAGGTGCTTGGTGTAGCACCCTGCTCTGTTACAGGGACCCTCAGCTGTGAGGATGGGGAGTTCAGCTTTATTTCACCCAGCATTTCCTATCAGCCTGTGGAGTCTGCAGGAGAAATATGCCCAACTCCCCCGACAGGGAGGAGCAAAATAGCTTCCCATTGTGCTAAAAGGAACAGCTTAACAGGACATTGACCTTGGCTGGGAATTACCTTAAACATGCTGCAAACCGCTGGACTTCAGAAAGCTGGTGGAAATGTTTTTTCAAGCTTCCATTTGAATCAAACCACGCAGCAATTATTTCCAACTAATATTCACCTTTAGGTTAATTTCTTTTAGACCTCAAAGACTGGTTTGAAAGCTTGCTTGTATTTTCAGTGGTGTCTTTCCCTTAGATTTGCCTCCAAACTCTGCCTACAGGTTCATGTGAATTGTACTTGTTACCTATGATACTTTGACTAGTTTTCTGCTTAGTGATGTGGAGAAGCACTAAGAGTTCAGGAGTACCTCGTGTGCATAGAGCATGCTTGGAAAGATTCTTAAAGAAGTATCAAGCATATGGGGCCATGGAGAGCAAAAGCATGCCAGCAAGCTGTGCCCTGGTAGCCTGGGGTGTAGTGCAAACTGCTGCCCTGATTGGGCTTGCAGGTATCTGGCAGTCAGGGAGGATCACTGCTATGAAGATGGGCAGCAACGTTGCTGCCCTCTGAGTGAAGATTTTCTTCCTAATACCTTGACTAAATCTACTTTTTTTTTTTTTTTTTTAGTTCAAAGATATTACCCCTTGTCCTATCACTCCCCGAGGAAGGGTACCTCTAGGATGTTCCTAGCCAAAGTCCAGGGGCTGCGAGGGTGGTCTTTCACGTGTCACCTCTATGTGCTCCAGCCCTCTGTCTTCTAATGTAGCCCCACTACATCTTAGTATCATTTTTAGTCTGGTCAGATAGGGATCCTCTCCCTTCTGTCTTGTGCAGCTGTCTGCACTAAACAATTTTTAATTGGTTATAGGTGCTAAAATGCAAACTACATCTTGTTTGCACGTTGCACCCATGAACATGCGCAAAAAAAAATAGCTCAGTCCACCATTAAGATTTCTCCGAGCCATGGTAGGAAACAAATTCGTACAGCTGATGGAAGAGCTGAGTTGCCCCCAGTGAGTGGAGATGTGCTTAGAGATGAGTAAAGGAGGCTTGAGCCCTTCCCCAAGCTGAGCTTGTGCAGCCACCCAGGGATCTGTGCATGCCCTGGCTGGGCATGTCTGCAAGGCTTGGGGAAGAGGAAGGACACGGTGCAGTCTATTGCTCTGGAGCACAAAAGCTGTGCTGCTTCAAAGAGGGCTTTGTCAGCTACTTGAGGTTTCAGAGACCTGGAGCCATTTCTGTGAGGGTTTACCATCACCCCTAACCTCTGGGTCACAGCCACTGAACTACTTTGCTGCCAGTTTAAGCTCTAGTGGTCTTGGCTGGCGTTGTGGTTTAATTCGGAGACAGCCTGCTGCAGCTCTGCGTGGTAAATGCCCTTTTAAGCAGTTAATTATTTCTCAATAATACTTGCTTTTATCTTTTAATACAACAGTTTTACTGTCTCTGATAATTACAGAGTCTCGAATAACTCTCTTAAATCTAATGAGGCATGACAAGCCATGTTCAACAAGGCACTACGCCATTAACTTCTTACCTCTTACTTGTCATCTCATCGTGCTGAATTACTGAATTCCCAGCCTGAGTGGCTGTGGGTGCGTAACACGTCACTTCTCATTAAGCCAGCAGTGGAAAATCATCCCTGGTGCTCTCGTGGATGGGGCTGTGGTCAGCTGGCTGGCTTGGTGGCCTTTAGACCCCTTCCACGCTGTGCCCCAGGAACTGAGCAAGTTTGCTGGGCTTGGTTTCAATTCTTCTGGCTGCTCGGTTTGGTTAGTCCACACATCTTTTACTTGTGGATGGGTGAAATGCACGTGGCCCTTGTGTTGGGTGGATGTTCCTAGCCAAAGTCCAGGGGCTGGGCGGGTGGTCTTTCACGTGTCACCTCATAATCTTGCCTGTAAGAGAGGTACAAAGCTGTACCTCTGAGACATGAAGGCTCCAAGCAGGGGAGGTCCTGCACCTTGCACCAGGCAGGGCTTTCCCAGGTAAAGGTCCCCAGGGTGTCCCTTGAGGTGCATGGTTGGTGCATGGTGCATGCAGCTGGAAGTCTGATTGCTCAGGTATAGCTAGACTCATCAAAAGCCTCATTTAATTACCATCTAGGTGTAGAATAGCAAAGAGCTATTTATTTGGAAATTAACTGTATCTAGCTATTATGGACTTTACTGAAGTTGTTGCTGACTGTGTGCTTTGAGAGGTGGGTTTGCCTTCTGTCTCTGCAGCCTGTATGAGCTGTGCTGTCAAAAGCTGTGCATTTCCCCACTGAGAAGGGAGAAAAAGTGTCAGGCTATAAACTGAGATGTTTATATCCCCTCTGTTTTGTTTTTTTATGGGATGCCCATGGCACAAGTTACCGTGGTGCACCTGGCTTAGATTAGTTCCTGGCTCTGAAAGGGCAGTTTTTACTTGAACACAAGCTGTTTGCTTCACCCACTCGTTGATCTTTCAGTTAATGAGACCTCAGTGGAGTGCAATCTGGAGTCACGGAGCAGGATATCAAGTTGTGCTTAAAACTGTGTTGGCTTTACCATAATGTCAGATCTAAAATGGACCAGAGGAGTTGCTTGTGCACTTCTCATCCCATGTGGAGCAAGGAAACTTGTGCTTACAAAACTTCATTGCCTTCCCCACTGAAGAGTGGACATGGGTGTGTGGCCATGGTGCCTTAGCTTTCACTTGTTGCACTTTGGAACCCTGTTTTTGTATCCTCAAATCAGCTTGGGAAGCGTCCTGGTGTGCGAAGAGCTGCCAGCAGTAAGGAGGTCCCTTTGCTGGCTGTAAACTTGAAGGTAGTGCTGATTATGTGTAGCTGGGGTGTGTGTGTGAGGAAGGAATAAGTACAACCAGTGAGATGGTGAATGTCTGTTCTGGTGTTTGGCTGACTTTAAAAGACACAGAGTAGGCTACAAGGCTCCAAAAATGAAGAGGTGGTAAGGATAAAATAGGTCTGGGCTTCTGTAGCCTGCTTACTATTAGGGTACTCATTGCAATGATCTGCCCAGCACCGGGAACTTCTGGGAGGTGTAGAAGGAATAGTAATTAATGCTCACAATATATACCCTTGGGATAGCTCTCTAAGAGGGTTTAGACGTTGTGCATTGATTCATACTCATGTCCTGTAGCATCACTAGATGGCACCACCAAGCAGCTGCTCAGCTTATGTCCTGGGGTGGATGGTCAGGAGTAGAGCATGTATTGAAATTGTGTTTGTTTTTTTTTTTTTTTTTTTTTTTTTTGAAGGGGTAAAAAGAAGTCACAGCTTATTTTTAAATACTGAATCCTGTTCAAGCTGGCAATGTGTTTAGGAACTGATCATGGCAATTTAAATTGAGGTCTGAGGTCTATACTCTCTGCATCTACCTGGGGTTTGGAGGCAGTACCTGCAGTGCCTCCAGGTACAGCTGCTAGCAGCCTTACCACAAACAAGATGATGATGCTAAATGCCCTTTCATTAATTAGAGAGGAGGGTAATAAAGTGGGAAAACCTCTTCCAGAGCACTGATGCCTTAGTTCTTAGGGGAAAAGAGTTGGCCTAATAGCTGATAGTAGCCCATTTTAGGGAAGTACCTAGTTGGAGCGACAGCAGAACAGTCAAAAGTGACTTCTACAAGCATTGAGTACTTTTCCATTAGCAGCTCCCGTCTGGATATGTAAAGGCTAGATGAACCCAGGGAGAACATCAAATCTCTGGGACAAGTGAGGTGGGACCCTTTGAGATGTTTCTGCAATGTTCACACCACTGTGAGCAAAACTGGAGAAAAATGGGTAAAAAAAAAAAAACACTTTGTGCTACCTGCAGGAAGGAACAAGAGAGAGCTCTGAGCAGTGTGATACCTGTAGAGGAGAAAAACCTGCAGGGCTGCAAGGAGCAAACTCGTCTATACCCAGAGGGATTTCATTAAAGGATTCAAGTATCTCTTCCAGGGCACGTGGCAGTATCAAAACCACATCTCCCGGCTGTACCCAGTGGACATACAAAATGTTGTGTGATAAAAACAATGCTTTATCAGTATCTCTAGCTAGCTGGCACATGCTTGGAGCCATACCAGCTTGTAGGGCTCTGCAGCTTGGAGCTGGCACCTTCATGCTGAGGTGTGCGTGAGGTCCTGCTGCCTGACTTCTGGTCCGGGTAACTGCAAGGAGGAGGTGGCTTTATTGCACTTCTTTGTTTATAGCTTATTGTGACTCAAAATCTTGATGGACTTGGGCAATATTCAGTGTCACTACCATAACTTTAGTTAGCCTGGAAGGGTTACGAAGGCTGGTAGGTAGGGATGAACTCTCCCTAGCTTTTCTCACATCCCTTCCCATGGTATGAAAGTCTTGCTGAAGGAAGCAAGAAACACATGCCTACCTCCTAAACCCCTCTGCTGCTCCACCTTCTGCCCTATGGGTGCATCGCTTCTGGCTGGTTTGCGATCAGGTCCTTCCCCTTTGATCACCTTTAGGCTGGCAAATGCTGAGGGTCCTCCAGATATTTTTTTTGGCTGCTTTCTGCCTTGAAGTTTGGCACAGACTGCACGCAGAATCTGTTCAGCTCTGCTGGGTAATGTAACCCCTTTCATTTTCTTTGCAGTAAAACGATTTAAGGAGCCAAAAGAAGAGAGGCGTCCCTGGAGGATATGGTGAGGCTTTTAATTTGGAGCTTACAAAGCATATGTACCTGTTACGCTATTTCCTCTGCTTCTAGCTGTCTTCTAGGCCCTGTGACTAATTGGGATGCATTGGGAAGGATGGGACCTGAGCATGGTGGTGTTAAGATAGAATAAGGGGTAGACACTGTCCTGTTTTCAGCTGGGATAGTTAGTTTTCTTCCTAGTAGCTGGTACTGTGCTGTGTGTTGGATTTAGGATGAGAATAATGCTGATAACACACTGTTTTTAGTTGTTGCAGAGCAACTCCAAAGGCTCTCCAGTTTCTCGTGCTGCCCTGCCAGCAAGGAGCTGGGGGTGCACCAGGAGCTGGGGGGGACACAGCCAGGACAGCGGGCCCAGGCTGACCACAGGGATATCCAGTACCATAAAGTATCCTGCTGAACAATAAAACTGGGGGATTAGTGGGGTGGGGGAGCTGCTGCTGCTCAGAGTCTGGGCATCAGTCAGCAGGTGGTGAGCAATTGCACTGTGCATCACTTGTTTTGTATGTTCTTCTAATATTATTTTCCCTTTTCTGTCTTATTAAACTGCCTTTATTTCAACCCACAAGTGGTTTTTTGTTTGTTTGTTTGTTTTCTCCTTTGTTTTATCTTAATTTTTCCACTCTCTGCCATCTCAGTGCGGGGTGGGAGTAAGCGACCAGCTGCGTGGTGCTTAGCTGGGTTAAACACCACCACCAGCATCCTATCTGGCACTTAGGCTTTTTAAATAAAATGCCCTGCTGCCACTTCTCAAGGGAAGCTCCCTAAAGCAGCTGGTACTCCCTAGAAATAAAATCCCCACCCTAACTCCTCCAGGAAAGCCTGGGTTTTGCTGCAGGTGACTGAAACAGGAGGTCATGTCTTCTCCAACCTTCTGCACATGGGCAGTCAAATGGATCACGATGGACAGATCTTACTGCCTTTTTTCCTTCCCTTCAGGTTTTATGATACCTCCAAGCAAGCAATAGGTGCCCTCTTCATCCACTTTGCCAATATTTTTCTGTCTGATCTCACTGAAGAGGACCCCTGCTCTCTGTAAGTACCCAAAGTGCTTCTCTTTACGTCCCAAATCTCAAAATTCTAGAGTCAGAATTAACTTTATCTTGTCCTGCATAACTCTTCTGAGCTTCAAAACGCTGCTTAAAACCTCCTGGCCCATCTCCTTTGTTTGTACTAGTGCTGCACCTTGATATGTTTCTTTAAACAGCCACAGGCTGGGACTAAATATAACATCAAAAATGATTCATGACTGCTTTTAAGTGGGCAGTGTTTTAAAATAAGCCCTTCTGTGCTTACGCTGTGCCCTTCAGTTTTTCCTAATGTGGGCTTGGCACTTCACTGGTCTGCCTGATTTGTGATCCTGAACCAGGCAGCTTCAAACTCTGGAGCCCTGAGCCTGGGCTTCGAGGCTCTTCTGCTGCGTGTCCTGCCCAGTATAAACTGGGAGTTGTACTGGGGGTGCTCTGATTTCAGCAGCTGAATGAAAACTGTAATAAACTAGTTCTGAACATTTTGGCATAGAAAATCTTAATGCCACGTTTTTAAAGTGGCTATCAAAAGCAGGTTGTTCTTTTCAGTGCCTTTATTCAGAGGCAACATCAGGGAAATATTCATTCCTGTAGCTCTGTGCTTGGTGGCTTTCTTCACGCTGTAGGAGTCTGGCCTGACCTGGCAGAAAAAAATTCCAATAACAGAAAACTGGCCAGGAAATATGAGTCTGACTGAGATTTTTCTCTAGAACCTGTTAAAATACCCAGCCCTGGATTAGAGCTTGGACCCTGTGATCCCAGAAGGTCCCTTCAGGTTTCCAGCCTCTTGCTCTCTCTCCTATGAGCCTTAATCCTCCAAAGCTGCAGAGCAAAGCCCTCAGCCCCAAATCTCCTGGTGGTGTGAAACCCCTAACCAGAGGTTTTCAGGGAGTCCAGGATGCCTGCTGTGGAGCCAGGACTTGTTAATTCTCCCAGAAATCTGCTTCTTGCTCTGCATCCCTGCCCGTAGGAGCCCCTTGTAAAGTAAAAATGACTTTTTGCCTCTTACGCCATGCAGTTTGTACAGCAGCTGTGGTGTTTAACAAGCCTCATTTATTTTTGTATGAAACTACAAAAATATTTACTTATTTTTCCATTAAATTTAGGGTTTCATCCAAGTAAGAACAAACAATTCTGTGAATAGGGGAACCTTTATCTGGGGGGTGAGGGGTAATCCTTAAGCAAGGCTAGCCCAAGAAGTAATTAATACTGAGTGAATAAATGAACAGTGCTGGAGAAATGGTGGAGCCTCCTCCTTCCTCTGTGAAGCAGGCTCTTAAACTTAAATTGCTGGTAAGGCAATGGGTAAATCCAATAAAATAGGAAAGGGGGTTTTAAATATAAAATAAAAAATATAATACACAACATTATACATGATATATTTTATATAATGTGTATTAATATATAATTATTTCAATACAGATATATTAAATATAATCTATTGATATGCTATATTAACACATTACAATATTAATGTAAAATATAATATATTTTAGAATTTTATTTTACTTTATTTTGTGTAAGATAAAAATTTCCAATAAAATATGAAAATAGAGATTTTTGAAGTCTTGTTTTTTGATGGATTCCCATATTGAAATAAAAGATTTTTGAATATACTTTTACATAGCCTTAAGAACATAGCTGAAACCCTGAATTTTGTAGCTTCACCAAGTGGCCTTTCCTCTGCTCTCAGCTACCTCATTAATTTCATCCTTGATGCCACGCTGGGGATGCTGCTGATCTGGCTGGGCGTGAAGGTTGTCTCCTGGATCGTGCAGCACCAGAAGTACACGTACCTGGTCTTTGGGGAATACGGTAGGTGTCCACAGCCCCACGCAGAGCTGGCTTGTTTGCTCTCTTCTGTGAATGGGGAGGGAAAAAAAAAAAAAATGGCATTTTAGGGAGAAAACGTGGGAGCAACCTGATTTTGTTACCTCTCCTCCAAGGCTCTAGCAGGCTGTTGTAGCTATCAGCATGCTACGTGCTGGGACAGCTCTAGGTTGTGGGAACTCTGCTGTGATAAGTGTTCTTGGGCAGAGCAGGGTGGTGATGAGAGACTGAACGTGTCCTTGGGGGAATCATATACCCCAGGACACATGCACGATAAATTAAAGTGTTTGGATGTGGGATGATTTTTTTTTTCTTTTTTTTTTCCTGTAGGTTTCTCTTTTGGTGGTGGTGGTGGTTTTTTTTGGTTGTTTGCTTGTTTTCCCCTAAACCCTTAAAGTAGGATGAACTTTGGCAGCCTCTCTGCTTCAGTCCCTGTCCTAAGGGAGAATAAAAACATTTCAAAACCAAACCTTTCTCAGGCAGCCCCACTAGAGGGTAGCACTTCTCTTCAGTAAGAGGAGAGTGGCTTCGAGAAGAGCAATGCTCCTCTGTGCTGCAGTAAAAGGAGGAAGGACCCTTGGGGCTATTTTTACATCATATTTAATGTAAAGATGAGTTCCTTACTATGTATCTAATATAAAGGTGAGTCCATCTTTTAGACTTGGAAAATACACCCTATTTGTACCAATAGCTTTTCCACCCTTAAGACCTTAATCATGAAGTCTGTTCAGAAGGTGGTCCCACTTTGTATTTTTAGTAGCTTGTGAGATTTGGATTGAAGTGAGATGAGTGCAGGGACCCCATTGACTCGTAGCTTTAGCTCAGACTCATGTTCAGTGTGTAAAAGTGGAGTGCTATGCCTGTGTAAATGGGTTTTAGCACAGGATGGAGGGGATGGCTGGGCTTGTGACACAGCAGGAGCAGCTCAGGCAGAACAGGCTTTGGTACTACCTGAAAGTGGCTTTGGTGGTCTCCAGAATGGCTTCACCCCAAGCAAGCTGAGCATCCTGACAGCATCAATGAGAGCTATTTGTGGGGGATGTGGGGAACACAGCCCCTGTGAAAGAGCTGAGGAGCTAAGCACAGCACAACAAAATACTTTGGAGGAGACAGCAGAGCAATACAGATGTTCTTGGATCAGGGACTGGCATTTTTTTTTTCCCCTTTTTGAGCAGTGAGGACTCAAAACCCAACCACAGCCATCCCAGAGCACAGCCTCACACGCCACGTCTGCAGCTGAACAGAAGCAAGGCGATGTTAACGTGCACTGACAGCTCGCCTTCACCTCGTGGGGCAGTAATAAACTTACGTGGAGCTGGAGCTCCCCCCTCGAGGAGGCTGGCTTCGACTACAGAAACAGCTCACTCCAATGAGGAGAGAGGAAATCTTGCTTTCATTAACAAAAATTAGTTTCTGCTGTTGCTTGACTTGAGCTCCTGAATGGGGGATTAAATATCTCATCTGCCCTGCACTGTTTTTGGTGCAGGTCTCTGGCCAGAATGAGCAGGATGGAAAAAAAACAGACATGATATTGGACTCCCACCTAACACCATCCTGCTGCAGGGCTCAGGAAGCAAAGCTCTGCTATCCTCATCTCGGGTGTTAAGTAACTTCCAGGCTGGTCTGAAAGATGCTGGCAAACTTTGTGCAGTCTGATACAGGCTCCAGAAATATGATTTTCTGGACTAATTGCTGTACCAGACTTACACTGCTTTCCTCAGTTATTCTGAAAACTTCTCTTGCAGCCCTGCAAAGGAAGAAGGAATTCCTGCAAAGGGCAGGAATACCAGGAAAACACCAAATCTGTGCTGCAGACACTGCATTGGACACAGCTACCAGGAAGGAACACTTGTGTCTTCCTCCTGTATAGCCAGTACCCATCCATCTGCATGGTCTTCAAGGAAAAATTGTTTGCAACTGCTTCTTTTTGGATGCTTCAGCTTCTGGCTGCATCCCTGCAACCTGTGCGAATGCCTGCAGGTATCCTCTGAGGCTCCAACAGTCCTGCTCTGAGGTTGTTTTCCCTGTCTGCTTGGCCCCAGGTGGCTTTCCCTGTGCGACAGCAATTGCAGAATTAATAATATAATAATTATATTATTATATTATTATTAATAACATAAATAATGGAGAAGCAAAGGGGAGGGAAGGGAAATCCCCGGGAGGGAAGGGAAATCCCCTAAACCTGGGTTGTTTTTTAAAGCCACCAGCGGTCCAGAACTGACTGCTTAAAGATTCATATTTCCAAAAAATGGGAGACACCCGTTTTGAGATCAGCCTCTTCTTGTGCCTAAGCTTTCAGCCAAAGACAGCTCCAGCCAGGAATGACCTGGTTTTAGCCAGCAGAGAGTTAAAGACTTCATATTTGTGTTCCTCCAGCTTTACCTGGCAGCCCTTGGTTGCTCTTTGGGCTGCCTTTTAGCATAGGAAGCCACCTTAGGAAAGGCTGCTGTATCTTCTGAAGTTGCTTGGCTCCAAAGACTGGAGGCATTCAATCCTCATCTTGGTTAGAGCAGACTTTGGAAAAGGTGGTTGCTCCACAGGTGCTCAGGGCCCTGCTGGAGCAGTGGTGCAGCAGCAAACCACGGCTGGAGGTGCTCTTCCTATGGGGAACCCTGCAGGGAGGAGGAGAGCAAAGCAGTCTAAGCTGCAGATGTATCAACTCAGCAGTATCTAAAATAATATTTGAAGGTAAACAAATGCTACGAGTTCACATTAATGCGTGGTTTCTGCAACGTGCAAGCCAAACACTGAAAAGGAGCATTAAGAAATGATGGAGGAAAAGTGGGTGTCCTTGCTGGAAGAAGCCTCCAGGGAGAAGGGGTTTGTGGAGGACTGTGGTTACCAACTCGTCTGAGCTTTGTTCATTTTCTGTCTGGAAATGGAAAGGCATGTTGCCTGGAGGCCTATAAAGTCTGTTTAGTGGCCTGTTGAACTCTGTTGGTCAAATTTAGTTATAGGAGAGCGTGCTCTGTGCCAGCTGCTGAGTTTAACTGAGGACCTGTGTAGGCTGCTTTTGGCCCTGCTGTGATATTGTACAAAATTTCCATAACAAATATTCCCACGTCCCGAAGCAGCCAAGGGAGCTGGCTGCTAATGCTTGAGGAAATACTGCTGAAAATAGCTTTAACCTGAGGGGATGTTTTGTCCTTAGCGTGCTTGGTCTTTCCACCCCTAGGACCAGGGGGGAAGAGTAAGGAAGGAGCTGGGGATCATCCTCAAATGGTTGAGTGCATGGTCAGGTCCCTTGCATTAAGCAGCTGTGCAAACCTTTGGACCCTCCAGGATGCGGTCCATGGGGAACACCAGTGCTTACCCCATTGTAACAGCAGTATCTCCAAGGATTAAAGACCCAAAATAATGGTGACACTGCAAATGGGCTGAGTGGGATGCCCACTGGCTCCGCTGACACCAACCTGTCCTGCCCAGAGCTGGTGCTTGTTGCACCCAGTCTCTGAAAACCTGGTCTTGCCCTCCAAGTGAACAGTCCTGTGCAAGTCAGAAGCTTTACTGCTGTTTCTTATCCTGCTCTGTACTTTAGCATGGATAATTACATTCCTTTTGTTTTGGAGGTGCCATTTAGTATCTCTCCATAAAGAATTTCTATTGACTTTCTCTATCTCCATCTTATCAACGTGACTTTCAGTGCTTTCAAATAGTAACTTTTCCTCATTTTTTTCATTTTCCCTCTCCTCTGGTTCTGGTTAAACTTTTTCCTACCTGCTCGGTGCATGCATAGTCCCCAAAAGACCATAAATAAAGCTGTCTGCCAGTAGCATGTGGGCTCTGACAGCTTGGAGCATTAGACAGCCTGGATTGTAACTAGTCCCGTTGAATGGTAACAACTGAAATGCCTCAAGCAGTGCTGGTTTTGCTCAAACACAGGCAGAAGCAGATCATGAGATGTGTTTGTGAGGCTGCTGCAGGCACCAGTGACCCTAGGTGTGCACCCAGGAGGTATTGCTGGTGGTGGGGTAGGGTGGGGAGCACCAGCAGCACCACTGGGGGGAGGTTGGTCAGCATTCAGTGTGTGCATCCTTTGGGATTAAAGGCTAAGGGAAATGCTTATTTCTGTCACAGTGGGAGCCAAGTATAAGAAAGATTGAACAAAATGCTCATCCAGCTAAAAGGAGAGGTTGGTGGTAGAATTTGTGAGGAGAGCTGAGGTAGTGGGTTCCCTTCCCAATAGGACTGGGGGGCAAAAATCTGCCCTTGCTCCAGGGGCTGCTCAAAGACAGCATGGTACGTGGCTTCTAGCAGATGAGATGCAGAGGCTGCAGAGATCCTTTACACCTGTTCCCCTCTCCTTTGCATGGAAAGGGAAGGTTTGCTCACAGCAAAGAGGAGGGCTTTTTTTGGTTCTAGCTTCCAGGGTGTCGATCAGGTCTTGGTGGCTGGCTGTCTTGTAGAGCAGGAAAAGCCTTGTAGGCATTCAACTGAATTTTTCTGATGGAAGTGATGTAAGGATAATCCTCTCCCATCCACAGACTAAGGCACTTCTAGACAACGTTTGGTCCATTAAAGACATTAAGTTGCATCTAAAGATGCCTTTGGCCATCTGGCTGTAGGAAGCCAAACTGCAATGAGGTGCTTGGGCCAGGTCAAGTTCTCTAGCATAATTTCCTGACTGGAGAGAAGGAGATATGGCTAGTCTGACTTCTGGGCTTGTCTGAGGACTGTGCTGAAGGTTATGTCTTCCCCCCTATGAGATACTAGCAGATGGAGGTGTGTGTTACTGGCACAAGTTGGTGAGAAGTTAGACTTTGGTGACCTTGCTGAGGTAGGGAGCAGCCAGATGACCTGCTTGGTGAAGAGGAAACAAACCTCAGTATTTATGGCTAAAGTCATCTTGTGTCATCTTTGTCCTCAGTTAGTTCAGTACTGAGCAGCCTGCTGTCCTTGGGAGGCCAAGATGCTGGAAAAAATGCCTGCGGACATCCGCTGGTCTTCCTGCCAGGGAGTGGAAATAAAGCAGGCCAGTTTTGTGCCTCGAGATGATTCCTGCGCAGAAACATCTCATCCTGTAGTCTGAAAAAGCTCGATCTAAGAGGCAAAAAAGGTTGCAAGACAGTAGCAACCTAAGGCTTACGGTGATGGAGCAGATGGCTACAGCTGGTCTTTACGTGGGTCTGTGAGACTCTTTGCACGTCCCTTCTGCTGTTTTACCCTGGCCACTTAAAAATTGCTAATTTTTTTTTTTTTTTAAAAAAGCTAATTAAACACTGAGGTGATAGAGGAAAGACCAGAGTGAGAAGTCAATATTTGATGCCCCGTGCTGCGGTGGAGGCACCTTTGACCAGGTGTGGTGGGGAGTAAGGAGCATAGACTTGCCCCATTTGGTAGCCTGGGCCCTGTCCCATTTACACGTGCACCCACTTAACTGGTGAAGCTGGCCTAACTGGTGCAGGCCTGTGGCCTTGAAGATGGTGGGCTTCCATAATACAAAGGCTACATGGGAGAAAGAAAAACAAACAAAAAACCACACACATTTCTTCAGCAAACAGGCTCTTTCAAAAGCCTGTTTAAAAATTATGGAGGGAAAAAGTGCACATTTTTTCAACCTGAAGGTGCGGGGAAACTGGCTTGGGTGAGGTGTTAACCTTAGACGTGGGTGAGTCCGTGCCCTGGCTGGGTTAGGAAGCAGGCTGTTTCCCTTGGTGTCCGAATCTCAGCCTGCATCACCAAAGCCTGTCTGTAAAGATGATTTGCTCAGGGCGTCAGGGCTGTCTGGTATGCAAAACCAAGTGGTTTGTGATAATGAATGGTAGTGCCCCCTCACCAAAAGGCTTTGAGGGGGTGGGTATTTGGGATACCTCAGACTCACTGCTGCTTTTCAGGCAGGCTAGGACATCAGTGGTATGCTGTAAGTGCTGCTGGGATGGTGGTGCAGAAGAGCTGCCTAGCAAGGGCTGCTGTGGCTGCTGTCCCTGCTTCCCCAAGGGGGGACGGAGCACCGCAGCTGACAACACAGAGCGAAAGGGAAAGAGTCCAAGTGCAGGAAGGAGATATCGGATGTGTTTGTTTTCCTGGTCTGTTTGTACTCAGAGCTTTGATGGGCGATAGTAACCTGGGGGCTTGTGGCAGGGTTGGTTGCTCTTGGTGTCCCTGTCAAAAATTCCCTGGTATATCCAACCTATGCCAGAGATGAGAGGGCACCAGAGTCCATCAGGAGAGGCTGTGAGTGCTTGAGGAGCAGCCTTTGATTGCAGAGTGCTGATAACTGCTCCTCTCCCCCACAGACCACCCAGAAAGCCGCTGCCTGCCGGGCAGTGCAACCGTGTGCTTTCTGAAGTCCCGGGGGCTCTGCCGATTGCCCTTGCACGTAACCTTCCTGGCTCCCCCCTCTCTGAGCGGTTGCCTGCTGGTCTGGCTCTCTGCTGGCTGGCCTCGTGGCTTGGCAGCTTCCTGCAGCCACAGCTTCCACCTCCGTCCTCTCCGCTCCTTCCCTTCCTTCTCAGTCGTGGTTTGGGTATTTAAGAGGCTGGGATACTTGTAGGCCTCTGGCATGGAGACGCCATCTGGATGCCTCTGCTTCTTTGCAAATATTTTGTTGCGTTGCTCACAAATTACAGAAGAAGGCCAAACACACAGGCAAACCTGTGTGGCTCTCCCTGGGAAGCGGATTCTCCCAGCATTTGGTCAGACACCAGCTCTCCCTAAATCCTGGCGTGTGCCGCTTGTCTCTGCGACCGGAGGTATGCATGGTGGTTTGGACAAATATGCTTTGCAAGCTGTTTGTGTGGGCTTCCCTTGGTGTGTCACAGCAGCACGGTGCTGAGAAAAGCAGGGCACGGCTCCCAGTCTGCTCCCATCTGAGATCAGATCGTGCCCACCTCCCGCGGCGGGTTGGGTTCTCTTGCACGGATGCAATTCCAAATTCTGGCCCCATTCTTCTGGAAACAAATGCTGCCAGGGATTATCTTTGAATTTGAGTGGTAAGAGGAAATGCTGCATCTTTCCCAAGCCAGATACTGTGGCTCAGTTTTGCAGACCCAAGGTATTCCAGTGACACGGGAAGGAGATAACCTGCTGGCAGGGTACTTACAGAGGGCTGAAGCAAGCACATGTAACAGATACGGTACCATTATCATTGCTAACAATACAAATATGCTTTTAATTATTACTTGGTAAGTACTCCATTGGAAGCATTCATATTTAATTAGCATTGATTCTTTTTTAGTGGATAGCTGTAAAAACCAGGAGCAATGGAGCCTCTGTCTCTTGCTTAGTGTCGCATAACCAGCCACACACTCCATCAGCAAAAGAAAAAAAAAAAAAACATCCTGTTTAGGACTGAAAGCTTATGCTTCTTGTGTTGAGATTGGTGATGAGGAAACTTTTGGACTATTGCTGGAAACTGAGCAGGTAAGACTGTAGGCGATAAATTTGTTTTATTTTTTGACAGAGGAGTGTGCAGGGTACTGACTGACCCTTGTATAGAAGAGCATCAGACTGGCAGTGCGTTTTTCCATGGACTGCCTTTGGGACAAGCTTTAATTCAATGGTTTATCACTCTCAAATTCATGCCAAAATGGGCCAAGGTTTTGAGCTACGTCTATGAAGCTCCTGCCTGCTGGAAGGAGGTAGAAAAAATTTTAGGGAAAAATCTGTCTTTGCAGACTTCTCTTGGTTTGCCAAGGTGAAGAGAAATCTCTGGTACCCTGGAACCAAACTACTGATGCACCAAAACATAACTTGCTTGTAAGGAACTGTTTGAGCAAGGTGTCTTTGAGATTTCTGAGCTTTCAAGCTTCCTCTGTGTGCAAGGGTTCTAGTGGTCTGTGCTTGGAGGTCATGGGGTACTTGACACCTTGTATAAGCAGGGCCTTCTCCCTCTGTCCCTGTGTCCCTTCAAGCTCAAAATAGCTCAACACCACAGGCTGGGTACCTGCAATGCCCATCGGTGGCTGAAAGAAAGGGAAAACATCTCCAAGGCTCTGCGCAGCCTTCCCCAGTAAGAGATTGGATCATCTCTTACAAACCTCGTTTGGGGTTATAATCTCTTTAAAGTCACCATGAATAGCTCCCTGATTAGGCACTTGTGATGCTGCTGTGCAGTGGCCCTGGAGAGCCCAGGTTTGGCTGCCAGATGTGTGGTGAGTGAGTGAGTGCTGGGGCTGCTGGAGGAACAAGGGGCTTGGGGGGCTTCAGGCTATGCCCCTCTGCATTAGCAGAAGCAGCCTGCCTGCCTTGCAAGGCACTTCTCAAATGAGTGGGAAAAGTGGTTTCAGAGGGATGGCTCTCTTGCTTACAGCCAAGCTCAGTTCAAAAGCACACCTGCAGTATGAGAGAGCTGCCTCGGTACAGGGAGCCTGCCCAAGTGGAACTGGGGAGCGCCTTGATCTTTCTGCTCTTATTTCTCTACATCAACTTGCAAAATGAGCTGCAACTAGTAAGGGGTGCGCCTTTGCAAGTCTACTAAAGTTTCTTCAATACAAGTTAGATTTGATTTTTTTAAAATGATAAACTCAAAAGCTTTGAGCTTAGATCCTGGCGTGTTTTGATCTTCGGTGGAGTAAAGATCTCTGGATCCAGCAGGGACAACAAAACCCTTTACCCCAGGTGCGTGGTCATACAGCTATGGAATCTTGCCATTATTATAACTTTTTTCTTTGCGGGTGAGCATTTGTCTCACTGCAGAATTTGCAATATAGGAACACTTTCCTTGTCCCTGTGATCAATTCGGGTATCAGACACGAGGCGATTTCTCTGCAAGGCTGTCTCCTCCTGTCCTGTGTCAGATGTAATGTCCTGTTTTCCCAGGTGACCCTCCACAAGCTGCTGCCTGGATTGGCCAGTGTATCCTCTACTTGCTGATAATGGTTTTTGAGAAGACTGCGATCAGCCTTGTTCTGCTTATCCCTGGTTGGACAAAGGTAAACTCCCCAGTGTATTTTTTTTCTAGCTACAGCTACTGCAGCTTGTTTCTTGTCAGCTTTGCATTGTTAAAGGTTCACATCATGGTAGGTCTTTAATCCTTACAATTTGTTGACAGTTCTGTGATAATTACCTATTACTTAAGTTTGGGGAAACATGACTTTCATAACAGCTTGGCTTCTGGTACGTTCTCCTGCTAGTCAAAAATTAGTGGAATAAGGCTTTTCTTTAGCTTTCTTTTCCATCCTTGGAAGGATAAAATGGGCTGGGCTGGCGGCTAAGATACTACAGTTCTGCCAGGGGATTTCCACATTATCTTGTCAAGTCAGTTTGTTGTTTGTGATCTCACGTCTAAACTAGTGGGACTCCTAGTTCCTTCCAAATTCACCTCTGTCAAAGCAGTATCCCATCCTTCAACCCCTGCTTCTGACTGGTAGCTCATGTTAAGTGTGCGGGTCGTTAGCCTTTAGGATCTGGTATGTGGCTGCGTGTGAACATGTTTAGCAGCACGCAACTAGCTCCAGAGATGCTGTTGGGTTCCTGTCCATGCACCTTGTACGTGGCTGGTGTCCCTATTTTGTAACTAGGCTCAGGGAGCCAAGGACAGTCCCACCAGTTGTTGCCATGGGTAGTTAAACTGAAAGATCAGCAGTATTCATTTGTTGCTCTGTACAGAATCAAATGCTTCTAAATCCCCCCTTTTTTTTCCTATTTTTTTTTTTTCCTCTGCAGCTTCAGCAGATCCTCCTGAGTTACATCCCAAACCCCCAGTTGGAGCTCGTCCTGGTCATGCTTGTTGTGCCTTTTATAGTCAATGTAAGTGATGCCTCCACAAACGTTGGGTAGGGTGGTTTGGAAATGGGGATAATATACAGGAGCTGGCTTGGGGCAGCTTTGAGTAATTGAAATGAGTGGGACAAGATAGATGGAAGTGGAAGCAAAAGTACTTCTTGCCACAGGCACAAATCTGTCACTACTGCCCTACCGTGGGCTCTGTTTGTAATGCCCACTCTCTTGTCCAAGCTTCTGGGTGGCTGATTTTTTACTTTTTTTTGGGGAAAGTTGAGGCTCATCAGCTGAGAACTGCATCTCAGTAGCAAGTTTTGCAGGTACAGTGATGCCCAAAGCCCATTAAGTGACTATAGCATGGCTTATAGTCAGCAGTGACATTTGGCAACCTGCTGCCCTTTCAGTTGGAGGTAAAAAGGGAAGAAAAATGCCTGTGGGTATGGGTAGAGGGGTGGAAAGAAAATGAAGATAATTCTGTGCACCTGAAGGGCAAAAAGCTGTCCTCGTGCTGTGATCTGTTGACAAAAAGGCTGTCCTTGATCAAGGGAGCTTTTTTGAAGTGTACTGTAGCCAGGGAAGGAAAAAACAACTTGATATCCTTTGTTGTACATGCCAAGTGAAGAGTCCTTACAAACAGCACAGGGCTTCAAATATCTCAAACACGTCTTATTTGTACTCAGGCCTTAAAAAAAAAAAATAAATCCTTTTATATTTAACAAGGCTATTAAAGAGTGGCCAAAAAACCTCTCTTCCTCAAATAGAGGCTGGAGTCCCACTAAAGTAGTAATCTGGTTGTCCTGGGAGCTCATCAGTCTTCTGAGGTTCATGACAGATTCTGAAAAGTCTCTCTGCAAGTGTGGTAGGTATGAGGGCAGCAGATTGACCGTGTGCTGTATAGATGTTGTTGTAATGCAATATGGGTACAAAGTGATGCTAAAACAAGAGATGTGGATGCTCCGACAGGTGCTGGGTGTTGTCAGGAGTAGATCTCCTGCTGCACATGGTCTTTGTCCAACTGAGTGTTGTAAAGCTGTGATGTCACCTTCACATAAATTAGCAAACATAGAAACATGACATTAACAGAAGTGTGCTGAAGTTTATGTGATATGTGTAGTGATGGGAGTAAGGAACTAAAATTCAGAATTTGAAGTTGACTATAAAGCAACTTGTCCTGCATGAGCCATTTGCCTAGATTGAGTTACTATGTTGAAGGGTGTTTGGGAAACCAAAACAACTGATTCTCAAAACTAGTTTGGCAAAAGCTCAGGCTTTTCCTAGTTCCCCTAGTCCTGGGGAATGTTTGAGCTGCAGCTCAGATCCTACCGAGATGAGAAGTGAGAACAAGATGTTAGTATTGAGATCAGCCCCAGACAGTAAGTGACTTGAACTCTTTGCAACTCTTAAAATGGATGGAGCATTGGCAGAGTTGAATTTACCTGCCTGTACCTCTCCTCCCAACCCCCTGGTGAGCTTCCTTATTCAAAAGCAAACTGGTTCTCATAGAATGACCTTGTTCTCAAAGTGGTGCAGACAGAGCAGGTGATAGGGGTTGGTTCAAAGGTTACTTCTGGCAGAAATTTGGCCTACCACTGCCTATCTTCACTGGGTTTCCAGCAAATAGGGAATTGACAATTTATGTGAGGAAGGGACCTTGGGATTTTGCCTCATCCAACCTCCACAGACACTTAGTGCAGGATTAATTTGTATATCAGCTCAGATTGCTGGGAAGTGGAGATCTGGAAAATCTGAAGGCAAAGAAAGAAAAAGCTTTGGTTGCATGTCTTTGTATTTTAGTCTCTGTAGTCTAATTTATGCAACTCCTTCCTCCCCAAGGCCATTATGTTCTGGGTTGTGGACAGCTTGATCATGAGGAAATACTACAAGCAGAAAGACAGCCTGGACATCAATGGATCCATAGAAACCCCTCGGGCGAGGAGGACTGAGGAGTCTCAGGTAAGACCAAAGATATCCAAAGACCAGGAAGAGCTGGTTTGGAGTAGCAGGCTGAAGCTGGTGGGCACCCCCGTGCTGTCACTCAACTTTGCTATCATTAATTGTGGTCAATCTTGGCTTAGAAGAGGTTGTATTCCATCTAGTGTCCTCTTTTTTTTTTTTTTTTTTTTTTTTTTTTTTTTTTAAGTTATTCAGACTGATAAGGGCCTTGTAGCTATAGAAAACTGTTTGGTGTAGTCTGAGCTTGACCTTAAAGTTAAGGAGAGCAAGGGATGAGGCAGAAGTGGAACACTCCAAGACCAGCAGGCTTTATTCTCATTATTAATGATACACAGCTTGCCAGACAGGTAGTCTGTGCTTCCCATCAGATTTTGGGCAACGACCATAACCTGAGTCTCTGGGTTGAATTCCCTTCTTTCCCCTGGCTCCCAGCCCTGGTTTCAGAGTGCACACTGTATGACTCCTGGTATCTGCAGCTCGCTGGCAAGACCCACTAAGATAAAACAGCTTCTGGCAGTTGCAGGCTTGCTCCTGGAGTAGCTTCTGCTGAGGAATTTAGGACAAACAGAAATAGCTCTTGCTCTGAGCTCTCTTTTACGCTCTGCTCTTGTGCTACTGAATGGGACTGCTGATTACTGGCAACGTTGCAATGCATGTAGAGGTAGTCGTGTTTGAGGGTGTGCTTGATGGTCCACCCAGCAGCGGTGACTTTAGCTCTAAGGTGCAGGGGGGAGCTGGCTGCTGCTGCTGCTGGGGATCCAGCATCGGAGGAATCCTTCCTGCAGGAAGGGCAGGCAGATGCAAGCAGCTGGTGAGACAAGTGAGTCATTCCTCCTGGCTTGGCCTCCAGATAAACAGTTGTAGCTTGGCAAGGTTACCAAAAACATGTGAGCAGCGTGTCCCAGGGAATTTCCTGAGCCGTGTGCATGGCTGGGGCATCCTTGAGAAATCTGTATTGATCCAGGGAGGGCAGAGAGGTCTGAGCTGAGTAATGCCAGTACATCTAGATAGGAGTCCTCAGTTTCAATGTACAGCTACCTAGGAGCTCCTACCTCGTCCAGAGAAACTCTGCTGGTGGTGTTCAGGGACAGGCTGGATGGGGCTTTGGGCAACCTGGCCTAGTGGGAGGTGTCCTACCCATGGCAGGGGGTTGGAAGTGGGTGCCTTTCAGGTCCCTTCCAACCCAAACCACTCTATGCTAAAGGTGGATTAAATCTGGGCACAAACTGCTCCCTGGTTATGGCACAATCCTGGCTTCTTGGTGGTGGTTGATTCTCAAGAATGGTATTTCTTTGGAAAAGCTAGGTTGGAGGTTGGCTCAAAGCTGGTGGTGAAGATCTGCCTCATTCACTGAGTATGCTGGTGTGTTCCTGGAAGTTTAAGATCAGATAAAACTACCACAGCTTAGAAACAAGGGCAAGGAGTTGGCACCTCCAGTTGAGACTGCAGCCTCCTTTCCAACCCATTGTGACCTAAACGTGGATCATCTAGTCTCATAGGTGTCATGAAAACCTTCAGGTGCTGCTGTGGATACACAGGTGGTGTTACAGCTGCTGGATCTCCATGGGAATGGAGTTGGCCCCCTGCCTCACTCTGCTGGAGGGGACAAGGGTTTTGTGACCTCTATCTCAGCTTTTTGATAATCTAAAGGGAAGATGTTAATCTCTGATGCTTGCTAAGGCTCATCCAATAGCTTGACATTGGTTATTTCAAGTGATGGACATGGGGCTCCCACAGGGTGATTTTTGTTGAAGGCTTCTCCCAAATTACAAGTATTTGACTACTTTTCTCAGACAGACTTTTGCTGAGACCTTCAATGTGCAGGCCAGCTGTCAATCCCAAAACTGTTCACCACGGGAGCTATCAGGGTGACAGGCATTCCACCAGAGCTGTCTGCAGGGTCTGCCTCCTTATGCTCCTGTGCTTCTGGTCCAGCAATACTGAAAATAATTTGGGCAGGGAAGGATGCTTAAAAATAAATAAAAGCAACAAACAAATGACGTGCTTTTACAATTCTGCTTCTTGGCATTGGGCCTTGAGGTGTAGCTGTAGGCTCATGCTTTGTCATCACTTTCAGGCTATGAGTTAAAGATCATGTTGGCTGGCTAGTGCTACAGCTGGGTTGGCTGGAATTCAGGCTCCAAACCAGAAAATGAGGGTTTTCTGGGCTCCTTGTTGCTAATAACCTGTTCAAGTGGGGGAATTCCCTCCCTCCTGCCCAGCAACAGGGCAGAGGGAGCCAGGAAGCCTCTCCGAGCAGGGCAGGGCTGGCTGAGGCTGATGTCCTGTGGTTTATCAGGGATCATCGGGGCTGTCTAGCAGCAGGCGCCAACAGCTCCCCGTCACGCTGCCTTCTTGAATTTCAGCCCTCTGCCTAGTGTCATTATTTTCACTAGAACTTGCAGTTTGTGTTTGGAGGAGGGGGGACAGGGAGTTAACCTGTTAAAAACCTGCACTCAGCATCTTCCATAGGGATAGCAGGAAAAGTCAGTTTTGCCCTTGGTTTGGTAGACCAGATGGGTAGCAAGAAGAGACTTGGCAATCCACAAATGTTCATGCCATCCTTTTTTGCCTTCTGGTGGGGTGGAGAGAGGTCTTAGAAGTACTGGTTTGAATCTGGTGCTATTCAGGCTGGGGAAATGCATTCAGCTACATGGATTTATTTCTACTTTGCATGTGTCCTGCCCTTGACCCAAGTCTCTTTTCCCTTGCCCTTGTGAGTGCCGATAAACTTTAGATCTAATCAGTGGTTTCTTTGTTTTCTACGCTCAGGAAAACAACTGGGTTTTTATAATGCTTTATTTGATCTTTTTGGACTTGTTTTTGTTTTGTTTTTCCCCAGGGAGGTGGGTGAGTTTCTGCTCTTTTTTTTTTTTTTTTTTTTTTGAAAGCTTACATTTCCAGAGATGAGCGTTAAAGCAAAATTTGTTCTAATAGCTGTGGTACTTCTAGGAGCCAACAGAGTGAAACTGGAGGGTAATTTAAGGCTGGGAGGAAAGCTGGTATGCTGCGTGGGACTTGCCTTTGGTCATTGTGGAGTTCAACACCAATCCTAATCATCTACATAGGAACTGTCGCTTCCGGCAGTGTGCTAGACTGGAGATGCTGATTAATGTCAATACCTCTACTGCTTGCTTTAAATATTGAAAAATATTCCAGGAATGAGTCTGACTTGCTTGTTGGCTAACTGAGCTGATTTGTAAATAGCTCAAGCTCTGGGTAAGCTCAGGTGCCTTCTCATTACGAGAAGTTAAATGAAGATGGGTGCCTCTGGAAGCAGACTGTCCTACTTGCACATGGCAGCTCATCTGAGCTTAGATGGAGAAGGAAGATGGGATGGTTCCTTACTCTACACCAGACTGGTGGAGTTTTAGGCAAACAAATTTCTATTGCTTGCAGGGAAGTGGCCCCCAAGCTTCTATGTTTCCCAGCCTATGTCACAGTTCTTATTCTAATTTCTTTGCTGCTGAGAAGACTGGGTTTTCTGAAGGGTCTGCTTGGAAGGGTCCCAAACCAGTCGGTAGCCTCTTCTGGACAGTTAGGGTTGGTAGAATGTGTGGCCAGCCACATTTCTGTAGCATGACCTGGGTTGTTTTGCAAGCTGCTGTCCTTGTGTGGGGAGGAATGTGTGAAGTACTTGAGGACTGCCGGGTGAGACAGCAGCACCTTGTTTTGGGACTGGGAAGCTGTGGTCTGTTCCCAGCTGTGCCTCTGGCCTGGATGCATCTGTAAGGGAAGTGCCTTGGCCAAGCTGTGCTGAAAACTGTTCAAAAAGCCATATCTGAAGGTGTGAGCCGTGACTGTCACAGGGTTGAGGTATCTCCTCACAATGAAGCTCCCCGGGGAATTGTGGAAAGCTTACCAGAGGATTGCTGGCTCAAGCAGCCTCGTATGAGCCATACAGGGGCAGGTAGCAACCTGAACGGGTCAGGATCCCAAAGCTCAGTCAAACACAGCTGACGTAGCAGGCACTGCAAGACAGTTTGAGCTTGCAGCTGAAAGCCACCAAAATTACCAGCTCATCAAACTCGAAAGACAGACTGTTGCAGCCTGTCGGAGTTCAGTGATTTATAATGCTGTGTGTGACTAACTGCCCATTTTTTCAGGCCCAACAGCATCACAATATTGATATGTTAAACAGAGCAAATATTCACTTGGAAGAGCTGGAAAATTTCCAGTGATGTCTTGAACAACAACAAAAACCTCTGTGTAGACCCAATTGGGGGGTGGATAGAGGGGAACAAGAGATCTTAATCTCATCTACTGCTATCCTAAATATCTGATGTGCTGCTGTGAGGATAACCAGATCAGATGGAGGGGCTGGAGTATGTGTGAGGATAGGAGGAAGTCTTCCCCTGCGGCCCTTTGGCCTCTTTGAAGTCACTGATTGATTGCAGTTTGTTTTTCCTGTTTAGTTGCTGTGGTGACTGGCCTGGCGGCGCTGCCTAAATGGACAAGTGGAGGGCGTGTTAATTCACAACTCGGCCTGGAGACGGCCATCAATAGGACTAAATTCCCATGTTCCTGTTGTTGTCTTGTTTTGTTTTTTCCCCAAGGGATGCTGGGCTCTGGGACTATCTGAGTTGTTGGTGGGCTCTGCTTGACTGGAAGCCCCTGAGATGTCCTTCATTTGAGGTGGAGGGGTGCCATGGGATGGGAATGGGGGCTTCATAGGGCATTTGGTTCCTGGTTTGGAGCAGGACCAGATGGGGCTGAGGCTTGGGCTGCCTCAATTGATTTTTTTGTTGTTGAGGGAAGTGTGGTAGCTGACCCTTTTCCCCCACGTTGGCTGTGAACTAATGATTCTGTTTTGGTTCTGTGAAGGGATAAGTGGAAGAGAGGGGAAAGGGCTTCTGGCACTGCTCGGAAATAAAACTGAAGGCCCTTGACTGTGCTGCGAGGCTTATGCCCCTCTGTAGAGTCATGTGCTGAGGTGCCAAGGACCTGACCAGGCTTGTGATGTGGGTGACCAGTGTTAACCAGAAACCCTATGGGCTGGCTCTCAGGTACTGCTGGTGGGACACAAGTCGTAGCAGAAGGGTTGATGAACATTCAGTATGTTTAGGCCCAGCTGCTGTTGTGGCTGAAGGCAGTAGGGCTTCTCTTGCTCAAAGCTGGTCTTCTGCAGTAGGAAGAAGGGGTAGGATGGGGTTGAGTAATCAGCCTGTCAAGCTGTGGATACTATCCATGCAGACAGCTCATCCTGAGGTGTCCGTGCTCTGTTCTGGCTCCTGCCATTCAGACTGAGCTAGGAGATGCTGGGCTAGGTGGAAATAAGGCGGTGCTAGGCCAGGACAACATCCTTGAGCTCTCTGGCTGTGGCTGAAATGAAGCGTATCTCTGCTTGCTCCTCTGGCTGAGCTCTGTAGATCACAGGCAGCTGGGTGCTCAGGGAAACATCTCCCTTTGGTGCATATATATGTCCGCGAGATGCGGCTTAGTCTTCGTGGGTCTCCTCTGAGGCTGCTGAATGTGAATGTCAGAATGTGAGTCCTGCCCCTTGGTGGTCAGAGCTTTTAGCTGCCTGCCCTGCTCTTGGGGGGGAGCTGGGGGCACTGGAGCAATAGTGTCTGTACCACAGGGGCCCATGACTGTCACTGGAATGGTCAAGGTGACCTCGCGACCTCTCTCCTCAGCCAGGGAGGGTGAAATCTTGCAGCAGACCCCTCCTTGGGTGCTTGACCCCTTCACAAACTGCTGCTTGGGGATGTTTCCTACAGTATTAAGAGCACAGGAAGCTCCAGTTGGGTCTGCCTGAGGACTTGGACTCCACGAGCATCTGTCTGTTCTCCCCTCCAGGTGCTGCTTTCTCCAGACATGGATTTTGAGCAGTCTGAAAGCGACCAGGACACTTCAGGGCTCCAGGGAATGAACCAGAAGATGAAGCAGCCCAGCTATCAGGTGGTCATCTGACAGCACCGGGACGAGGTGGAAGAAGGGGAGCAGCACTGTGATCCTTGAGCTGGCCAAGGAAGGGCAGGGTGGGGAATGCAAGTTGATCCCTGTGGATCTGTGGAGATCCGGTTGCCTGCCTCATGTAGACCCATCCTTCTGCAGTGGTCTCTTTGGGATGGCGTCTGTGTATCCTGTATGGGCTTGAGCAGTATCTGCTTTAGCTGTCTGACCTTAACCTCAACACATGCAGGCATGTTGAGGTTAGGGGTATGGATGTGTACGTCCTCTGGCTGGCCAGCTGGGTATAACTGTCAGGACTGGAGACTGAAATCCAAAGGCTGTCTGTTTTTTTAATAGAAAAAGAATCTGTCCTGTACTGCCTGAACTCTGACACTTTTATATTCACAGATGCTCAGAAGAACTGTTTTGCAATATGTATTTAAATGTCTTGAATTGGAAAGACTCTCAGTGGATCTGATGCTTTTTTTTTTTTTTTTTTACTGTTTTATAAGGAATGCAATAAATGTTTGACCTAAAACTGCTTCAAATATGAAGTGTCTTCATTATGCTTAATATTTTTGTGGGACCCTATCCATGTAAAGGGAAAGACGTGGGATCTGTTGATCTACCTGATGTCTTCCTTGCAGGGCAAGCTATCCTCCCCAGCAGGGCTATCCTAGAAAATCTACAGAAAGAACTGAACCAGCACTGAGTTTCTGTAGATGGGTTGTATGAGCCACTTCAGTGCAAAACCTGATGCTGCCACACCAGTCTGCTGGATTCAGTCTGGAGCATCATCTGGGATTGATCACAGTTGCTACTGTTTGCTAGGAACGTATGTTTGCTGGGAAACAAGAGTTGACTCCTTTCCTTTTACCTAGCTCAAAATAAGCATGTAAAATCTCTGCAGCATCTGATCTGAAAGCAAGATCAGGGGAGTCCCCTGAAACTCCTATTAGCCTGCCCTCACCTTGTAGGTATAAGAGAAGAGCCTCAGGTGAGGCCGATGATGATAATCCATAGGTCATCTCAGATCCTGGCAAGCATGAGGTGCAGGGCCTTGCCCTTGCTCTCTTGTCAACAGGCTATATTAGTCTATAAACAGCAAAAATGCCAAAACATTCTGCAGCTCTCCTGGGGGCAGACCCGAGCAGCTGCTCAATGCACTCCCAGGCTGGGTGCAGATACAGCTGGGCTGACTGTGCAGAGTCTAACCCGCGAGTAGTTCATTAGAGCAAGGTCTGGTCCAGGATCCACTGTACTAACAGGTAGACCCAGGTAAGCTATAGGCAGGCCTTGCATACCGCAGAACAGTCCCCAGAAGCTTTGGGCAGGATTATGGTTTATTTTGGTCTTCCCTTCCTTCTGTTTTCATAGGAAAACCCTATTCCCAAAACCCTATTCCTTAATCAGGCATGTAGATAAAGGGTTAGGCTTTTCTCACTTAGGGCTCTAGTACTTTAAAAGCTAGGCTGAGAGGATGTGAAGTTTTGTGGGTGGTTGTTTTTTCCCAACTTCAAAGTAGTTTAGAAGTGTTAGATGCAAATCAAAGTCTTGCATGCCCCTTAGTGAACTTGACATGCTTGGCTATGCTCACAGCTGTGCAGCCTTATAATGTATTTCTGGAAGAGCCTTTTTGTTTCTTCCTTACTTAATAGTCAAAATCCTACTTCTGCTGGCATACCAAAAGGCTCTTGGAACAAATGGCACACAACTCTCTGAACAGATCATTTGTATTGCTTCATGAAATTGCTCACAATGCTACTTTTGCTTGTCTGGTGGAGTCTTGTGCTGGTAAGGGCTAGAGCAAGTTTTGTGTTCTTTGAGGTCCTGAGAAAAAATAGTTGAAAATTGTTTCCCTATTAGCAACTTGCCTCTGTTTCGAGGAGAACTGGCATTTCAGTTTTTGTTCTTGCTATAGGGCTGCTTAGTGCAGTGCTGCAGTGTGAAGAATGCAAATTCACCCACAGCATAGCCCTTACCCTAAAATGGGAGGTGAGTGATGTGATCTCGGTCAGGGAATAAACATGATGCTCGGCTCTTGGTTGATGCTCACAATACACCATAGCCTGGGAAGTATCTGCTTTCCACTGCTGTTTCAGCAGGCCTAAAGTTTGGAGTCCTGCTCTCTTCTCTAAAATGTTAGCACAACAGAAGAAATTGCATGCTCCAAAGTGATGCTCAGCCTTCATTCCTGAGCTGTCTGAGCAGCTTGCAACCTTTAACCATATCACTGCACAACCAAGTGCTTACTGACACTCTCGGAGCTGAGAATAGATGTGTGCAGTTGGCAGAATGTGCTTCATCGGATGCCTCTGTGCTCTCACAAAGGGGCATGAAGCCCAAATCTTCCTCCTGAGGGAGGAAAACTGTTGTGATACTGCCTTTATAGATTGGGGAAGCCAAAGTGTTCAGCCCATGACCTACCTTTGCCCTTAGTGCTCCTGGTGTAGCAGAAGGATGAACTGTTACCTTCTGAGGAGATCTTTCAGCCATCGGGTAACGTAAGATTATTCAGCAGCAGAAAGCATACCTACCCTTAGCTTCAAAGCTCATTTCATATTTGCCAAATGAAAGCTTCACTGCAGTGTACGCTGTAAAATATTTATTGTGAAATGGATAAATGGAGCCCTAAGGAGAACTTGAGTATACTGCTCCAGGTGCTTCACAGGGCGGGGAAGTTGGACTTGATCACTGTTCTTTTCAAACCCTGGAAGGAATGTGTTCTTGGCGGGAGAGGGCCAATGAAGCACCCGAAGCGTTAGCAATACATATGTGTATATATACATACCTATATACAGGAGAGAGGGGAGCCTAACCGAATCACTTCCCCTAGCGATACACTTGAACAGCAAAATGTGGGAGGAGAGTGAAAATTTCAAAGAAAGCTCTTTGCAGTAACAACTGTATGAAGACACCTGCTGAACCTAGCACTACTAGAAGTTCACTGCCACTACCTTGTTCACCCTGTACAAATGGGATGGGACTAGGGAATGGAATGGGTGATCTTCCCACCTTCTTCTTGGGTGGAGAGGTCAACCTCACAGACACTGTTTCTCATTGTATTCCTTATTCACGTGCATGCTGCTAAGCCTTGGTGTCTTCAGCTCTTGTACGCTCAGGACTGCCAAAGATCTCTCCTTCAATTCTCCCTTGCAGGAGGGCTGTTTTCCAAACCAGCCAGGCTCAAGGCAGTAAGTAGTTTTGTCTCCATGTTTTCTTCCAATGTATGAGCCTCAGCACAAGTTTTGCAGTGACTGAGCTCTCTAGAAGGACCTTCCACAGCACAATTAAGTTTAGCTGGTTGCTTTTGGCTGTTTCCTTCTCCCTACAACACATGGTGTGAATGAGCAACTGTGCTCTCTACCTGCTCTGCTGTCACAGTGCTAGGAGTGCTACCTCAATGATCAAGCAACTGGAAAACAACCCCACCCAAACCACCACCACCAGCTGGAGCTCCTACAGCAACAGCATGATTTAATTTTTAAATATGCAAAAAATCAGTCAAGATTGATCTTATTTCTGCAGATCTCTGGCAACTCAATTTTTTTCCTAACACATGGATATCATTTAGCTGCTGGGGATGCTTCCACTCCCCGACACACACCCGCCTTCCTTTCAGTCCTGGAAAAGGCAGAGTATACATGAGTTCAGTTTGGCCTTGCCATGTAAACGTCTTTGTGGCTGTCAAAGTCGTCTTTGGCCAAGTTCTCTACTAAGCAAACTCCCCTGTGGCTGATGTATAGCATTATTCAGTGGTGCCTCATTTTAAAATAGACCACAGCCTTGCTGTTTGGGTTTGGAGGTTTCCTTGCAGTGCAGCACCACCTGCAGTGGGGGTGGCTGGCAGACCCTTCCCTAACTTCCTGCTGCCAAATTCCTGCTCTGTACAAATTCCTGCAGTGTAAGGAAAGAGAAGCTGCCAGGGTAACTGGGATGAAAAGGTTTTGAAAATTTGGAGTAAATAAATACTTCCTCCCTGATTAGAAAAGCAGCTAGAAATTTCTAGTCTAAATTCAAGATTTAGACAGTGCTTTATAGGGTCATAAGCTATTGCAAGTGCAGATTCATCATCTTTTAGCAAATATAAATCCCCGCAAAGCAGAAGTGATGCTCTGCTCAAGGAGGTGGGAGGTCTGTTGGAAGCTCACAATGGAATTTTGTTTCTCACAGAGGAAGTAAAGAATCAGGATGAAATCACTAAACCTATGATGTCATTTAAATGGCATGCTTGATGGAATGGGAGCTAGCACCACTCCTATTGCTGCTGAGGACCACAGGTGCTTTCGAAGCAGGCAGCCTGTACTCTTGGGACAGCAACAAACCACACGAGGGTTTTCACCACTGTATTAAGTAGTAGTGGTACAGGGAACATCACGCTCAGTGGAAAATCCAGACCCCATCCCAATAGCCATAAAAGCAATACCCTGTTGTGACCTCTTGATTTAAGGTTTTGATCTCTTTTACCTTTTTGATGCTAATGGCTCTCTGCAGATGGATATCCACCCATCTCTCCTCTCGGACCATGGCTGGAGCATGTGCTCCAAGTCACTTCTTTGCAAACTTTTATCACCTAAAGTTAGATAGGCACTGTGCTGCATGATTCATACCTTTCACTGGGTGATTCACCAGCCCCTGGGGGTATTGCACAGATCCCTGCATGGGTTTATTTTAAAGCCAGCAGCTCTCTGCACTGTTAGATTTGACAGCTAGCCCATTTCTCCCTCCCACCGCATGGGACTGTGGTCCCACTGTGTCCTCAACCCTCTTCCCCATCCTTGTCTTCAGAAAGTTGATGAACCCTGTTCATCTAGCATGAGAGACAGTTGATTTCCAAGGGGAAAAAGCCTTGGTTTCTTTGGCACCAAAAAGTAAAGAAATATTTATAAGTTGCCTATCTCTAGAGGCTTCAGAAGGGACCCACTGTCACACATGCTGCTGCAATGCATTGCTATGATCAGTCCTAAAGGCTGTTAAGCATCCCAGAGCTGGTGCCAGTGTCAAAAGGATGAGAAGCCAAATAGTCTTTATAGCTCCCATCGATCAGTTTGTCTGCATTGTTTTTGGCAAACCAGCAGTCAACTTCCTGCTGGCCATTGTAGATCCTCCTCTGCTTCCACACAACAGGAACAAGCCGTCCCTTCACTTTCAGGGTGTTTGTAGGGTTTGGTTTTAATGCTTCAGTTTGGTTCTGACCAACCTGCTGATTACTTGTGTTTAGAGATTCCTGAAGAAGTTTAACTTCATGGTTCAAGAACTGACCTGAAAGACAAGAGAAAATACGCTGTTTGAGTGGTTGCTTTGTGCCTGTACTTATAAGTAATTGTTTAATAGGCTGTGTTTTGAGGGTTCCTAGAGTATGATGTTGTGAAGTGCTTCTCAGCTACAGCAGGATGAGTCTAGGCCCTGAGATTCTTTCATAAATCTCATGGAGATAGAGATTAGAATAAAACCCTATTTCTCTTCCACTCATCAAGACACATTGGTTGAGATCGAGCTTCCTGAGCTACTGGCAGTACGTTCCCCTCTGTGGGCCGTGGTTACTAGAGGATAGCAGCCCATACAAAGCCCATTGGCAAGCAGAGATAATCTAGGCCTGAAGCTCCCAGTTCTCTTCCTTTACCTTCTTGGAGGCAAGGTCTTTTATGCCAAACATAAGTGTATTTTTAGAGGTTTGCACATGCAAGGGGTCTGAATCCAAAACTCCACTACTGAAAGATCATCTCCTGCTTAACCTGGGAGTATCCGAATGTCACAGAAACCATGGCTTCAGCCTTAGATTTCAGCACCTGCAGATGTCCATGAGCCTCACTACTTGTCATCTCAAAGAACCCAACCATTTAGATAATCTCTGAGCCTACCTAAAGCCTAGTTGCTCTCAAAATGTGGGCATGGCTCATCTTTCACTTCAAAAGTTTGAAAGAAAGGGGCAACAAGAAATACTAATGTTTCTTAATCTCAACCAGGCTTAAGTGTAAACAGCTCAGTGATGCACAGGCAGAACCTTTGTACATATCAAAGCGCAGAACTTGAAGGCTGAAAGCCAGCGATTTCTGGCAATGCGCTAGCTTTGTGACTAGAGCTCTCTTTTGGGATCTGCAAGACCTCAGCTGACTCTCCTCTCTGTTTAGAGAGAGTCAGACCCAACTCTGTTATGTTCCTGAGAGCACATTAGCAGCTGGGTTATGCTGATTTAGGACTATCATGAGAGAATGTCTTATTGGTGCCGTATAAGGGTTCTTGTGAAATACTTGGTTTCTCTCTCTGTATTATTCATCTCTGGGAGCTTCTAGTGTGCACATTCAAATGACAACTGCATTAAACAATCATAAAAAGAGTGGATTTGAGAAAAACAGACACAGACATATCAGGGATAGTGGAAGATAGCTCATACGGAGAAAGATGGGAGAGGAGTTGGGGATATTGGTAACAGAAGTCATTTATGAGTGGAAGTTAAAGTTTCGTCTGGGAACTTAATTTCTACCTACCTTTTTCATCACCTCCTGTCTCTATCCTTTAAAACTGTTTGGAAGAATCATTTTTCTGTGGTTTACAGCTCTGAACCTGAGAACCTGTTACTTACCCAGTAACCCGTGGGAGTCAGAAGAGAGGCCTTTACTGTTGGAGATATAGAAACCCAGGTGATCCTTCTGATATGGGGCTGGCTTCTTGTAGTGGTGGATGAGGATGACGAAGCTGATTGTGTCTCGTATCGTCACAGTGATGTTGGAATTGGCAGAGACAGACACTTCCAGGCTGCTGCTCCGCACAACAGCGCTCCGGTCGCAGGACAGAATAAGCCTTTCCCCATCATCCAGGATGATCCTGGTGGGTGTGATCTCTAGGTAAGATCTCTGTGGCTTATTGCTGAGGATGGTGATGGTGTTGAAGTAAGTCCGATGCTTCTTGTGGCCATTGGGTGGTGCAGGAGCTCCAATTAATTGCCCATTCACCGTTACACCTTGCAGGAAAAGAGTCAGTAAGCGAAAGCTGGAACCAAGAATAGGTCTCTTGTCTCAAAGACACAAGCCTTGTAACCAAGGATATGAAGATTCACTACCTTATGCTCAACTTATTTCTCCTACCAGCATTCAAAACAGTTTGGCCAGTGTGTTATAAATTAATTAACTTATACAGAGCACCTAGATTTACCCAAGCTAAGAAATACTGGCTTTGTCTGGAGACAGGTACCCCAGTCTCATTAGTCCCAACCATGTGTTTACATTGCCACAAGACAGTATCAGTTGTTTCTAAGCTCCATCCAACCTTTGGACTACCTATCATCAATAAGACAACATGGACTTATTGAGCTACATAAGATAAATATTCACCTTCCTGACTGCTATAACCCTACCTGCCATGGTACAACTACCTATGTGTTGAGGCATAAGCTCAGACCTGGACAAACACATCAGATCCTGGAGAACTAAGACAAGCTGCTGGTGGGCCTGTGTCACAGGATCTCAAGGCAGTAGACATTTGAGGATTGATGTCCCTCACTACCTGACTCTTAAGAGACCTAACCTGGGAAACCACAGAGTAATCACTACTACCTTAGCCTAGCCAGAACATTAAAGACCAAGCAGATCCCATAGAGGGAATACCCTACCTACAACAGTGTGATGTGCTAAACCTTTTCAGGCGACAGTGTAAGAAATTCAGGTTCTCCTTGTGTCACTGCAGAGGAGGACCCAGAACCTGCTATTGGGTCCCTGAACAGCATTGGGTTATTTCTAGCTTCACCAGTGCTGCCCTTCAAGCTTCCCTCAGTTTTGACCCAAAAGAAATACTTTTGAGTGGTCCAAGATGCAGATCTCATTGAGTCAACTGAAGCCTAGATGTCCACAGCAAGATTTGCAATCATTTTAATTACTTTTGTGACTTCCTGTCCCTAAAACAGTGTCTCACTTCCCACAGGTCTCTGCACAGCTACTAGACAGCAACAATAAAGGAGGAGGCTTGTGGCTAACCCAAGCTAGATCCAAGACATTAACACTTAGGTGCAATATCTCCATCTCCCATCATCCCTGAGGGAATCTGTCATTTCTGTCTTCACAGGCTCATCTTGCTAGTTCTACAGAGCCTGCTTTCCTCAAGTTCATCCTGCATTTGAGCCACAGAATGACTCAAGCAGTAGCACAAACATAGTCTGCAAAAGAAACATAAGGGTAACATTGCCCTGAGATGGATTTGATTTACTGAGGCAGGCATGAATGCAAAAAGATGGAGGCTAGGCCACTGCCACATGGAATAGAATTCTTGCGCCTTTATTGTGGGGGTTGTTTATCTCCTTTGTAAAACAAGTCTGTGCATTGTCTCTGGTTTTGACACCCCTGCCTCCCACCATTTCCCTGCTCAGGACATAATCTGCTTATTAGCTGCCCTGCTTAGAATTCCAGATCGGATCAGACCACAGTTCGGGCCTCTGGAGATCAGAGTGACTTGCGCAAAGCAGATCCTGAATTATGTGGGTTTTCTTAAGGTTGCCGTGACTTGGTAATCAGTTTGGTAGTCTTTTTACTGAAATAGCCTTAGTGCTTGGTTAGCCTGTACCTCTCTCTGTCCTGAAGCTATTGGTGCTGTAAGTAAAGAGTGAAGAGATCCACTGCCTCTGCACCAAATACATGAATCCCCTGTATAATCTCTCAGCATGCTGGTGGCTGCATGGCTCATGTAAACACTGCATTCTGACTATCCAAAATGCCTGTGCCTGTTTACTCAGCTGTGCTTGCTACAGCATTGGTCAAGTGCAACCCCCAGACCATGCTGGATTCTCATCATCAGGGACTGAACTCTCCAGTCTAGCTGGTCTGAAGGGGTTCAATATGGTCTTCACACGCTTGAGTGGATCTCAGCAGTTTTGCATGGAAATGCCACTCCCTTCATTATGGTCAATGAAGACCTGAACTGGGAAAAGTTTGGGTATATAAAAGCCAGAAACCATATTTCCCTATGGATATGGTCTGATCACTTTACACTCACTTCTGTAGATGAGTCATGTATGTAACAGTGGCCAGGCCTCCTTGCTTTTAGGCTTGCTGTGAACTTACCAGTAAATCATGGCAAAGTGGAGGTGAGTGCAGAGTTTACCTCCCCTTCTAATCCAGGTGATTAGAAAATTGGTGTACATGAATTTTCCATTGTCTGGCCTGAAAAGCACTGATTTTTTTTTTTTTTTTCTGATTTCCACTGGTTCCTCGCCTATGAAGCACCTTGGTGTTATTGCTACAGAGCTGGCCTTGCACTTCAGCTTTCCTCCACAAGCAACTACTTTGTTTAGCTGCTCACCAGATTCCTTATGATCAGAGACGAGTCGAAGGATGTCTCCAGGTTCTCCATCAATATTGAAGCAGACAGAGAACTTGCTGGAGGGAAAATCAATGACAAAGTGAGGGTCTCCATCCGCTGAGAAGACATGGAAAGGAGACAAATGTAAGATATACACAAAACTCCAGAGTCTACGAATCTAACAAAATTGTTTTTCAAAGTGTGTTTTTCCCTGTTTTTTTTTTTTTTTTGTCCTCTTGGTTTATTGTTTTTAGACAGTCCGATGGAATTTGCCAGGAAACACCAAGTTTTGCTTTGTTTCTCACAAAGATTGTTTTATTTTGTTTTGGTTTTCTCACAGAAGACAATGGGCTTTTAATGAAAATTGAAGTCCAAAGTAGCCTAGGAGAAAGTGAGGGTATTTTCTTCCTGAAATACCATTTCATATGGGAGTTGTCATGCAAGTTATATTCCCATTTTCCATACTCCATTTGTAGGCAACACCCCCCAGTATATATAAATATATCCTCTAACCAAAAATTGCTGCAGGGGCACACCTCCCACTGAACCTTCCTGGATCTCAATATCAGATTGGAGCAATCAATAACAGATTTTAAACAATTTCATGACCTTAATTTTTCAACAGTCCTTGAAAAACGATCAAGTACCAGACAGGTATGATAATAACACAAGCCAAAACCCTACTTTGTAAAGTAAATGTGACCTTAACCAGTGCAATTCAGGGCTAAATTATTGAGCTGGGCTTATTCTTCAGCATTTAATTATGAAAATAATGTTACGTAGAGCTATAGAAGCAACAGGAAAATAGTAAAACACTATATAATTGTCTCTTCTTCTCCAACAATATTGTTTCTCCAACAATTATGTTTCAACAACATAACTATAAAAATCAAGCATTTTTGACCAGTTCTAGTAAAGAGAGAACACGCTTCCTGTTCACTAATCTACGTTATTTTCAAATATGACGATCAAATACTGTAGATCAACTACTTTGCTGTGTTTCCCCATACTTATCCTCATTCCTGATCCCTTCAGTATTTTGTTTTTGCTTTCATTTGCCTCCCTACTCTGCAGTCTAGTAAATAGAATTTTGGCTGATCTCTTAGGATGGTATGTTTTCTATGTACGTTTTGAAATAACCACAGTGCTTTCTTTGAGCCTGAGAGGCCAATAATTTATTTTTAATGGACAGGTGGCATGCAATTAAAATTTTTTAAATCAACTGCAAATATATTGGATTATAAAAGGCAGAAAACATGTACTGACCTGAAGTTTTGGAGACTTTAATTCTTTGCCTATCTTGTTGTCTGCGTATACCTAGGAGTGGGGAGAGAAGGCTGTTACTGAGCAGCAGAAAGGGCCATAATGCTGATTTGCATAATGCTCACAAAATACTATTCAGAGAGATTGTTGTACATACTCCTGCAGGTATTTTAAGCTTCCCTTAAAACACTAAATTTTCTTTTGTAGTTTCTAAAGTACACGCTTCCAGGGGGAGAGTTAGGTGCCTAAAAGGTCTTGCTTAAGGTCACAAAGCCCACAATTAACAAAATCAATATGAAAATCCCAGTTTTCTGTTTACCACCCTACAATTCATTGGCTTGATCATCCCTGTTACCAAGTCAGCTGTGAGAGATTACCTATGTGAACTTTTTTTTTTTTTTTTTTTTTTTTTCTCGTACCTGGTGGTGCTTTGTGTCCCTGCAAGCTCTGCAGCTTTTCACCAATGCCATCAGTAGAAGGTCTGATAAGCTCCTCTGGAGGGGGTTCTGAATGGAGTCCAGCCTCTCTCATCTTCAGAAAGGTGAAGGGAGTTACAAAATTGTAAGTCAGGGCCATTGACTTTGCTTTCTCCATCAAATATTCTTTCTCTTGATTGTCATCGCTCTTCAGCCGGGAGTTAAGCAATTCCTTGATGGTGAGGTAACTCCATGCCCTCTCAATGTAATTTTGATCACCTTTGCCATCTTCCAGGCCAGGGACAGCTCTGATGTCATTCTTGCTTGGCAGGTCAATAGCCACATCTGTTTTAAGGAGGATGTACTTCTTGGAGTTGCTAGCAGTCACCTCCACATGGAGGCTATCTGAGGTACGGTTGATGAGTTTGCCGGCTATTATAATTTCAGAGCCATTGAAGTAGTTAGGGAAGAAGTTCTGAGTGACTTGCTCCACATTGTCTTCAGGGTAGTCAACACGGATGTCAGAGAGAAGGGGTGTTCCTATCTCATCATAGAATCTAAAATAAAGACACATTACACACTGCTAGTACTATTCATACAAGTATATGCACACATTCTTGTAGTTATTCCTGGCCAAGGATAAGTTAGACTATCTAACACATCTCCCAGGATATTCAGGAACAGTTAGGGCTGTCAGGCCTGAAATTTACCTAGTGTGTACAGTGTAATTGGGTTCCAAGAGACATTGGAGTCTGCACCCTTGGAGGTTTTCAAAACTTGAGTGGAAAAGGCCTTGAGAAACCTCACCTAAATTTGAAGGTAGCTTCTCTCTGAGCAGGAGGCTGGATTACATGACCTCTACAGGTGTCTTTCAGCCAACGTTATTCTCTGCCCCATTCTAGTTTTCAGTGTTTCTTAGGCATCTAAACAGAGTCTCTTAGGTATGTTCAGAAGCATCCCAGCATGGTCTGGCTCTTACCTAGCTTCCACTAGAATTCAGGAGCTCTGCAAGGAGGTATTTCTGGCCAATTAAATTTCCTTGAGAGGGCCTGTCCATTAAAAATAAATTCTTAGCCTCTCAGGCTCAAATAAAGCACTGTGGTTATTTCAAAATGTACATAGAAAACATGTCATTACCCATTGTTTTCTAGTGGTATTATGTGTGGTATTCCATAGGCAGAAATGGTAAGGCAAGATACTAGGTCCCAAAAAGCTGGAGAGTATCTGAACCAAAACTTCTGTATTGCTGGAAAAAGCCCTAACTACTACAGTTTGGGATGGTCAGTGCAAGACAGGAATACAGTTTTCTGTGGCGCAAAGGAAAATAAAAATCAAGAGTATTTCAAAGGAATGTAGGAATCCTAACCACTAAATACAGGAGGTATGGAGGAAGAGAAACCATCGCTACCTTATCACTGATTTTCTGTTGGAGCATATAATGGCTTCTGTGGAACCAGAGTTTAATTCTATAATGCTTTGTTAATGTGACCTGACACTCAGAATACACTATTCTGAGAATATGTTGCATTGGACAGGCCAGAAAGCTTTTACAAGGGGTCAAGGCCTAAGTTTACAGCACTGTGTTTTCCCTGAAGCAAAGTGCTTTTGATGGAACTTTCCAGGCTGCTCCACGAATGCTAAATTTCCCATTTAAATGTCATCCTCCTCATCTCTTGGCAAAACATTTGAGTCTAATTTGGTAAATAAACAAGGAAGTGGCCTCAGCTCTTTTTAAACTCAGTCTGCATTTATTTTTTACATCTGGTTACACAGATTGTTGGAAGGCTGGAGTTGCACTTTATATTTTATTCTCTAAAAAAACAACAAGGCCTGAATTGGTTGGCTTTCTTTGAAAATCTCTCTGAGCACTCAGCATCCTCAATGAAGACACCTTGACGCATTTTAAAATGAGTGAATTCAACCTGAGAATATTCCGTGGAATAGCTCCTGGACTATACAAGTGGTGGAATGAAAGATGAAACCTGCCTGAAAGCACAATGCAAGCATCTGTGTGAAAATACAATCCACTGACCATGGAACTCAGAAATTACATTGGTATCCACATAGATTTTCCCTCCATCAGTTATTTGAATTGGCCTCCAACAAGTTATTGTGCTTTTCCTTATAAATTTGGCACCAGATACCAAATGTTTGGTATGATGATGGGTTTGCCATCACTGACCTTGATAATCAGTGAGCTGCTTATCAGATAGAGGTGTTTGAAAAAAACTACTTGCTGGGCTGGGTTTCTGTGGCCCACCCAGTCAGCACATCCTTCCTGTGCCAGGGAATGCCACTTGCTATCCAAAATGCATGTTCAGAGAAGCAAATGACATGGGTGGAGTGGCAGATGGATATAAAAAATATGGTTTAAAAGGAAGACACTCATGTCCCAGCATAACCACCACAGAAAGAACAGCTCTAGCGGAAGGTACATGGTCACATAGCTGCAGGTGAGCTAGGCACTGTCCAGGCAAAATGTCAGTCCCCTGCTCAATGACTGTCTCTTTCTGGTTTCTGAGATTCAAAACAATAAGGTGCAAAAGCCACACACTTTTACTTGGAAATACTGATACACTGCCTGACGTTTTAGACAGAGCTATCACAGAAGAAAAACATAACCTCCAGTCCTACTAAATGATGAGGATTACAGGAAAGCTGTTTGGGTCACAAAGAAAAAATGAATGAAACAACTACTTGCTGTTTATGTTGTCAATTTAAACTGATTAATGCATCTTTTCCTTCCTCCATCCACCTGAGGAGAGTTTGCACTTGCCTTCTACCTCTCCAGGTTTACATACCCAGAATAGTATTCTGAGTAAGGGGAATGAATGCTTCATTCTGTGGGGCTCCAGTGCTCCTTAGAGTGTCTGCTAGAAAGGAAACAATTTCTGGGTACACTTCCTTCCTGAAAGAAACTTTAAATCTCAGTTTCTAAGTACACCCTGTATCTTTTAACCAGAGTTGAGCCTCAGACAAATTTCCATGTCTTGCCACATCCCCTTAGAGAATTTTCCCCCCTAAATGCCCACAAGACCTGATGCAGATATAAGGACAGACAAAGCAGAACAAACCCTTTCAGATGGCTGGCTGCATCCTCATCCTCCTGGAAATGCCTTGTCATGCCACAGTTCTCCAGTGCCATCCTCTCCAGCAGCCTGTAGTCCACATCATTGCCAATGCCAATGGTGAAGAGGCAGAATTTATCACGGATGGCATCCTTGGTGTTGCTGAGGATTTTGGATGACTGTGTTTCCCCAACAGTGGGCCTCCCATCAGTGAGGAAGATGATCAGAGAGACACTTCTGGCATCGATGTCATTCTGAGCAATGTAATCATTTAGCAGCTTTGCACCAGTCTGGAGAGCACTGTTAATATTAGTTCCTGGGAAAGCACCAAAAGGATTAGCTCATTTCCCCTTCTAAGGGTGGTGCAAATAATTATCCTAAGCTCCCTTTAGTAGAATGACAGCAACTCTGTACGTTATGATGTTCTTTTTCTCTGCATGAGGTTGCAATATCCCTTTTACTTAAATCAGCTCTTACTCAGCACCAGTTTGGAAAAACTGTTTATATTATTATGATTTAAAATATGAATTGCAGTTGATTCTGTGAAATTTCTCTATCATTGAATGTTTCAATGTACAACAATCAATCAGGCATGGTAGGCAGGGTCACAGTAAATACTATGTCCTACCGGTAGATACAAAAACAGTTAAAGTTAATTACTGGACTCTCTGAGATGGCATCTGAACTGGGAAAACGAGTTCTGCCCAATTTGTCTGAAGGGCACAATATTTGAAGAGAGAGAAAAGCCCTTCAAGTGGGAAAACAAGTGGTTGGTATTGCTCTTCAAACCTGAGTGGTTAACAAAGTTTAAAGAGAAGATAAATTGCTTTATTGGATGAGGAGGGTGTTTTCAAAATACAATGCCCTAGCAAAGAATGCAACTGCCTGAAGTGGAGAGAATGGGAGAAAACAGAAAATAAATGAGGGAATACAGGTACATTTGAAGAATATGCATGGAAAGGATTCAGGACTGCTGCATGTTCAGAAAAAAAGAAAAAAAAAAAAAAAAAGGAAAAAAAAAAAGAAACTGGCTCCAGGTATTTCTTGTGCTAGTCAAAGCAAAGAGGGATTGGTTGTGAAATATTTACAAGATCAGCATGTCTGGGTTAAAAACAGCTCTCAGGAAAAAAAAGCAGGTGAAATGGAGTAAGAGACACACACAGCAGACTCCTGCATGTCCAGAAGGGGAGCTCTAGGGGTTTTACTAGCAAAGATGTGCTAGTACGTCTGACCATGCATCATGAACCTAGAAACGTAGTTTGCACAGCTCCAGTGTCTGTACCAAGACAAAGAACAGGAAAGAGCATAAAATGTCTGAAAAGTCCTCAGAATACAGACTGTGTTTCTGCAAAATGACTGAACCAAAATCCTGCACCTAAACATCTTAATATTCTCACAGTCCCCATCCCGGTCCAAAACCTCAGAAATAATTTTTTCCCCAGAAACGAATGAAAAAAACATCTTGTGTAGCAGACAGTGTCATTTCAAATCCAGCCACGTCACAGAGCCATAGAGCACTGAACAATGCCTCCTGCACCATGCACAAATATTGTGCCACAGTATCTTGTTCCCACTTCTTTGGCGTGCGAGTATGACACAGCAGTACAAGCACAGCACGTGCTCTGTGTGTTTGGTCTGTGAGCCAAAGTGCATTCACATTCACAGGACGATACTCAAGCCACAGCGTATTTATGAGGAAAATGCAGAGTTAGCCAAAACTGAACTACTGCTTGCCTGTGGTGGAGAGTCACTGCACCTTCCTGTTGAACCTCAGAGTTAATCATTTCCTTTTGCTTTTGTTCTGTCAGGTCCACAGGCAAACTCAGCTGTCCCTGCACAACTCTCTTTTGGCACTTCAGAAGCAAAAAGGTTTTTACTCTAAATTTTGTCCCGCTATTGGCAATTGTTTAACTGGGCAGGTCTCTTGACCACTTCCTAAACTCTCTTCCTTGTAATACAAACAGTGTGGCCAACCATCCTGTTTGCTGTGTTTTTCCATCAGAGCGTTTCCTTTGCTAGGAGTGGTCACTGCTCAGGGGCAACCATAGGAAGACCCTGTCCGACCTTCAGCCAGCTGTGATCCCTTGCATGGAGAAAAATCTGCATAAGTCATTTTGTAGCTTATCTGAGGAGTATTCAGCCAGGATGGGCACAGCTGCCAAGGTATGCTTGATTACAAACCTTGCCTTGTTAATTTTTTACACTAATGTCCATAGACTCCTAGGAGACCACTGAATCAAACTCAAAATCACGCCTGCACTCTGCCACTGCTCTGGGGGCTCCTCTTCTCCCCTCTTCATTCCTGACAATAAGGCACAAGCAAAAAGGGATGAGAAATTCTTGAATGTTATTATGGCTGCTCCTTAATGCTAGTTAGAAGGAAGAGACAAGAAGGAGACAGCACTAGGTGAGGAACCAGCTCTGGCAGAAGGCAACCCAACAGCCCACACTGGCTAGTCCAGTTATGGGGTTTACGACCCAGGCATAACTACATTCCTCCTTTTACACAGGTTTTCAGAAACTGCAAAAGTACAGACCCGTGTCCTTCACGGGGACGTTTGTTTTTTTTTCCCATGTGTCATAAAGAAATGATGTTGGGAATTTTCCCACTCCCAGAATGTCACTGAACAAATGGGAGAATGGGGCCAGTTTGGCTTTAACCAGATCTGGGGAGAGATATCCATTATGTAAGTTGGTACAGGGCCCATATCCTTCCACCACTTGACCATGTGTAGAGATAGGCAAGGGGTCCCCTTCTCCCATGACTTTAGTACAGATGTTTTTCATTGCTACATGATACATGACCACATTCAGTACTGAATGTGTAGTTAATAGGATAGCAAAATTAATACCATTCATATCTCTGGATCCTACCTCCAGTAGGTGACATGTTATGAATGTACTTTTTGGCATCTCTTATATTATTTGGAGTAACTGGCACCAGCCGGTCCTGCTGCCAGACCTTTATTCGGTTGGAAAAGCCAATGATATTGAAGTGGTCTTCAGGCCTTAGGTCCTGGAGAATTGTGAAGAGAGCTTCTTTGGTCTGGAGAGAGAAGAGAAGAGAGACCAGTAGATGCAACAGTCACTGTTTTAACAGGCAAGAATTAAGATGCTTACTATCTTATAAATAATTCTACACTGCCAGTTTGGATCATGAAGGCAGCTGGGATGTTCTTCCCTGTCTCAAGGCCTGATCTCTGTGGAGCCAGATGCTATACAAACATAGAACCAAAGAACAACTCTTGCTCCAAAAGATGTTGCAAAGCTGGGAGAGATGTGCTTGGGCCTAAGTAAGCTTAAGAATCGTGCATGACAATTAGGATAAAAACTCCTAGTGACTGGGAGAACTGTGCCCTGGACTAAGGAACACTGAATGACATTAATACCAAAAGCCTAATGGATTTCTTCTAAAGTCCTCCAGATTAAGATGTAAGTGGCACATGGTTAGAAGAGTTATCTAAAAGTTGAAATACCTCTAAACAAGTCAAGGATGCACCTGCCTTGTTCATAATTAGGAAGCTGATTGGTACATATGTACTGCAATGAATGGTTCCACAAATTAACAGATGTATAAGCTAATATGTGAAAATGAATACAAATAACAAAACGTTATTTGTAACTAGTTATGTTATAACTAGTCAAGTTATTGCTGAATCAATTTGGTCGCGGGTATATTGTTTTTTCCAGCAATACAACACCAGCATTACATTGCTCTGCTGTTTGCCATCCCATGCAAATACAGGCAACCATATAGAGTATCAATCCGAGTAGAATCAGGCCGAGTTCATAATGACAGAAATTAAGGTCCCTGTGTGATTAGAAAGACAGACCACCGAAGATAAGCCAACAGGAAGAGTACAGATGTGTCCAGTCCTCCCAGTGTGACCAACTTTGATGTAGCATCCATTCAGCTGTGTTTGCATGGAAATAAACTTCAGCTTATTGAGAGCAGCTGAGAAAAGATGCCCAGAAGAAGTCCCCATCTGTGCAAAAACATACCCTGTATTTTGATGCAAAACACATGGGAGGAACATGAAGCAATACCTGTAAGCAGAGGGATCAGCAGCTTCTCAGCTCTGCCCCTTCTTGACCATCTCGGAATAACATGGTGGACCCCTTGGCATTTAGAGGTTTCTCTCATGCCTATCATGGAAATATATGAAGGCCTTGTCCAGAAGAAATACACAAGGCAATCAGCAGTGCTGGCAAACGGATGTTTCTAGGCTTGATGTTGCTGTGCAAAGACAGTTTGGAAAGTTTCTCAAAGGACTGATCAAGCTGTGTCATCAATATCCCTCTGGATTCTGCATGGAAGCTGATGATGCAACTGCAGACAAATCACCCACAACAGTGGAATCTCCCATCGTCCCAGCTGGTGACTTGGCTTCCAGCCTGAGGTCCATCTGAAGTTAAGGGGGAATATTTCCCTTAGCTCCCAGCATTTTGGAGCCAGGTCTGGAATTCCTTCTTGTTTGTTTCTGTCTTATGTATTACCCATTCTCCCTCTAGGGACCGCAGGATTCACCTTCCATTTGGTTAGGTGGAACTCTGCTTCATGCCTTACCACCTTTACCTTACAAATTTTCATGCATGTTTCATAGACAGGAATAATAACGCAGGCACTGGTAGAAGAGGCTCTTTCAAAGAGGAGACTCCCCAAATCTCATTATCCATACTGTAGCTGTGATTATAATTAACATCACTTGACATTTCCCATTACAAAAACCCTTCCTCCAAATGCCTGCAATTCTGTCAAACTGCACTTTCCTCTGAGGGATTTATTGGGCCCAGGAAAGCTGTTTTTTTTTTTTCTTTGTTTGCTTGCTTGCTTGTTTGTTTGCTTTTCTGAGAACAAGGCAATAGGAAAAATAATCTTGCTTTGGCTTTCTCACGGGGACACTGCCTCTCACCTCCAGCATGCACAGAAACTCCTTTTGACATTCTTGCCTGCATTCGGCCAAAAGAAAATGAAAAGAAATGGAGAAACGATGCAGAGCAACAGTGAAGTCTGTGTGCAGTGAGCATCTAAGGCTCCTGAACCGGTCAGGAGAGAACTGACGCAGACATTCCTAGAAAACTCAGCACTTCTCCACACCCTCACACAGGTTCCAAACATGGGGTTGGGACCATCTCTCCCTCTCCTTCTTTCATACTCTCTTTCCTTTTGGCCTTTTATTTTGTCACAGTTGAGTCGTTTCCATGGAGTTTCAGTCAGTTTTTCCCCGGAAAAAGTTCTGTCATATATTAAAGCGGATGCACAGGCAACTCAGATTCCAGCATTTCCAACGTGTGCTTGCCTCTGTAACTTCAGTAAAATAAACTTTGTGTACTATATATGCAAACATATGTACAAATGTTTACACACATGGTTTTGCTTCAAAGTGAGCAAAATATGAGGGAGGCCAAATGGTTTGTCCCCAGTAAAAATGAAGGGTGGGATTCAATGTTCCCAACTCAATCATCAGAAAGCTGGGCACTTCATCTAATCCCTCTCCAGGCAGGGGGAGATACCTCCAGAGAGTAATTCATCCCATCTGCTTTGGATAGTTTTTAGGACGGGCTGAGTCACTGTCTGGAAGTGCCTGTCTCCCAGCATCGCCTCCAGGAGGCTGAGTAGCTCAGCCAGAGGGAAGGTGGAACTCACCTCAGGACCTAAACCTGTCCAGTCCTGAACGCCACGGTGCTTACTGGAGCCAAAAGGAGCTGAACTGGCTCTCCATCTCTCCCAGTGTTGCTCTGAATTGCTTGGCTCATTGTGTTTGTTTCCATCTCTCCTCCCAGTCTGTAAGGAACTCCAGGTTTATCCTAAAGACTGCAGCCCTTGCCGGGTGGCAACACACACCGTACCCATAAATGGGCTGCAAGAGGGACCTGACTTCCCTCTGGAGGACTGGATGTGATTCAGGAGCTGGCAGACAAGTGGAGCTTTAAATAAGGAGAATATCTTGGTAAAAGCCCAGCCCTCTCCTCCAGTCTCCCCAGCCTCCAGGAGAGGATTTAGAGCATTTCGTGCAGGGAGTGCCTGGCAGCAGCTTCGCTCAGGACACGGCAGCAGGTTTCTTGTTCTGGCCTTGTAAGGCCACAGCTGGAACCTCTCCTGGCTCCGAGAAGCCAAGGAGTGGGATTCCCAAGCTGACTGCTGCAATGGGGTCTTTGCACTTCCACTCCCTCTGGCCCCAGTGAGTCATTGCGCTGAAATGCATGCCAAAGACACTCTCCTGCGAGGCAGAAAATTAACCATTTCTTCCCTGGCAAGGGTCAGGTCAGTCCCCCACTGCTGTGCAGATGACGCTCATCTCATTTTGGGGATAAATCTAACTTATTCACAACAAGGATGACCAGTTTAAGGTCCAGCGTTCTTGTGCCAGGTACTTTAAGGTGAAACGCTATTTCCAATGTGCTTGCCTGTGCAGATGCACTTTTGTGTAGAGGATGGAGCAAGGATTAAAGGAGAGGGTGATAGGAATCAGCAATAGAGAACAGCTGAAAAAAAAAGAAGACACTTTTTGCCAGTTGGAGTGGTTTGTAGTTGTCACAGACAAGTTTTAAATGAGGATTTAAAGGATTTAAATCAGGATAGCTTGGTGGGGAGATTCCTCTGTTTCTCCCAGATCAACATGGATGAAACTGAGCAGAGAGGAAGGGACTGAATTGCCATTCCAGTGCATTTGAGTTGAGAAATCATGATTCTGAACAAGCTGACAGTACAGCTGGAACCTAGGGCTTGAAACAGCCAGGGCTACAAAATCTCACTCTCCAAATCTGGAGCAGAAACATCACGGTCTAAAGCTGGGGAAAGCCTGGGTGACAGTGGCTGGCTGGAGAGTGATTAGTTCATGTCTGTGCTTCTGAAATGATGAGAAACTGAATATGGACTCTCACCTCCACAGTGATACCTGGACATGCAACAGAGTTGCTGCTCTTCTGGTTCATCCTTGCTAAGGGCCCTACCTCACGGCTGAGATGGCTCAGGGCTGTACAACCAGCAGCAACAGCAGGGAAGAGGAGAACTCCCTCAGCTACACGCCAGTTCAGCTGCCACTTGCCACCTTTGTATCTGGCCCTTGGGGCTACCTCTGACTTAGCTAAAATATTGGTGGAACAAAGCATGGAAAGAGGCATGCTCCCATGGGCCAACTGAGAGCCTTCAGCCGTTTCTTGGGTCAAAGAGCTGCCTCCGAGACATCTGGGATGATGTCAGACCATCTGGGTACCTTTTAGGAGGACTGTGAGCCCCGGTGACATTTCCCCCACAGTCCCTTGGTTGTTTGAGGAGCAGGGTGAGGGCGAAGCCTGGCTACCCTGAACGCTGTGCAGTTCAAAGGGAGACAATGTATGGTTGTTAGATGCCACAGCATTGCCAGACACTGGCTCTGCTATGAAGCAAGCAGGGAGCTCAAACACCTCATTATCATGCATGTCCCAGGCCCATATATTTAAATTTTCCATTGCCTAGGAGCACTTGTAAGTGCTCCATCCCAGGCCCACATCCTCTGTGCGAGCCTCATGCCAGCCCGTAAAAATCAAAAGACTTTCAGTCCACGCTGAATCCAGTGCTGTACAAATAATGGGCCTCTGCAGCACAGCACTAACTCAGCCCCTTTTGGAAAGAGCTTCCAGATGCAGAGGGAGCTCTTCCAGCAAGCAGTGCCTCTGAGCTCACTTGGCAATCCTTAGTCATACCCTGCACGCCCAAACACAGCTGGCATCTGCCCTCAACAAGGGCAGGAAAGCGAGACATCAGCATCAGCTACAGCCTCTTTCCAGCTTCTGGCAGCACCAGGGAACCGTGTGGGCTTGGGATCAGTGGGTCTAAAGAGCATGGCTAGCAGAGAGGAAGGTGTTAGAGACTGAAAGCTGTACGCATTAGCTGGAAGTATTGCACAAAAATGGGGTTCAGGGAGCTGGAAGGGAGGACATGGGACCATCTGCAACCATACAGTGAAGGAAGCCGCGACTAGAGGACAAAATTTCAGCTGCATGCAGAGTCTTGACAATAGTATCCTCTACTCGACACAAAAGATCACAACTATATGGCACTGTTAGGCTCATCTGCCTGCTACTCTGGGACTGGATGCATCAGAGCCTTTACTTTTCCTTCCAGATCTCCTGCAAGAGTCCGTATTTGACAAGGAAGAAGCTATGGCACAAGACATAAGCTCAAAGGGAATTAGAAACACACAGCTCTGGCCAGTAACTTCTCTGAGAGTGCAACAGAGCACAGAAGGGCTCAGAAACCAGATATCCTACAGTGGGAAGGAGAAAAGTACAAGTAAATATGTTGTTTGGCAATACATTCTAAGGAAGCACAAGGAGAAAAATACAGAAGAATTGTCCTTCCCCCCCCTCCCCCCCCCACCCTTTCATATCCTCTGTGCTTTGGTTCATATCTTTCCCTTTCCAAATATGAACAGGCAGCTGATGAGGCTCCAGAAGTGGCTCTTCCAAGCCAAAACAGCAATATCTGATCAGCCTGTCAGAGGGATGAATACTGTGAGGTGAGGAAAGGCTGGCATCTGAGACACACCTGAAACGGCTCTGTCGAGACCAGAGAAGGTACTGCCACAGACTTGGTTTGGGATCCAGGCTGTGATCCCAGTAGCCAAGGAAAAGGCTGTGGGAGCACTACTGTCATTTTACAGGAAGAACTTGACATGAAAAGAGAGCACAGGTTTGGGCAGCGTCTTTCCTGCTGAAGTCTCACGCCACATCTTACCAGGTTTGCTTTCCTCTATGGCCCCATTTCCTTTCTGCCCACATAATGCAGATCATATGCCAATTGTCAGCAACAAGGACTTTGTACCAAAAATGGGTTTTAACCCAGAAGCTAAATCCTTGGATTTTTTTGCCATCCTCCATGCCCCTCTTAGGGGAGGACAATCTGCCCTTTCTTCCACTGCAGGGAGTGTCGTGCAGTTCAGGGACTGCAGCTCACCCCCTCCCCATCAATGTATCTTTGTGCTTTCTTCCTGGCAGACACTGATCACGTAACCAAGGAGAACTCCTTCACAATTCTGGACAACAAGCATTTTGTTTTATGCTGACACTGGTCTGTGAAGGGAGGGAGTTTGGATGTAGAGCTCTGGACAATAAAGAACTGTCTCCAGTGCATTTACCAGCTTCCCACCCCAAAACATCACACAACCCTTGCTAATCAATTGAACATTGATGACTCCTTGTATGGCCTTAGAAAAAGGTGCACTGCAGTTTCTGTCTACAAAAGAAACTCTCCATCATTTAGAGGAAGTGTTTCTGTTGCCTATTTTGCTACTGATTTCCAGCTCAACATTGAGCAATTCATTTTGTACCACATCTGTCCAGTTGTGGGTAATGCAGTTTTCCAGCACCCAACAGCGTGATGAGGATAAACACATGAAAAACTGCAAAATGATCTGATTTCTCAGGAACTGGGCTTTTATGTGTGCAGAGTAGCTCCTAAGTCTTTGCAACTTTGCAGCAGTGTTGATGATACAAATAAATACCTGTACAAAGACTGAAGGAGGCAAGGTGTTATCAGTACCATGCATCATTAGTTCAAGTCCTTACCAACAGTGCAGTATGGGTTACATTTGGAGCAGTAAATGTTCCTGTAAAACTGGTCAAAGATAAAAGTTTAAAGGCTGCCCAAAGTGCCATACTGACATAACCCCATGGGAAACAACGAGGCTACCCAGGCAGACAGCCAGACTGACACAGCAGCATATGAAGGCCACATTCTTGTCTTGTGCTTAGCTCATTTTAAGTAGAATCACATCCCATAACACTCCAGTCAGGCACTCAAACCCTCCCCTTGTCAGCATGACAAACAATCTCCATGGAGCTAGCAGCAAAGAGGTCAATGCCAAGGGGAACGTGCCCCATGCCCTCAATACAGAGCTCGATGTTCCTCCCTCTGCCTGTGCTCAGAAGATGGAGCTAGTCGCAGTGCATGAAAACTGTTCCAGGAACTTGTGATTTTCACCCCCTGCCCCTGTCACAGAGACCAGCTGCAGACACGGTGCTGGGAAGAACTGATATGCCCAAGAGGCTGACCACAGCACAGGCCCTGGATTTCAGCAGCAATTAGCTGCTACCTTACGCAGCAGGATGTGGGCTGAGACAGGTCGCTCTGCTTCTCACGTTGATTAACCTCCATCCTTCATTGTGCAGCCGCTCTCTCACAGTGGGTGGCTCCACAGTTGGCAGCTTGCTGGGTTTGAAGCTTTCTAGTCCCTTCTCAGAATATCCTACCTGTGCATGTAACCCCCTAAGAGCAATGTGTTGCTCCTTTACAGAGAGGATATGCTACCTCTCTATGGAGAAAAGACCCGAGACATTTCTCCACAGAGAGACTGCATCATTCCTACTCAGAGAGCAGGTGTCACTTCTCCATGGAGAGAAGGCTTGTGTTATTTCTCCATGAAAGGGAGTACTGTACTTCCACAGAGACAAGTACCTGTTATGCCTCTGCAGAGATCATGACTCTGTAGCCACCTCCTTTCATAGTCCTTGCCCTTTTTCCTTGAACTGTGAAATTTCTAACTTTTAGATGCAACTTCATTAGATGCATTTTCATCTCCAGTGAATGAGGGATGGTACAATGGTTAGCTATCTGGAGCAAAACCCCAGTACTTTTGCTCAGGGTTAGCACCAGGCAATGCAAAAGCACTAAATAGTCGTAAAAAAAAAATAAAAACAGAAAAAAGAAAATTTGCCTGTTTTCCCACCTGGAAGTTGTTTGCCACAGGGCCCTCACAGTTCTCTAACACCTGCTCCCCTTCTCATTTTCCCCATTTCCAAATCTCCTCAGCATCTCCAGCTCTAGGATCCCCACTCTGTCTCCTATGTTCTGCACATCTCTGCCTCCATCCCAAGCCATCTCAAATGAACACAGGCAAAATCTTTGCCCAAAACTCTGCGGAGCTGAGAAGAGAGCAGATACTTTGAAGAATATCAGCTCATTACATTAGGGAATAACTATCCAAGCAAAACTTCTCTCCTTGTAACACAGATTGTATCACACACCCTGTTCCTAAGAGACCTCCAATTACATCATGCAGACCCCTGAATCAGAATCTGCCCGTGAACACTGCCTGATGACTGTAGTACTTCTTACTATAGTAACATAACAGAGAAGACATCATTCCTGTAGGCTTTCCAACAAGGTCCCAGGCATTTGTTCAGAGCCTTGACTGCTCTATGCAGTCAGAGACAGACTGACCCAGTTGGGCAATGCCTGTAGTATGCACCCCCTAAATAGGGTGAAGGGGTATTTACTTGGAAACAGCAGTGTTGCAAGCAGTGTTAAACTAATAGCTTGGCTCTTGGCAAAGATGGGATGTCTTTTAGACTTGGGGGATCTTGTGTATCCATAAGCCCAGCCTGTACAAGACCCTGCAAGAAGACAAGCACAGACAAAGAAAATAACCCAAGTAAGTTCAAATTCATAATGACTGCATGAACAGAAGCCAGGGCTGGCTCCCAGGTAATTGCTCCAGCAACCGGAAAACACAGTTCTACCTTGGAAAGGACTGCAGAAAACAGATCTATAATTTCACAAATTTATGTGCATGCCAAGGCCTTGAGGATACTGGGACTGAAGGCCCAGTCTCAGCCTCAGGTATTTGTCTCTAGCTCTGTCACAGCTCTGCTTGTGCCTGGTCATGGACCCCTCTGACCCCCAGACTGACCTCCCAGCTTTATTTTGCCCCTTCCTCTTTTATATGGACTTGCTCGTTGACACTGGGTTGTGTTGGTCACTTCAGTGACATCTGGTTTTGGCCCAGCCTTTCATGAATTCAGCACATTGATGAATCCCCTTGGAAACCTTGGCAAGACCTCTCACTGTCTTCCTGGTTTCAGATCAAGCCCGTGTCAAACGCTGCACTTGGTTTGCTTCCTATTTACTCTGAACCCAATTCAAAGACTTGCTGTACAGGTCAGCTGGGGTCTCAGTGCTGCCTCTTCTTCTGTTGCTTCAGTGTGGAGCAAATCAGCTGAGGCATGCCAGCCATTAGTCCTAACACCAGAAAAAAATGCTTCCTGTCCTGAAATCTGAGGGCATCTTGCTTTGAAACTTGCTTGTTTATTTGTGTGACCATGCCATTATTTCTAAGCTTTAGAGTTTGAGAAAAACAGATTATTCTGCTGTAAGACAAGTACTCGCACCTTTTTTGGAAGCGGGACAGTCAAGGACTGTGTGCACTGACATTCTATTTAGTGTAGTGGTTACTATATTCCATATTCACACCTAAAGAGAGGACTGAGATGACAATGTTGTATGTTCCTGAGTAGGAAGCAGCTGCATCGATTTAGTTGGTTGTGGAGACAGAGCACACAGTTCCTCTGCATTAACTCGGATGGTTGCTTTCCAATGGAAATGGAAAAGGTGACAAATCTTTCCTCTCCACAGTAGCTTTAAAATCACTTAAGGCTGTAATTAGGATTAGCTTTTTTTTCCCAAAATTCCCTGGTGGTTTCAGGTAGTTCTCCTGGACAGCAGCCACTATGTGGACTTGTAGTCAACAGGCCCCCAGCCAGCTCTGCAGCAAACAAAAGAAATAAGTAGAATTTGGAGGGAGAACACCATGTGTCCAGGTGCTTGTCTACTCTCTCACCACCCTGAAAGTACTCAGAGAGAGCCTGTGTGTTGAGGCACAAAAGTTTAGGGATACAAGGCCTCCAAAGGGGCTCAGACAGCGTGGGTCATGAATCAGGGTTACCAAAAGTGTCCCTTGGATGGACGCAGGCAAATAAACTGAAGCATTTGCAAACACGCAGCAGGACCCAGCTTCAGCTGAGTTCCTCCTAGCACAATTAACCTCAAAGAAAATTAGAGCCTGGCACACTACCATTGAGAAGCTGCCAGGCTTGTGGCGTAGCCAAAAGATTAACTGGGTGTGTGGGCATTTGCTGCCTGTGGGAAAGGTAAGGTGAAATGAATCTGTGGTTGAAACAACTACATTTTATGAAGTCTGCAAAACATCTGCAAATCCACCCTGCTGGGGACACATTCATAGCTTGGAACATGCCTGCTCTGTAACCCTGGAACTGCAGGCTGATAAAGGTCCTTTTTCACCATCCTTTCAACATAACCTGCTTTGTCAGGTTGGAGATAATCACGGTAGTCACAAGGTGGTGAACCTGTAACTAGCCCATCTTTCTCCCAGCTAGGGGGACTGCAATGCCCCCCACCTCTAAAGTAAAAGGTGCCCATAGAAATCAGCAGGTCAGACTGCTCAAAAGGGCTTTGTTTCCCATTAAACCTTGTAGATATAACCTGTTCCCCAGACTCTTCTGGCTCCTGCTAAAAGCAACTATTTCATACAGAGCTTACTTCCTCTTTGTAAACAAAGGAATAAAGCTCTTGAGGACAGAAACAGTATTTTCCTTTCCAGTGGGACAGCAATAATGACATGCAGTCATGAACACATGAGCATTTTTTTCATTATCATTCTCAAGAGTTTTCTCTTCCTCAACCTCCCTACCTGCTAGATGGTGAGTGTCACAAAGGCCCAGATCCTCAGTGGAGGTGGACTGCTGTAACACAGATGAACTCATTAAACATTACCAGGTTTCAGAGGCAGTGAAAACCACAGGAGAAATGTGTGTATTAGCTGGTCTTCCCCACAAAGCTAATATATACTTCAGTGATATGAGGGGAATGTCTCAAAAGTCTCAATGATTTGATCTAAGCTGATCAACCAGTCCCTCTATATGTGCTTGCAAATGGGTCTGAATATCTCATTGCTTCAAGGACTGAGATATCTTAGAAATAGAAGAATGGCACAAACAGATAAAAATTCATGTAGGAAATGGAAAACCTTCAGAGAGGAAAAGAGGAAATGACTCAGATCAAGGAATTGCAGGATGCATGAAATACTGACTCCATTTGAATCACATCGCCATTAACTTCATGAAAGCAGATGGGTGAAGAGTTCAAAATCTCCTTGAGTTGTTATGGAAAGGGCTGCACAGCTGATGTCTCTCATCCTTGCTTTTACAACCCTAAAAACTGTCCTTTGACACAGTTACCAAAGCTGACCTGAAAGAGCACTCTCTAGAAGTGCTCAGTGTATTTTTAGCTGATCTTGCTTGTGACTCAGTAGACAGAAATGAGGAAAGGCTGTCCCATGGGAACTCCCAGCTCTCTACACACTACCATGGACTACCACAGCTGAGAGACAAAGAGGCACTTCCCCTGCTCACAGGTATCTTGCCACCAGGGGACGTGTCTGTAATTTAATAAGCATCTAAATACCAACAACAGTTGGGTAAAAGGGCCACTGAGCAAACACGGAGAAGAACATTAATTAGCCAGTCCTAGATCTTGGGCTTTCTTTAACTAATCTCCAGTTTGGGTTGTTTTGTGTGTGTATGTTTTCTTTTTCTGTTTTGCTTTCTTCGTTTGTTTGCTCATTTATGATTTAGGCCATAATTCAGTGAAGTTCTGGGTTTGGGGGCAGCTGAAATAAGAGCAAGGTAATCGCTTAATGCACGTAGCACTCCTCTATAACATACCAGTGGTTCTCCATAAAAACAGTGTATCTGAGATAATGGGCAAAAGCTGAGCACACCCTTGACAAAAGTTCTGGCTAGACACTTGTTACAGGCTCAAGGAGCATCTACTTCTACCCAATTAGCCTAAAAATTATATATTTTTAGTAGTAGGAACGATGAATTAGGCCTTTAATGGTTAATCTCTGGCCATGTTTTTAGTAAGTGTATGAAAAAGAAACGCTAATATGGTTAGGAGGAGAACAAAAGCTTTCATAGTACAGGTTAATTTGCTGACCCAAGGCACTACTTGTGCAGCTCACACCAGCACCAACCCCTTCAGAGACCTAATCTCCCTGTTTCGGTGCTGTACTGCTGATTGTCTGCTTTCAGCATGCAGGGCTGGGTGCATTCGGGCACTATCTGTTTATTCTGCAAGGCAAGGCAGACATTTCTCAGCCAAAGGATAACGGAAAGCCAAGAGCCAGGCTCTGTCCACAGGAATTTGTAATGATTCCAAGGCATCTTCATTCAAGACCTGCTTCAGCACAGTACTAGGTGTGTTTGTTAACAGCTCTCTATTTGCTACTCCAGTCACTGGGGGAGGGAATTAGGAGCCATAAAGGCCATACTCCATTTTAGCTTACAGTGGAGGTAATTGGATTTAATAGGGACCACAGCTTCTAAATGAAGATTTATCATCACCTCTGAAACCAGATGGTAAAGATTTTAGCAGAGACAGAAAGGCTCACCCACAATGTCCTTGATCAAAGGCAGAGAACTGTCAGGGGATGGCCATGGTTTGTGTTTGTGAAGGCCATTTAGGCTAGTGTTGGTGGCCAAGAAAAAAGAAAAAAAAGCGTGCTTTCAAATAACCACAATTTCCAGAAATATCACTCCAGATTCTAGGCAGGAGACCAAGGAGCCTGAATGGACTAATTAGAGCTCCTTAACTGGCCAAGACAGAAGTCTGAGCCGTTGGGATTCAGTCATTCTAGTGGGATTATAACATGACATCCATCCAAGCTGAAACTGCCCCATACTGGTGTCTTAGAATTGTAGAATTATTTAGGTTGTAAAAACCTTCAAGATTATAAAGTCCAACTGTCATCCAGATCTGTCAAGTCTCATTACTGAACTGTGTCCCTTAGTGCCACATCCATACACCTCATAAATACCTCTGGGGATGGTGACTACCTTTTCCATGGGCAGCCTGCTTGACTACCCCCTCTGTGAAGAAATCTTCCTAATATGCAATCTACACCTCTAAATTTGAGACCATCGAAGTGGAAAGTGACACTTTCCACTGCCATTAGTTTGGCCATGATAATAACACACAAGGTGAAAATTTGGCCCATTCAACAGCCAGAAGCCAACTAACATCTCTGTATCTCATGACTGTAGAGCAACTCGTTACGTGGAAGGAAACCACCAACCCTACCCAGGCTTTTCTCATTTTTTTGCACAGATACTTTAGATGGAAACTGGGCTTACCTCTCCTGTGCGAGTGCAGACCTGAGATATATCTGTCAGAACAGAACTGAAATATTCATTTACCTCTGCTTCTAGTTTGGAGTGATAATATCGCTCTGAGAGAAAGAGTTATTCCGCAGGAACGGTGCCCTTTCAAACCAACTAGTTGGATCCTGGACTGGAGCTGGTTTCCATCTATCCAGCTCAGAGAATTAGAACAAAAATGTTCAGATACCAGCCTGAACCCTCCACATCAAAGGACAGTTTTAAGTATTGGTGACGTGGCCTTCAGCTTGATATGTTGACTCATGTCAAGATCTGTGCCCTAGAAATATGTCTGAGATTCATGGTGAAAGAATGAGATTCTCAAACAGTACAAATTGACCTTTCTTTCAAAAGAACCCATTGACTTGTACATCACTAAGGACTTTGCCAATGGTTTTATAATGTGAAGACACAAGTGTCTTCTCTCTGCTAAGCTGGGTACAATGATCTGCTGAATGCACTTTGCTGGGTGACTATGCACTTTGCACTTCTCTCTATTCTGCCTCTCTTCAAACTCACCAGAACAGAACTGCCCAGCACAATCCTATCTGTTCAGTTTTGACAGCACTGGCCTTTTATGAAGAGCAATGAAGTCCTCTGCACTTCTTGTTCCCATCCCAGTCCCATTAACTTGTTAATTTCTCATTGCAGGTAAATCATCCTGCCTCGAGTTGTCTTCAGAGCCTTGTCTAACATCAGACATAGCAAATATTTTGGAGAATAACCCACCTGGTGAGATGAAGCCTGAAACAACTCTTTACAACCATAAAGCCAACCAGTCCGTAACACATGCGAGGACCTCACCTGTCTCAGTTTTGTTCCCACCATGGATGCACTGCTGTCAAGGACAAAGACAACATTCTTTGGTAACGGAGGAAGATCTGTGGGGGCGAAGTAGTGTACGAAGTACCCATTAAGGATCTGTAGAAGAGCAATGAATTTAGGAATGGAAGGAAGATCATGATGCAATGATCCGCGCGTATAATTATGGGATAATTCATTGGGCACATGTGATTCTGCTTTCAATATTTGTGACTCTACTCTGGAGGATGAGTTCCCTCTTAATCCCAGTGCCCTGCTTATCCAGACTGGGGGGCCTAGTGGAATTCTCTGCATCTCTTTCCATGGTGGACATTAAGGTTTCCTTCCAAATGCAATAAGGATACAACATAAGTATCCAGGGATCGGAACCACTACATTAAATTGAAAAGCAAATACAAAAAGAAAGCCAATGAAGTATGTACCTGGTTTTGTTTTAAGTCCATCTTGTGGCTGCAAGATCATTGATTTTATTTTGGATAGTTCTTACAAGATGGAGATGTAGCCTTCACTTGGAAAACATCTGCCAGAACATATGGAGCATGCAAGACAATCGAACCATTTCTGAGATAGTTAATAACATAGAAAAAATTAGTCATGTAACATACCTGAATATCCCCAACACTCAGCTCCCGGTTGACATCATATCTAACTATGAAATCTCCCAAAATGCCATTTCGGGCAATCTTGGTTTGTTCAACAACATTGGGACTGAATGTAACTTTAGCTAAGGTTTTTGTATGTCCAATTACAGTAGAAGGAGGAGGAGAAACATCACCTGTTGAGATAAAACCATAATATTACAAGTTTTTCCTATTTTCTTACAGATGTCTAAGCACAACACACAGTGTATTACCATGGAGTTAGGTCAACTAACATAGTTACATGCTGAGACTGAAGATTCATCTCACCAACAATAAAATAAGAATTTAATAACCCTTGCCCTGAATGCTAAACTGAATTCAACATTGCAATGTTACCAGGGATAGAAATGTTTATGCAATATTCCTATTTTCATTGCTGTTTGGAGGTCACTGAACTCAAAGGGCAGATACTCTCTATATGACTGCTAATCAATTTCTGGGAATAATACACATCAGACATCTAGGTGATATTAATAGCAGCCAACTCAAGTCATCTAGCATGCAGATCCTATACCTGAGCTCCTGCCAGTCAAGGCAGATATGATTCACTTGACCTGTTTAAACATTTCCTCTAGGATGAGACATGTGAGGTGGGATTGATCAGGCTGATTACAAGTGTCTGTGTAATGTCTACATCTGAACAAGTCACCTTAGTTCTCTGCATGTTCAGCAAACAGCTATCAGTACAGTCACTGCAACTTCAGTCTGGCATACTGAGCTAAAACCCAACCCTTGCTAGTGCAGTCAAGCAAACTGCAGCCCAGAGATGTAACTCAACCCAACCTCCTAGAGCCTCTCCTGAGTCAATGAAAACAGACATGCTTTTCAGAGAGCGTCTCAGAGAAAGACAATAATTCAGCTCTGAATCTCCCTGAAGGAACCTCTGTTTGTCTTGTCAGCTGTGTTCATTTTCTGAAGTTAAGTGATATGAAGATTTCTTGCTGTCTCTTTGTGTGGCCAAAATCCTACCTTACTGCCTTTTGGTGTGTCAGCTGTTTATTCCCTCTAAATCCCACACGGACCCTTAGATCCAACCAGCCAAAGTTTCAGAGCTGGCCTTGACCTGACCCAGAGTTAACGGATAAGTGCTTTTCCGTTTGTGCTAACTAGCTGTTGAAAACACTGAAATAGATTCTTTGCTGACGTTCTTCTCGGGTGCATCAGCTCTTACAGTGACTCCTCTGAGGCATGGAAGTACCATTATTTCTGCTCACGTGCTGATTAAAATTGGTGGGAATTAAATGCTTAATTATGCTGTGTTGGGCGGGAGGGTGTCTCTGTTCTTTGCCAGAGATAGCCCAAAAAGTCTGTGGTATGGCAGGGAAAAGAAAAAATGTGTGAGATTCAGTTCTGTTGTAGGTGTTCATAGTGCAAGTACCTACATCCAAGATGATTTTCTAGGCTCCATTATGCTTAATGGAGATCAGGTTAAGGGTCAGGGGAGATTAGAGTATGATACATCTGTTCATATGTAGTCAAATTCTTCTGGATAATATTAATTATGTCCTAGACTCCATTAATGATACGACAATGTGCAAGCAGTCTTGGAAAACTGCTTTCCACGCACTCCTATAACACTATGTAATGAAGAGTAGCGTTTCACCTTTGTAAAGTGCTTGGAGCAGCATTAGAGGAATGCAACATGTCAGCTGTTTGCAACATTGAACACCATCCACCTCACATCTAGATCTCACAGTGATTTACCAAACCGGATACATAAGATTAAATCCATTTAACAAGTGGGAAAATGGAGGCATGGAGCGGTTACCTAACTCTCCTGACTTCCCACAGGTCAAAGTCCATAGAAATGCCAGGAATAGGGTTCCTGTGGGTTTATAAAATGATTAGCCAAAGCTGTGACATTTGCCCTAAAATGTTATGTACAATCTAGACTTATCTGGGCAAAGGAATGAAAGTAAGACTCATGAATCAATAGCACTCTAGTATTTCATTTCCACATTAGTTTGGCTTTACTTTCACAGATGTCCTGTGAGTACGTTTGAATAGATAAGGCACAAGCGCACACTATCGAGGCAGGGGGGGTTTCCTCTTAGGACCAATTTCTACACCAAAAAAAAAAAATGTCATTGGAAGACCTGGAACGTGAAACAAACTCATCAGCAAAATTCTTTATAAAAGGAAGTGCAATGAGAGATATTACTCAACTCCAGTAAAGCCAGCAACTGACTCTTCATCACGGCTTCTCTAGGTCAATTCTAATCCATCCATCCTGACAGAAACAGAGTGAGAGGTCCCAACCAATGCATTGAAATTGCTTACAGACACTAGTGTCAAATGTTAAAAGGGGCTTATAAAATGATTACCCAGAGCTTTTTGACATTTACTCTAAAGTCTGTGTACAGTTCAGATTTCCCCAGGCAAAGAAAAGTCATAAATCAGTAGCTCCATAAGATTTTATCTCCATGTTGATTTGGTTTTACTTTTATAGCCGCTCTCTGATCTGATGAATCAACAGATGCAATATGTTTCTAATACACAATGCATCAGATTTGCTTGTATTAGCCTTTCTGGATTTTGGGTCTGTCTTCTATCACTTCCAAGGTCCCATTTAACTGACAGTGTGTGGGAGATGCCCAGAATTCATAAAAATGGCTTAACAGTTCATTTTCATTTTCTGATTTATTTGAGAGCTTCACATTACTTCTCCTTAACTGCTGAAAAGCAAGCACCGTCATCAGGATTAGTGAAAGCCAGTCTTACACTGGAAACAGAAGCTCTCTCTTTTTACTTACTGCACACATATCTGTGGCTGGAGCCTTTGGACTTCACGTCTACGTTTCTCTGCCCTAAGTACGTTGATGGGTTGAGCACGATATGCTGAGCATCACAACAAAATGAGTTACAGTCCCAGCATTTCTATGGACTCTGACTGAAATGAGCTGAGTAAGGCAGCCACTCCATGTTCCACGTTCTGCTGCTTGTTAAATGAGCACCCAGTTTTGTGAAGCACTGTGGAATCTAGATGGGATCATGCTGATCACCTTTCTTTCCTCAAATACTCGTCAAAGCACTGCAAAAAGGTGAGAAGTGCCATTCCCTGTAACTCAGACAAGTCTTTAGGAAGTCCTAGAGAGGGGCTTGCCAAGCTGTCTCACATGGCCATTATCAGTGACACAAATATCTGCAAAAGCAGCTCCATCTTCGTAGTCACTCTTCTTCCATCTCTAAGATGGAAATTAAATATACATATATATATACACCATATGGACCGATAAAAAAGGTCCTTTTTTTTTTTTTTCCTTTTTCTTCTTTCTTCCTGGAATAATAGAAATCAGCTCTGGAAGGCAGGTTATCTAATCCATCTCATATTACCAGGCTCAATCCCTTCCCTACTTGGATTTGTGACATTGTCTAGAAACATTACAGACCTCCAGAAATGGAAACTCAATACCTGCCCTTGCCAGTCCTTTCCAGAACTGCACTTTTTCATGGTTAGGAATCCATTTTCAATGTCTAATTTCCATTTTTCTTTCTGTATTACAAAACTATGACTTTTTGTCCTTTCTATTATTGACACAGAAAGTACAGCATTCCTTTCCTCCTTGTAGCAGCCTTTTGTATGTCTGAATACAATTACTATGTCTTTCCCAGGTTACTTTTTTAGGCAGCACCTGATACCTGGATCACGATTACTCTCCCCTGTTTACTGGCCCAATTCTTATCAAACAAGTGACTGAGAGAGGAAAATCTATGAAACATTGCAGACTATAAAACATGGATGAGCTCCAAAGACCTGAGCTAATCCAAGCTCATGCTGAGGTCTTTAATAAGGTCTTTACACAAATTTTCCACCAAATTCAGATAAAATAAATAGAGCAGGCAAAAATATTTTTCATGCAAAAACGTAGTCCCCACATGATAAAAAGTTAAACCCAAATTATTTTGAAGGCTGGCAGAGGCAATAGAGCTCAAATGCCCACTTCATCCTCTGCTAACAGCTGGTAGCTTCTAGACGCCTGTGATAAGAAATAAAAGCCTGAGACTTATGTCTCTGAAAAGAAATAAAATCATTTTCAAGCAGCCTGGTATCTCCCTGCCTGAGTCCATGGCTAATTGCCACACTGCTGCCCTGGAGGAACAGGATGAGAACAGCCACCCCTGAGGATCCTGAGTTGGACGTCATTCAGAAATCTGCTCCACGCTGGGGTCACCAGAGAAGACCAGGATCACTGGCCTCAACACCTCCTGTTTTAGGCCTTGTACGTGACAGAAGTGGACACATGCACATACTAAAAAAATTTTTTCCAAAACACGTCTATTATCTTCCTGTAGGAAAAATACAACTCCCAGATGGTGCTGTGTGTGAAGGAGTCATTGGCATAGGAAATATCCTGGAAAGACCTGTTACAACCTTGTTTCTGCTCCATTCTCAGAGAGAATGTACACAGGACTTTCCAAGAGTAAAGCACAGGGTAACTTTGCATAAATACCTAGAAAATTGTGAAACCAAGTTCAGTCTTTGTATCTTGGGCCCTTACAACTAAAACCAGGACGAACTGGACTCTTTACTGCTTCTACAACCTACTGCAACAATGCTGCTTTATCAATGGCAGAAAAAGCGTCCTTCACTCTTTCACATCAAGGGGCATCTCCTGTCTATAAGTCTTTAAGTTTTGTCTCTTCAGTTCATCACAGACTGTATGGATACTAGCAGTTTGGTATAGTCAAAAGTACTAATCATGAATGAATATTAAAGAGAAAACTTTTTTTTTTTTTTTTTTTTTTTTTTGGACTGTGTTTCCTGCCTGATGCATTGGCTCTGCTGATAGCATGTAGAAAACACTACAAATATAGTACGATTGGTCCACGAAATATAGATCAGCTCCTCCACTTTTGGCTATCTAAAATATTTACTGTCATTAGTTTCACTAATAGCACTTATTGCCACAGTGGGTTGGCATTTCAGTTATGATCATCAGTCACTGCTGGCACTCATCATCTGGAGCTAGAGATGGGTGCAGAGCCAAACAGATTTGCTTTGCATCTTGATTTTCCTATCCTATACAAGGTCTTCAGGACCTGTACTCAGAAAAGGAATGCCATTTCTTATGCAGGTCAGTCAGAGTTGAAAGTATCCAAATGAGTTAGGAAGGTATATCCCATCCTGAACTCTGATTTCAGGTTGATGGCACTTTGGACATGTTACTGAGAATGCCATTAACTTATCACTTGACGTCACAATACAGTTTTAACCCAATAGTTTCAAGGTGATTTATTAATGCTTATCAACATCTCCCATTTTGTCTCAAACAGAGAGGTATTGTACACATCTTTGTAACCAATGCAAATTGAGGAAGAGAGTTTTCATGATATATTCAAACTCAGAGCAGTCATACAGGGCTATCTTCCAATGTGTAAGCCTCCATCCTTTGTTTGGTCATTTTTTAGGTCATAATCTCGTTTGGGGCACCACAGGTAACACAGTATGGCAGCATCTGGTTTGGCATCCTTTGCTGGCCGCTTACAAGACAGCTACCATGCCCTCCAGTGAAGTGATCCTGAAGAGATTTAAGTCACATGAAGTCTGAAAATAGACCAAGCACTGTCTTTTTGTTGGTTTGCAGCCACTCTTTAGTTGTACGACCTGCAATTCACCAGTCATTTAAGTTCACTTAAAAACCCACAGCCTTCTATGGTGGTCTCACTACATAAGGATCACCTGGTCTTGGGTCTCTAGGTGTCATATGAGCAAGAAGACATTGCAGACATTAACGGCTCAGATGTTTTGCTTTCCAGATCAAGCTAAAGAGATGAAAGCAGACTGAAGTACAGTGGATTTCCAAGTGAAAAACTCCTTGCCTTGAACTAGGAGTATTCTTGTGCTTTCCATTTGTGCTCAGGAAGCCAGGAAGTTCCTATTGTCTGCTCCAAATGTGATTGATCTTGTTGGTCAGAAAAGGTCACACACAAAAAATCCCTCTCTGAAACAGCCTGTCCTTCTCTGAGAGCCTCTGCCAAGTCTTTTATTTTGCTTCAGATCAGAAGGGAGCTCATCTGAGTGACACTCAGCTCAGTACCAATGAAGCCTTGGTCTGGCAGAGACAAAACCCACTCCTGCCTGCCCACAGTGGAACCAAGAAGAATGTTTGGCACTTCAGCGACTTCTGTAGCAGTGATCTCAGCAGAGCAACCATATTTCACCAGCTGCATAGGCTGATTACAGAGTTTGTAGCAGCAGTTCTGAGTAAGAATAAAGCAAGTAAATCTGAGTTTCAGTTGCGTTACCCATTCTGCAACATCACATCTATACATTTTACTGGCTAGGGAGGATTATAGAATTACAGAGCTCGGGCCCATTTTTATATGAGCTGTGTTGAACCTGAAGCACAGTGCCAAGAATGATCAATGCTCACAGATTTGGACAGCAAGTTACAAGAGTTTTCCCTGTATAACATTTACATACAGGAATTTCCACACTGTACTAGACCAACAGCAAGTCTGCTCTGCTTAGTCTGTCTCCAACATTGATCAATGCCAGATGTTTTGCAGGAAATCACATGCCACAATGCACTATGATACTCCCTGATAGGTGGAAAAGGCTTCCTGTCCCTCCAGATGAGGGACAGAGCACATTTATTACACAATGGAAGAACATACAGCAGAGAGACTAACTAGCTAGCTCTATGTGGCCTGACTTAAAGTTTGTCCATCACTCGGGGCCTTGATTTCAGTGTGATTTGGATGAAATCAAGAGGACCAGACTGAGGAAGCAGTTTAACTCCATGATCACGTGCTTTAGGGTTTTTACCTGGCAGGCATGAACTGCTTTACTGACTTACTGGTATTATGTCAGTTAGAGTAACTGAGTCTCACAAGTCTTTACATTCTGCTTCCAGGTTAGACTCACCTTTTAACCTTATTATTGCTTTTTGTCAACTTGTAGCAATCTTGGTATCCTGTGCTCCTCATCGTTAGTTTACACTAGGAAACTGTTAATTGACACCTGCTGTCTGAACAGCAAGCAAGGATGGCTGGGGTAAGAGTAGACATTTGGACCACACTTTGAGCTTTGGCAAAACATGGTTTTTCCTCTTGGAATTTCCCATGTTCTAAAAAGCAGAATTTCCTATCTGCCTTGGCATGGATGGATGGAAAAAACAATTCACTTAAAATAAACAGTTCCCAGGAGATGTTGAGCCAGGGAAGAGGCTGCTCAAATGCTGAGCACAAGGCCTGAAGGCCTAGTTCAAAGCTTGTGAAGACAATAGAAAAAAAAATCCTATTGAATTGAATGGGATCAGCCCTATATTCAATAAACTTCAAAGTTCTCGTGTGCTTATGCACAGACACCACATAGACACGGTCATCTATAGAAAACAGGACTAATGCCATCATCCTTTGAAATAGGACCAAATTCCCACCATCAAACCTCACAGGCTTCATAATTCTGAAAACCTTTTCATGTCATAGCTATTACACCAACCTTATTGAACCTGGAGATTGCCCTGCCAGTGAATGAAACAGATTTCTAAATAGGAATTGCTGATAGCCTGCAGTGCTTAGAGACTTGCTTGTCAGTGAAATGCAGCCCCCCATGGGCAGCATGTACCTGCCATACACTGACTGCAGCAAGAGTTAAAAAAGGAAAGTAAAAAATGTGTCCTTCTAAAAAATACAGTCACAGCTGGAATTTGCCAGAGTAACTCACACCTAATGAGATGCTAGCATTTATTTTTCTTGTTATCTTCATGACATATGTCCTTCAGTTTCTAATATAGTCTTGATCCTGGATAATGCGGCTTTAATATAATGTTGGGGATTTGTTTAATGGCTCATTTGGAGCAGAAGGTAATTGAACGAAACACTAGTCTACACAGTTAAACAAGACTGCTTTGGAGAACCCCCAGTACTGCCAGTCTGGTTCCTAAGAAGCAATTAGGGCCCCACAGGTAACGAGATCATGGATTATAAATTTCTCCTTACCTTCAACCTTCCCATTGCCCTTATGCTTGCTGTTTCGAAGGGGAGGCACTTCCAGTGACACTATGCCTGAGTTCTCCAGGATGTTCACCTCCACCCGTAACCTGCCCACCAGCTGCTGGGGACGGATGCTGACCGTATACTCGTATTTCCCCAGTCGCCTTTGCAAGAGCTCTTCGTAATGCAATAGGAAGTTGGCTTGCATCTTGCGAGGAATGAAGACAGAAGCTTTGAATGTCTCATAGCCATTCTCCCTGGAAGAAAAAAGGAATATGACAAACATGTATAGCATAGAGCAGGACCGGAGGAAAGGCTGTCTCTTGGTATCTTACAGAGAGAATCTGCAAGACCCATTGTCATGGTCTTCACTGGGACAGAGTTAATTTTCTTTGAGAAGGCTCATATGATGCTGTGTTTTGGGTTTTTGATGAAAATAGTGGTGATGACATGCTGATATTTTTAATTGTTGCAAAGCAGTGCTTACACAGAGCCAAGGACTCTTCTGCTTCTCATGCTGCCCTGCCAGTGCGGGGCTGGGGAGGCACCAGCTTCTGGGAGGGGGCACAACCATGGGCTGACCAAAGTATCCCATACTGTATGATGTGATGCCAGCAATAAAAGCCAGAATAAAGAAGAAGGAGGGGGGGATATTAGGAGTGATGGCTCTACCTCCCATACAGTGTACTACAGGGATAAGCTACCAAGCACTAATATGATACCAGGCATTACTACTGTGAAAGGAAAATAAAAAAGTAACCTATGGAAAATGGAAACTTATAATGCCACACAGGGCTAACCTCAGAACTCACTAATGTGCAGTTTTGGTGATGCCCACAATTTAGATAGTATTGGGAAGGATTTGAGATTTTGAATTCTCTATCATATAAGAAGATATATATATATTAATGGTAGCCTTTAGGACAGTTCAAATGACCTCTCTGGGTCACTCCAATGGCCTAGGAATAACAGATAGTTATCGCCTACAGAAGAGGATACAACAGGACAGGAATACGGTGATTTATTTTGTCCATTCTTCCAGGTTCTGTCACTGTATCCTGAGAGAGCATCCTTTGTTAAATGCTCGTGATAGATCTTTCCTACCATAAATTTGTCTAGTCACATTTGGACCATTTCCAGTGGCAAGAAGCATGATTTATGTGAAAAATATCTTATTTTGGTTGTCTTGAACTTTACACCTGATCATTTCCTTTATTTTTCTGTAGTTTTTCTACAAAAGATGGAAAATAAAGATACTTTTTTCTCCTTGCACAGATCACTCATGAGTTCAGATCTGTTAGACTTCTCCCTCCCCACAGTTCATCATTTTTTCTGGTCTGAGAAGCCATAATCTATTTAGATGTTCCTGATCATGTGTTCAGGTTGGAATAGTGCCGCTATCCAAGGTAACTGGAAGTAGAGCAGGATTTTTCAGAGAAGCAAAATCCATTCAATAGTGCATCTCTTTGAGAGGTACTTGGTGTAATTAGCACGCCTGTCAAACTAGAGGGGAAAAATAACTGGTAGTGCTGCTGAAGAATTGCATTCAGGTGAACATATAGGATTTCAGATCATTAAAGGGATGAGACTTTCTGCCAGTACATGGCTAAAAGGACTACTGTCAGTCAAGTATTGAGAACAGGGCAAGTAAACATGACTACAGTAGGGTACTTGTTTGTGGTTTTACTTCTGACTTGAGCTTGACATCCTGGAGCTCCTTGAAAGTAAAAAAATTATGTAACAGGGCTGGAAAAGGCGACACACAACTATATGTGACTTGGAGCATGGGAATGACACCAGGCAGTGAGGATAATGTTCTGTTTAGCTCCTTGCTCCTCCTATAAATCCATGCATGGGTATGCCAGGGCAGCCAAAATAAAGACGGGAGGAGAGTATGTCACTTCCCAGAACATAGCTGAATGCACAACACTTACCTTGCATTCTGAGGGCCTGGAGGTTTCTTGGTCCTTGCTTTGTCATCACTGCTGTTTTTCTTTTCTTTCCCTGTGACCTCCCCATAATAAGTCTTGTTGCCAATGCTCCTAGAGAGATAAGAGATGTCAGCATAACTAATCTGCACCTACAGACAGAGACAGCTTGCTGCAGAAGGGTTCATGGACCATGCACATGTGGACAGTTGCTGGTGCAACTCTCCTTGAGTCCACTGAAGTCACTGAGCCAGAAGCTGTCTGGGAATTGCCCTGGTTGGTTATCCCTGGTTGATTATGGCAGAGAACATTTTTACTCCAGGAGTTTACCTCTCTTAAATGCCAGTTTAGTAGGTAACCTCCAAAGCATAAGGTTGTTAAATAGAAAGCAAAACAATTGCCAAGACTCCCAGCCAGCACTGTTCCGTGTCTGGTCAGTGATATTCAGAATGACTTCTCTCAAATAGCTGCTTCACTGACAAAAATGCATCCCCCTGGGAATGAGTTGCAAAACCATGGATTACAGAAAGGAAACAGTGCCTAACATGCAGTCTGGCTGGGCAACGGCAAAAGACTGGTTTTCCTTCTATTCAAACTAAATGGAAGTCTGCCTAAAAAAGCTTGTCAAGTCCAAAGTTGTGGCAGCAATATCTAACCACAGGAGGCAATCTGATTATGATCGAACTAAACACATTTTTGAAACCAATAGCTCAATTTATTCCTTAGTGAGTCATTTAAGTATGAGTTGGTTGCCCTCTGCTTGCCCTTATCATCCACAGAGAATGACTAGCACCTCCAGCAAAAAGTCAACCTGTCTGCTAGTTGGATTTGACACTTGTCCTCCATTGACAGTGTGGAGAATCTGGAAAAATAAATAGCTTCTGAGGCACCACAGTCACTTATGAGATATAAATACGGTGTGACAATGTTACTGAAACTTTGATTGGAAAGGTTTCTGAAGGCTAGGAGAGATTTTCTGGTCCAAGTCTGAGAAAGAAAAGGAAGTTCTTAAAGAGCACTCATATGGGAAATAGAAGAAAGTTCTTCAACAAGTAAATTGAGGGCTTGAATCTTAGTATCTGTCCTTCAAGGATTTGCTCTGTGCTGTGGGGCCATGACCCGTCTTGGATGGAGTATACCATGTGTGTGCTTTCCTTTTTTCCAGCTGAAACTATTCAGTGCAAAAAGGCATTGATACAGTCCTACTGCAGATCAGCCAGTTTTTAAAATTTCAAAGACCTTTCTGCAGAATGGAGGAACCATTGTTCGTGTACCTGCCAGTGCTACTTACGTACATGGTAAAGTTGGAGATGAAAGCTGCAGCTGGGATCTGCATCTCAAACACACCTTCTCTTGCCTCAGATCCGCTGTTCACCATTGTGCAGGACACCGTGGTGAAAGCATAGCGCGAAATGACTGTGGCTTTCACAGTGAATTCAGACATCCGAGGCCTGGTTTCCTGTAGGTATCAAAAGGTTACCCATTAACAGAGACAGCTAGATAACTCCCCTCTTCAGAGTTTCACTGGGTTTAATATTTAATGTGCTCAAGCAAGGAATCCTCCTACAATGAATATTCGACTCCCTATGAAAACCAGGCAGCAGCAGGCAAGGTGGGGATTACCCTCAAAATATCACGTGAGTTGCTAAAGGTAAACTGAAGGCATGACTGTGTCTTTGTTCATGCACATGGGCAAAAGCCACAGTCATTCTCTAGTGCTCAGGAAGGGTCAGGACAGGATAAGTGTCCTGATTATGTGAGCGTTTCTGTTGTGAAACACACTGATAAAATCCATCTGTATCCTAAGTCGCACCCTTCAGCTCTGGCCATTTGAGACAGTGAGGATTAGCCCCTTATGCCCTGGAAGAGAAGTCCAAAATATCGCCCCATAGGGTCCAGAACTGATGTCAGAGAAACCGACTGTGCACAAGAGCAGATGTAAAGACCTCTTGAAAGACTGAGATCACTGCATGGAGCAGCATCTTAAAACTCACACAGTCAGATCCCTAAGTTTTGTAAACAGAAAAACTGCTGTCAATGGAGTCGGTTGAGTCCTTCTCTGCTGAGAATCCATTCTGGAGGTCTTAGCCAATGGATGGAAGAGACTTAATAAGAAACACTGACACTGTGACGTGACTAACAAAATATTTTAGGCCTTTTAGGACACACTGGATTCCTTCCAGCAGAGGAGCAGAGGAGACTGCAATGAATGACACATGATGTAGCAATGGAAGCTGAAAGCCAATTTCAGCTTCTTGGGAATGTGTTTTTGTGCACAAGTCCTGGGTTAGAGCATTTCTGTAATGTGATTTTTGACAGCAATGTCTCCATGGAACTGAATAGATTACTTCCTGGAAATCTTCAGTATATTTAACTATAAGCAGCCTTTTAAACATAAACTATTTGTTGCCTTAAAAAGTCAAAGGCTGTTCTTCAAAAGCAGAAGGGAGCTAAAGAGTAAAAGACATTGCAAATACTCACCAACTTTGCAAAAGCAAATACACTGAGAATCTATTCCTACCAAGTCTGATAAAAAGCCACAACCACAAGAGCCTTGTGAAGACAAGAACAGACACAAACAATTTTGCCAATTGGCTTAACAAAGGGAGCAATTGTTTGCATGAGAAATTATGAAACAGAAACATTTCTGCAGTAGCTGATGGCATCAGAACAGCAGTAAGCGAGCATCCAACTAACGAAGCTGCTGGGCTAGTGAATTCCAGGCAAATGGAAGAATGAGGATCCACTAGAAACAAACACAAATCAACAGACTTAGAAATAAAGCCTCTACACTTTCAAGGCTTGAAAAGCCTCTCAAAAATGAGTCTCAAATAAACCTAATCATGACAGATATCTTTAACAGCTGGAGAACGTGTGATGTGCTCTGTGTCTACGTACACCCTGCTCAGCACAGGCTCAGCTCCCACGGAGCACAGTGGCAAAAATCAGCACTTTTAGAGTGTGATTCATTTCATTAACTGCAGACAGTAAGATAGATCTACACAAGAATACATCTACTAACTGTAGATGTCCACCCTTAGGTCACAAGTCACTTTTACTCCATTGGTGGTGACTGGGATTATATTATGCTGTTCTTACGATTTTAGGACTTTCCGTTATACATAAGCAGAAATTTTCAGTTTCATTCTCCTGAAAGTGGAGAGAATGGGGAGTTTTGATCTGGAACATTTTAGGCATGTTTCCAGATATAATGAGCTGATCTTTCACTCAGTTTTCTTAACCACTAATTGCCTGTGGCCTAATAAGTGTTGCAGAGGATTTAACTGCAGAAGTAAAAACGAGAACCTGAAAGTACAGCAAATTCCTTGGTTCCAGATGTCCTGCACGCACTACTATTTTCTGCATTTCATCGCAAACAGAGGATATGGAATTGCTCTTGTTTAGACAAGAACATTCGAATGGTTGTATTGGGTCAGAACAAAAGCAATCCTAACCCCATCTGCCAGTCTGTCACTGGCAGAGGTCAATAGAACATGCTCAGAGAAGAGCATACAATCAGACCAATCTTCACTGCTACCACCCAAGAACAGTCTCTGTTTTCACTAATTTGCAGCTCAAGGAACTCCTACACCAAGTGTGGTATTTTTGTGCTTACTAAATCTCAGAGGATTTTTCTTCTATGACTTTATGCAGCTGTTCTTTGAATCCATGTAAACTTTTAGCACACATAACACCCCGTAGTGAGGAGTTCCACAGCTTAATGATATTTCATGAAGAACCACATCCCTTAAGAGTTTTCTTTTTTTGCTGAGTCTATCATCTGCTGATTTCAACTGATCTCTGACACATCTCTCTATCCCTCAAAGTAAGATCCAGCTCTAATATCCTCAGGAATGGCAAAAACAGATGGAAAAAAAAAAAAAAAAAAAAAAAAGAGAGACATTCATCATTTCTCCCTCCTCCTGATGGGTAGATGTTGCTGCTGGAGACTGCAAACACTACACAAGGGCATCACATACAACAGAGGATGAAAGATTTGATTCATCCTCCTGGCCCTGGAAGGGATCTGCCATTCCTTGTATATAAAAAATATAAACGGTGGGGGCAGAGGCAGTTTCTAAACAGGTTGCTACGTCGGGCTTGGCGAGCAGCCCAAGTTCCAGTCTGCAACTCTTGCGCGTTCCCTGGAGCTCTTGCACAATTGATCCGTGCTTGATGCTCTGACTTACAGCTGCACAAATGCCTGTTTGTTTTCTCCACTTTTTCAGAAGGCCTTCAGAAGATGAGAGACAGCACAAAGGAAAAAAATAATAATAACAAACCATTTGTTTAATATTATTATTGCTGCGATTTATTATGCCTATTAAAAATAAAGCTAGGGAACGCCAAGCCAGCAGACTAGCACACCGGTATGGGAAACGTTGGCTGAAAGCTTTTTGGAGGTGTCCTGGTAATTATGATGAAGTGAGAGCTGAACATTTCCTGCCAAACAAATGATTTTACATTTGTTTACAGTGAATGTTTGGAAGGACAGAAAAGAGCTGAAGATAAACGAAATTCACTCCATCTTTTTACCTCTATCAGTTGTTTTCATCAAAATAAATTGACTGCATGTCAGATCAGAAATAATAAACTGGTAATATGACTGAGAGTTACTCTCCTCGAGGCTGCTGATTTGTATCCATCAAAGACCAAGGGGCCAGAAGATATTAACGTGATGACTGCTCAGTGTGTGTAATGAGTTCCTCCAGTTCTCAGCTGAGAAGCCTCTGTATCTCAGAGAGGCCAGAAAAATAGCTGTCCATGAACATCAATTTCAGTGGTTGCCTCTTTAGCTGAAGTTTTGATCTAAGCTCTGCAAGTCTCAGTGCAGCAATATAGCCAAATCTCACAAATTTTCTGTACATCTCATAACTGAAGGCAGACATCTTAAAGCTTAGGTTCCCCTACCAAAAAGAGGATGTTGGCTTCTCTGTTTTCTTCCTTTCTTAATAAGCTCTGGCCTCTGCATTAACAGACAACAACAGAGACCTTCAAATTTCAAAATGAACTCTCCCTTTCTCTTGAAATTCAATGAGATTTCATCAGGCTCATGCTCATTGCATGGTTGAGGCTGATAATATTAGATGTTCTCTCCAAATTTGTGATCAAGAATATGGATTGGGAAGAACCTGTACCTGTTGTATGGATCAAAACAATGATTCTTTCCCCCCCTATAATCTCATCCTACCATCATTCACTAACATGTTCATTTCTGGGCACAGGGAAGCATACACACACACACACAGAGCAAGTGTAATCCTCAGGAGGTAAAATAAAGACAGAGTGTGATACGTACCAGCCTCTGCAAAAGTCTGGTCTGTCTTGGGACACGACGTACAACCTGCAAAAAGTTAAGGGAGTTAATGGAGCCTAGGCAGCTTACAGGAAGACTTGTCACTTGTTTATATCCAGACATGGGCTTGTGTGACTGATCACCCATGGCCAGGTTCAAATGTTCCCCTGGTTAAAACTAAAACCTAAATCTCTTCTATATTAACAGGCCCATTCATCAAAGCTCAGCAGTGGAATGCAGCTCTTGCAGGCAAGAAGGTTCTGTGCACTTTGCAAATACTATTTGTCTGGAGACCCTCTTCTTGAAGGCAAGGACATCAGCCCTTAGCCCTGTCTGTGGGTGTCATGTTCTTAAGCATGTTCTGTTACAGCTTCCTAGGGAATTATTGCATTATGAGGTCTGCTAAATGGTCTGCAGGGGTAATAAGCTGATTTTACTAGAAGAAATTTCCCAGGCCACATCCCCTAGTCTCTGTTAGGAAGGGAAGGACCTTCTGCCTTAGAATCTCAACAGGTTTGTCAAATTAATCACAAGAGATCAAACTATTCTGTGATTCTGTGATTCTACCCGCAGTAGTTAGATTGCTTGTCAAATGCCATTCTGAGCCCGCTTAAACCATCAGGTAAAAGCCAAAGCCCATTTCCCAGTCCAAACTTGGGGGTTTTATAATGAAACAAAGTGTTTTTTACCTATGACAACACGGTCATCCTCATCTTATCACCCTTCACAACAACTCCTCCGACTTCTTTCCTGCACATGGTATAAGTCTCAGCTTAGCAACGTGGCCAAATCCAATCCCTCCTCAAAACAGAGAGTACAAGTCTCTTGTCAATGAGGAACAACGAAGGAAGCCAAGTGACTTTTTTAAGTCGGTGAAACTCCAGAGAGCAGAGGAATGCAATGATATTTTTTTACCTGATTTGCCCTTGTTGATTTGCATTCAAAAAAATAGCATTCCTTGCCAAAGACATGATTTTATGCCTGTTTATGCTGCAAAGCTCGTAAAAGCCCAGGAGAGAAATTAAAGTCTCTTCTGTCAGAATCCTTATATTTTTTCTTCATTATTTTAGCCAACTTACTGTAAAATTAGAACCTAGGAAAAGCAGCTCCCTTGGAGAGGAGAGGAGAGGAGAGGAGAGGAGAGGAGAGGAGAGGAGAGGAGAGGAGAGGAGAGGAGAGGAGAGGAGAGGAGAGGAATCCTCTGCAGTTTAAATTGCCAAAGAAAGTTTCTGTCTGGGTATGTTATCTCAGACAAGTAAAGCACCTCAGGAGCCTGCTGTGAGAGGCTACAGAGTCTCTAGCACTGTAGGTTTTTCAGAACAAGCCAGACAAATGCCCATGAAGATAATCCTGCTTGGAGCTATGGCAGGGATAAGATCAGTGCTCCTTAGCACTTTTTTACTAAAGGATTACATTTTGGAACAAATCCACCTGTCATCCTGTACAGAGCAGTCACAACGGTTTTTAATGACTAATCAATGAAACTGATAATTTGGCTATTGGTTTTATCTTCCCCCATCACACACCAATTTTGTTTACTTGCTGATTTGTGTAAGAAGGTTCTGTATGACTTGATTCCTTCAAAAAGATACTTTCTAAACTCTTGAAGATAATCAGTATATATCGGTCAGTAGCTGAGGATCACCAGATAACAGCATTCTGTTAGGACTTCATGACTACTGCCAAAGCACTGCTGCAGTTGGATCAGTCCACCAGAGTATTTTAAACCAGCCTGCTTCACTCGCATCATCTAATGGAACAATTTCCAACTTCCCATCAACCTTTAGCTTTAAAGCCTTCCACTTCTAAAGCCCAGTAACTTCTAGTAGTGACCCCATTGCTGCTGCCATCTGATAGCCTTGGCATGACACACAGATAATATGCTAGTCAACTAGCAATTAGCAGTGACAAGGTGTCCAGAAAAACTGCCTCTAGTGCAATGCTAATAACCAGCAACCTTGTCACCTACCTTAGCAGAGTAGTCAACCATTGAATGAGCCACATAATCTACTGTCATTGGAAATACCAAAAACCTGAGTGTGCTGACGTTTGTGCAGGAAGGTCTTCCCGGGATATTACAGTTAAACACAGCCTTAAAGGCTCCCCAGTTGGAGATTTGTTATATGGATGTAATTTGTTAATCTAGGGGAAGCACCTACCTCTGCTTAACGTGGCTTTTGTGTTCAGTGATTACAGAATGATGTCCTCTTCTGGCTCCAGCTGTCTCAGGGGACTAGGGCATCACCTCTATCTATAAATCACTGTTTTTCTGTTGGAAGTTACTGCTGCCACTGATCTGCCATCAACATAGCTCCTCTGAAATCACACTCATTTAACTCAAGCAATGTCAGCCAGATTATTTCAACACTGTGAGCCGGTTTCTTGAGCTTCTCAATTGATTTTCCCCATGAGCGTATGAACAAATGCTCCCAGATACCACTCCACTGGCAGAACAGTGGTGGAAATACTGTCTACCACTTGAACAGCTGGCTGTGCAAGACCAGCTGTTGGTTTGTGGCTGAATTCCCCTGTGGCTGAAGAAGGAATATGTGTTTGCAGTAATTAGGATCAGCAATAAAGTTACTGAGGTCCTTGCAGTGGAGAGAGAGGGGCACTTTTGGAAAGAGATTCTTCCCATGCTAGCATGGGTGGGATGAGCAACTGAATGACTAACTCTAGGAAAAGCATAGATACATATGAAAAGTCTCAGTATTCCTGCTTATTGTATGCCAGAAGGTGCCAAATACAGGCATCTAGTGATGTTTCAGACACTTTAGGGTATCCCACAGCCATCCAGTAAGGCACAGGTCTTCCACAGATCCAGCATCGTATCTGCCAGCTCCACATGGGTGTCTCAGGTACTACAGAGCCTCTCGGATCTGATCAAATTTAGAGAACCGTGTAATGCCCTAAGTGACTTACCCCAAGTCACCCATGATATCCACTACCTGAAAGATGTGAGCACAGACCTGAAGGTCACTCTTTTATGCCACAACTTCCCTCTGAAGTCTCATTTAATCCCCCAAACCACCACCCGAACTTTCTTCCTAACTTGCAAGAAGTTCATTGCCTTTTCAGCCCCATTTCCCCATAAAACCTAAGCGACATGATGACACAGTATAACAGTCCTCACTTGCAGAAAACATTTTTTTCTCCTCTGGTCAAGAAGAATTCTCACAAGCTGCAATTCATAGAGGTTCATTTAATCCAGCATGAGTTAAATATCAAGTATGGTAAAACTGCGACTGTAGGACAGGGCAGAAAAGCCTTCCTCCAAGCCTGAAATACTCCGAATTACTCAGACTGGCGCAAGGCCAGGATACAGCGTTAACTCCCTTGTCCCTGCAGACCACGTAGCTTGACACAGCTAGAGGGATGCCGGCTTTGAACCCCTCCCAGGGCAGTAACACTGCGTCCCTTGGCAGCACAGGGGGGTGCTGGTGCTGTCCTGGATCAGCACCTCAAACTGCCTGAGCAGTGCCACAGGGAGGCACGCTGCACAGACGGCTGAAATAAATTCGGTTTTAGCAGGCTGCTGTGAGCATTAATACCGAACCCTGAAGAAAGTGACTGCAAACAAGTGACAAATTCAGCAAGTTTTTCTTGCTGTCAGTTCTCTCTCACTGCAGGGGCTGTCCAGGGAGTTTCTTCACCTGACAGCTCTCCACACACACACTGAAAGCTCTCAGGCTGGCTGCTTTCAATTAACCAGCAACAATTAACAAGGCACGAGCCACCAGACCCTCCCAAATAATGACCACCTTAAAACCTACTTGTTCTACAACGCTGTAGTCTGCCATCAGCTTCTCCTCCAGGTACCTCGCCAGCAGCTCCGAGTCCGGCTGCCCTGCAGCAATGGAGAAGCTCCAGCAGAGCCATAACCAAAGGATCATGGCGAGGGGCAGCACCGGGCTGGGGCTGCCCCGCAGGTGAGAGGAAAGCCTGCGGGTGCTGCTGCGTGCCTCGCTGCAGGACTGGGCTGCAAGGAGGCTGACAAGAGACGAGCTGACCCACCCTCTTCTCCTCCTTCCCAGCTTGGGACCGGCCCCTTTTCCAGTCAGGGCAGCTGCTGGGTTTCCCTGTCTGCCAGCGGGGTTTCAGTGAATCCCCCTCAGGTTGGGGTACCAACTGCCGCCATGCCCCTCTCGCTGCCAGCCTCAGCCCCCTTGTCACCACATAGGTGCCCACAGGCAAAGGGAATCGGAGCTGGAGGTCCCTGTGGCACTGCCACATGTCCTTTTGGTGCCAGCAGCACCCTAGCCCTGTGGCAGCCCTCCATGGGATGAATGAAGGCTGAGGAGACATTTCCTTCAGCAGCAGTGCCCAGGCACGGGCAGGGCCCAAGATGGCTGCTGGCACACAGTGCCTGCACGAGGTGCTGGTGCCCAGCTCATGTGGGAGCTGGAAGGGCTGTGGGGAAGTCTCCCGGTGGGGCAGCCCTGAATTTATAAGCCTGGGCTTATGCCACTTTGTATAAAAGAGCAACCCCTGCCTCTGGGAAGCATAATCCTAGCACATACTGGAACGTTCACCCAGGAGGGGTACAACCGTATGATTTCACCCCCTCTAAAGGCCTTTTAGACTCCCTCCACCCCACCAGCCTGCGGAAGGGAACAAACAGTGGGGTGCTGACAGAGGCATGGGCGAAGCACACGGTGAGGGCAGCCTGGAGGTGGGCTGAGCCACGCATCACTGAGCCCGTGGCAGCAGGAACGCCTCCTCCTCCTCCTTGGTGCAGAGATCCCAGGTTTGTTTGGGAAAGCAGCCCCAGGGCCCAGGTTCCCGGAGCAGGGCAGGGCTCCCTCCGCACCCTCTCCTTGGCACCCCGCCTGCTGCCTGCCCGCCGGGCTGCAGGCTCCCTAGGAGCCCTGTCAGCATGGTGGCAGCCTAGCACCTCACTTCAGCACTTCCAAGCTCCAGACCCATGCTTTTGTCCCTCTCTGTTGTCCTGATTCTCAGCTGGTCAAAGCTTGGGTGAGCCTCCTGCTCCCCCCTTCTTTCCTGGCAGCAGAGCCCTCTCCAACCCCACAAGCCCCAGGCTGAAGGTGGCTTCTCAGGGCTGGCAGCACCAAGCCTTTTGGGCGCGATCCCTAGGGCTCGGCTGCCCAAGCTGTTCCCCACAGACATGTCTGTGCCAGCTGGCACCGATGGGGCTCGTCTCATCTCCAGGCACGTCTCCTCCTCAGGTATTCAGGAGCTTGCATCTGCAGAGCTCAACCTAACCCCAAATCAGACACACTTACTACAACATTTTTTTATGCCGGAGGTAACTTCTCAACTCCAGCAAACCATGATTTCCATTTTGTTTTTCTGGTTTTAGGTGCAGCATGCACAATCCTGTTGAGATTTGAACCACTGTGTTTTCATTTTCCAGTTCTGGGTCATCAGGTACTGAGGCTGTCTTGCTTCAGCTCCAATCCATGGCAATGATAGTCCAGTGAGTGGCACAGTACCACAGCCTTGACACCATTCATATTGCCAGCTTGGTGCTTAAATGTCTCTCCAGCCCTGTTGGGAAGTGTAAACACACCACTGGACCACTGGAGCCCAAAAGTTTCTCCTTCTGGAGTTCCTCCTTCTGAACTGACACATGTATACCCATCTGAAAGCATACATCCTCTGAGAGCATACATCCTGAGAGCTTTTCGTCCTCCAAACCCATCATGTGTAATCAAGGAGCAGGAAGGTGCCTGGTTTCAGAAGGAAAGAGGGGAGCTAGAGAGTCTAAAGGGAAGGAACAGCAATGTTAAAGCCTTTTGAGCTTCCATTAACAAATTGATATGCACATAGCACAGCAGTAAGTAGACATGCACAGTTCCACTGTGCTCACACACAGGCTCCTTCTGGCTTTGACAGGAAGAGGGAAGGGCTCAAAAGCCTGGCCAGTCCCTCACCTTCTGGGACCAGCCCACCACTGGCAGGTACGAGGGTCTCTGGACTGGTGATTTTCACCTGGTATGGAGTTATTTCATTTTCTTCATGCCTTGCCCAGACCAGACGTGGAAGAGCTGAGCACAGGAGTGTTGTGACATCCTGTGCCCTCATTACTGGTGTTAGGGATGCTCCTAAATATCCCCTGTCCATGTTTTACTGACCAGGGTCCATGGCTGAATAAAAGCCTTGCAGGCCTCCAGCATGTGCTTATGTCTGGAAACAGGTATTTAAAACAATACATAAGGGATGATTTCCCTACTGTTTTGGGAAACCTAGAAGAAGCAAAAGCAAGTCAAAACTACCCTACTAACCCCAGTGGCACCTGAGCAGGAAGGGAGGGTGTTCTTCTGTGTGAAATAACCACTGTGCAGTCAAGAGGCATTTGGAAAACAAAACAAAAACAAAAACAAAAAAAAAAAAAAAAAAAAAAAAAAAACTTCCAGATATCACTAGCTATCATTCTTTGCCTCTTGATTGGCATTCAGCTTCTTTCTATAGCCACTCTGCTTCTCCTGTTGTACAGGTGAGGAACTGAGTGCCAGAGTAGGTTTAAAAAGGATGCCAGTGAAAAGAGATTGTAATATTAGTCAAAGATGACCCTAGGCATATCTGGTGAAAGGATAAAATTCAGAACAAAGTGAGGTCCTAAAGCAGGCATGGGATAAACAATGGGTTTGAGAGAACAATCTGGGAAAGCACTGCCATTCCCAAGGTGATCAGTAGCAGCCAGTTTTGCTCAGTCTCTCAGCAAGGGCACATAAGGAAATAGCATATAGATGAATAAGACCAAGGTGTGTTTTATTATCCATGTTTCAGATGTGGTTAGGTTTGGAGTGTGAATATTAAGCCCAAGGTCCTGATTGTTCACATTATCCCCTCTTCCTCCTCTTTGGAGTACAGTCTTCTGGTTTGGGGTGGGGGGAACATGACAGGCACTGTCCTGGGTATGCTGTTGGAGACAGATAAGCAATTACTCGTGTGCCTGTTCACATTAGGCATGTTTGATGCTGATTTTTGCCAACTTAGCAGGATGAGCAGCTGTTCTTTGGGTGGGAGCTCACCAAATTAAATTGCCTGGCATGCCTCCAGACACTGTGTGCATGAGACACTGGCGAAAGGCATGACCTGGCAGGTGAGCTTCAATGCACATTTCACCTCGGATGGATCATGTTATGTCAAGGAATCTCTCTGTGTTTACATACAAGCACATGCACCTTGGTGATGCTCTGTCCTCACAATCTGCATCCCCCCATTTTTCCATGCAAGGCTCACAGACAGGACTATTCTTCCTCATTTTCAGCATAACAGCTAAATAAACCTAAATAAAGGAAGTTGTTGAATTTACAGAAAACTTTGGCACCTTCTAGCTCAAGAGCAGAGGATTTTGGTCATAAGGTCTGTGTCATGACTTCATGGATTCATACATTAAAGGTTTCTAGTTCTCTATTATTCTAGGCAGATAAATTGGACACCAGACACCTGCTTTCCACAGATACACCTGCATTAAATGCCCAACTAGAAGTGTCTGAACCAGGAACTAAACTAAATGAAGCATTAACAAAACACTGAATTTATTGGCAAGCAAAGCCAGTGACTTGATCGAGCAACTGGCAAGAGTCCCAGAGGATTACACAGATAACTGTCCAGAGTTAAAATTAAATATGGTGAAATGTGGAGAATTATGTTAAATATTTTCTTTCAAGACTTAAGCTAATCAATCTCTTCTGAAACATCCAGCTAGGACGTGATGGTCCCCAGTTCTGATACCATCTGGGAGATGCCTGTGCTCCTGACAGGTCTTTTCTGGGGTGGCAGTGGCTGCTGTTCTCCCACTGCCATTAGCTGTGTGCGTCATGGCCCAGATGAGCAATTCAGAACTTCAGAAGCTGATATTGCTCCATCCAGGATGAAAATTTTATATATGCTAAAATAAAGTCTCTGCCAAAGGGTTTCAGTACTCTTCAGTACTGGAAGAGTCTAAGTCTGCTGTGGAACTCATTTTGAAAGGGTCATCCGGGCAGAAAGGCAGCTTGCTGGGTGGTTTTGAATGACAATAAAAGGAGGCAAAAGTGGAAGCAAGAGGAAAATCCATTGTATGTGTCTTCATAGCATTTCCCAGAATGGTTGGTGTGTAGGGGGATGAATGTCTGCAGGCACCCCATGCAAGTGTGCTGCCTTGCAGGCACACTATTCTTACCTGGGTCATTGGAAATTTTCAAAGAAATTCAGTTTGGGAAGGGGTACCTGTATCAGAAGAGACATAAATTGTGAGCATTCTTCCCCATCTGCAAGCCAAGATAACACAATTTAATTGTTCTGAGGAACAGACTGCCCAGCATTTGCTCCAAGTGCTTGAAAACTTCCTTCCAGAGGAATTGTGGCCGTGGAGAGGGCTAGTCATGGAGCAGCCCAATAAAACATACCAGAAAACATCTGCATGAGATCCTGTCCCCCCTGTTAAATTCTGGGGAAGTTCACCTTGGGTAAGAGGTGAACCTTGTTCACCTCGCTTCTTGTTCTTCACATATATTTTTTGTACCTTTGCCTTGAGAAATTTCAACTTTTGAAACTCTTTTGGGTGGTATATTTGAGCAGTTCATGCCATCTAGTGGTTACACTGTTTTCCCGATGTTGTTATTTTTACCTAAAAAGAAAAAATAAAAAAGAAAAAAAAAAAAAAAAAAAAAAAGGAAAAAAAAAAAAAAGCCCCATTTGGTGGTTAGGAACAGATGGAAATAAAGCATTAAGAAATTAATATGTAAATAAAAATCTGTTCTATAGGACTCCTTCATCTCTTCAGAGCACTAGTGATTAGTTTCCATTAGGTTCCCTGATACCTCCAGAACATCTGCCTTAATCTTTACAGTCCTGATGAGAAAGGACTGCTCACTGTCAGTAGAGGCATGTGTGTGGACAGATCTCACATTATGGGGAAAATTCAAGCTACAATAGGTACTATAAAGAAAGAAAAGACTGGGTGCCCCATGCCTGCTGTTCCTGCAGTCCTGGATAACCCCCACCATAGTCACAGCTCTGACTGCAGTCATGGAGGTGCTCCTAAGCTAACTTTAAGGTAGATAACTTAAATACTGCTAGGACTGCAGGCACACAGCACTGAGCAAAAATCACCAAAGAGTGGGTCCAAGCAATATGGTTAAGCTTGCTAGGCCCTTGACTATGTGATTTAAACTCGACCTAGATGTTTCACAAATCACTCAGCTGTAAGCCAACTTCCCATTTGAAGCAGTGTGCCTGGGATCTTAATGCTGAGGATCTCCTCTGCTCAGAAAGCCTGCGAGGGACATAAAGGCAGGGCAGCTGCAGGCTGTATACATGCACCATCTGAGAGCTGAACCAGAGCTGAGGAAGAAAGTAATAAATAAGTGCTGTGGGGACCACTGGTGGATGGGTCAATGCAGAAACAAGATCTGTGTGCTGTGTAAATGGGGTAATAGCTGGGTAAAGTCTAGAGGCTCCTAAATTTTCTAGCAAATTATGAACTATGTGATATCCAAGCTTGAGATCCAGGATTGCCTGGAAGATTTTGGGAGAAAGTAAAACAGTATTAGTAATTCAATTCCTCTTCTAGCATAACAGCTGTGAAACAGTATATATGAAGCTACTATGTGAGAGGATGAAAATGATCAAAATGCTGTGGTTCTTTCTGCGATGTGTAGCTGAGCTGTGGAACCTCTTGCTGGATGCTATGGATGCAAAAGTTTTATCCAGTCTCTCCAGAGGAAACAATGGGTTTATGGAAAATTAATTGAGGATTGCTAAATAAATGGAAACCCTCTCCTAATAAGGGTGTACCATAGCTGCAAATAGCTGGAGACTGGGAAGGTTTTTAAAAAATACCTGGTATGCTTTTCCAGTTCTTATGTTCTCTCCTAACCACTGTTGGCAACAAGTATATGGCAGTGAGTTGAAAAGTCAGTATTCTGCTTGGGTTCCTTGTGAATCTCTGACTGTAGTTTCAGGTCTCAGCGTGAGAAGTGAGCTGTTGAAAAGATGGAGGAAGAACGTGTGATCTCTGCAGACTGGTGATGCAGAAATCTTTTACTGAAACATCAAAATATAGCATAACATAGGATAAAGTGACAGAATATGTTAGATATACCATGCTATGCTATGCTATGCTGTTCTATATTACATTGCACTATAGTTTGCTCTTCTGTCACTGGATCCACATAGTGATTCAATCTTTTCAATTGGGATTACTCAGATATCTGCAATTTTTTCTTCCCAGAAGAGTGGGAGTGGTACCCCAGCTTCTTATGCCAGAAACCTGCTTCCCCCCTTCTTTCACCCTTTTGCCTCTCTGGCTTACTTTAATCCTATTTCTTCAAGTACCAAAGAGGCAGGGAGGCCTAAACAGTTTCAAAATAACCCAGGAGCCTTACAGCATGCCTTTGAAAATCACCATCAGATGCTTTCACATGACTAACTACAAAAAACTAGAGCTATCCCACCACTAGCTATGATCCTTTCCCAGTCAGAGAGGAAAAAGGGTATTTGTGTGGGTCAGGATCCAGCCCAAAGGTCTCTGCCCACCACTGCGAGGTGGCCGGGTGGGAGGGCCCTTCAAGAAGCACAATATCGCTGCCTCCATCACTCCGCGAACCAGCCTCCACCTCATTTACTATAAACAAACAGGCTGGGAGTGAGTTCTTGCTTTGATCCTTCAAAGTTTTGGGTGCCCCAAGGTCTGTGCCTAGCAGGAAATTAGTCAAACATCAATGGGAACCTACAAAAGCAAGAACTGAGCCTATCCAAGCCGGAGCTGTTATCGAGGGCAGAGGCGAGCGAAGACACTGTTTGGATAACCCTTGCTCGGACACCACAGCTCTGACTTGTGTTGCAAGGCAAATATTTACCTATGGCCTAAACAAAGTCAGCGTTTCAAAACTTTGTTCAAAATACTACATAACCCCAAGCCGTTTCCTTGAACTTGTCTCAGAGAGGGGAAGATCTTGTGTCTAGTACCTATGCGGGCTGTTCTCAGGAGACAAGCAGGAAGAAAATGAAGCACCTGGTCTGCTTAATGGTTTTGTTCCTCATTTCTGAAGTAGGAAGCTTTGACCTCGTTATCGACGAAATCCCAGATGTGAGTATTTCCAGGCAGGGCCTAGGTCTGCCTTGCTTGCTGAAGTCCAGATCAGTTGGGGCTGGCTTCAGTGACGGCGGAATTGGGTCATTGCTTCATCATTCTGCTTGTGCCCCATGAATTCTCTTCTACTCCGAGCTGTAAATGGAATTGTTGATAATTGGTTTTCACCTGCCATTCCTAGTGTTGTTGTTTAATATTATTAAAGCCGGGATGTTATAAGCGTAACTACAATTTTCTTTCCATATTTTTAACTCAACTTTGCCTTTTTCTGGTGGTTTTAACCAGATTTAATTCAGGTGGGCTTCTATGCTGAGACCTTCAGTGTGGTTTAGATCCAGTTTCCCTGAAATAAACAGCAAACCAGCACAAAGTTATCTTTGTGGATGGGGGTTCCTGTATGGACCACGATGAACTTCAGCAAAGTTTCATATGAACTCAGTTTTTCGTTAACAGGAATTCAAATATATCGTTAAGATCCCATTGACTGTACATTTCTTAGCAGAAAGATGAGATAATTTATAGAAGAGCATGAAATTGCTTAAGACAGATAATATAATAAAAAAAAAAAAAGAAGTTCAGTTATAGTTTTGACTTGAAAGCTGGGTCTGGATTTAAACCCCTTAGACTCCGGTGAATTTATATTTGGGTGTCTACACCTATTTCCAAATGAATTGAAAACTGTTTCAAATTCAAGATTCAAGTGTGTATTGCAATATAAGAATTAGAAATATAAGAAAAAAAGAATTAATGAGAAGGGATGTTCTCTTCTTCTGTCTTCTTACAGCACTTTTCATGACACAGTGAGATTTTTATCCTGTGTTTGTGATTCCCATAAATATTCTAGAAAATGTTCTTCAAAAATATTCCAGAAAAAATAGTTCTGTGCTCCTTTCTAACCATAGATATTACATCACTTTAATATCAATCTGCTTAAACAATTTAATTTTGTGTGAAACTTTGTGTGTATGCTATCATTTAAGTTGGAGAGCAACTCATGAACTTAAATTTCTTTATTGCCAGAAATTAAACTGCTAACAAACTTTAATTAAGAGTTTTGCTGTGGTGTAAAAGACACACTTCTAATTGAATCAGTGTGGATTTGCACTTGGAAAAGACCTGATGTTCCTTTGCAGTCAGTGGGTCAAACTTAATTCCCAAGTATAAAATCAGAGACAATTTCTACTGGTCTCTAATTTCTACAATTTCTACATAAATTCTCTGAACTTGCTGTTTTAAGTGAGGTCAGTATCTGAAACATTGAAGTTAACATAGATGGACCCATTCCAATGGTAATCTGCCTCTTGCTTTTTATGGGCATTTCAGTGTATTAAATCTTACTCATTGTTTCAGAAGAAAAGGTTGTAAAATGATGGTGAAGGTCATGATGTCTTAAGAGTGTATAAAGCTAGTTGGCCACACAAGGAAACTGAATGCAGCATTTTGGTCGGAGGTAGTTTAAACCTCTGCTCTGCATGTGCACCAAGGGGATGTAAATTCCTCTTGGAACTCATAGTGCTAATCAACAACAATTCAAGTGATGAATCAAACTGTAAGACAGCAGCAACACCTTTTTCTTTCCCCTTCTTTCTCCTCTAGGAAGTGGAAAACCTGATTGACGTGGAAATCGAGGGATTCCCTCCAGTCTCCAAGACAAGAAATGGCAGGTACCAGGTACAGTACCCTGAAATGCTTCAAGAAAAGGGAATCAATAATCCCTGGGAGCTCTTCCCAGGCAGCTTGTTCCATTTCAAGGATTGTGAAAGTGCAATCAGATGGGACCTGCAAGTCCTTATATACATTGAGACCTCCACATATCTTGTTGGGAGAACAGCTACTATCCTTTCTGTAGTACCTAGCACAAGGTCTTGTTTCATACCTGAGCTCCTAAGGTAGGAACATAATACAGATAATAAGCAATGGACATATTTGTCTGATTTTGTGTGTGATATCTGTGGGGCTTTTCCATGATAAAATTGAAGGCAAGAACTTTTGACATTGGCAATGTATGTTCAAACCTTCCAGTGCTGCAGATAGTCCATTCATTCATATTTAGCGCAGGTCAAAAGAGCGCATTACAGTGTCACATAGCAAATGATCAGGTAGAGTCTGAAACCAGGGAAGAAAATTTCTTTCCAGCATGCTGATGTGTTGCAGATAATTTTACTCTGTCAGCTTCTGAAACAGAAGCATTTAAAACATTGCAGGAGTTTTCTTGTGTTTTGCATGGTAGTAATTAACAGAAACAATAACGATATCAGTTATTTAAAGATGATGACTTTTATTACACTGAATGAAAACAATGACGGTTGTAGTGGACCTTGACTTCCACCATAGCTCTGGTGTTCCCTTTCTTGAGCTTGCTCAGTACAGTAAAAACAAAAGATCTTCTTGAATGAAGTTGGATTTCCCAGCATCTTTGAAGTTAAGCCCAGGCAAACGTGATTCATCTTTAACCTAAGGCTTTTCTTTTTGAATGGGCCCTGCACAGAGTCTAAATGTAGTTTATTGAAACCTAAAGCACCCAGTACACTGCCAGAAAGATAGACGATTTTAACATAAATATGAATTAAGTCAGTTCACATTTGCCAGACCAGTATTTAAATATTGTAATGACTATCTAAGCAGAAATCCTCTCTAGCTGTATTTCTTTGGGGCATCATTTCTTTCCAAGATATCTATATTAGTGCCATATGTATTATGTTGCCTTTGTCCCCGACTTTCTAGATACATAGTGATATAGACATATGTATGCAATAATTTGCTATTCTACCAGTGTGGTGTTTTTTTTTTTTAATGATACCAGTTATTCCTTACATCCGTATATTATTTCCCATTCTTTACCTATCAAATGAGTCTTTGCAAACCAGTAGAGTGAAGGTCTCAGCTGCAGGATGAATTACCCTTGTGTTAAAAGATTAATAGATTAATAAATGAAATGAACTAGATTAATGAATGAAAATGAACTAACCAAATCCTCTCGAGACTGTAGCCTTTGGCCAACAGTGGATACACAGTTATTTATTGTCTCTCATTAGAGGAAGACAATCTTCCAAATTATTGTTTTTTCCTGCAGTGAGCTCACTAGCCCATTCGCAAGAAAACAAGAGAAGTCCTCTGCAGCCAATACTGATAGGCTATAAAGAGAAAGAACTGTTTTCTAGGCACCACATTAAGTATTTTGCTGAAAAATAAAATAAAATAAAAAGTTGTTCCCAAGTAATTCCAAAATCAATGTGTCTCAGGTATGTGAATGGTCCTTGTGAACACAGAAAGAGACCACAGAAACCCCTGATGGGCTGGAATGCAGGTAACCTTGTGAACATTTGTGTGGTGGAGCAGCACCGTTATCTCTGTTTTAGAGATAATGTCGCTTGTGTCTAGACTGCAAGGCAGGGTGTTCTGTAGCAGGCCTGGTCCTGATCCCAGCTGTCCAGAGCCTCCAACCTGTAAGATCAGATCTATTTCCCTCATTGTTCTGCCTGGTTTCATCTCCATGAGAACCAGCATAGGAAGGAAATGAGGGAAGAGAGAGAGGGTGGAAATATAGAATGATAGAAAGGTTTGTGTTGAAAAGAACCATAAAGATCATCTAATTCCAAACCCCCTGTCATAGACAGGGACACCTACTACTAGACCAAGTTGCTTAAAGCCCCATCCAACCTGTCCTTAAACAATTCTTGGGAATCAACTTGCTGGAGGCATCCCATAGATAACCTAAAACGCCCTGCAATCTCTTGTAATGCATTACCTCTGATAATGCACTTCTTCCTTAGACACCATGGCTGCTTCCTCCCTGGACAAGACAGAAGGAGCCAGAGTCAGGAGCCCTGGATAACAGGCAGTTTGAAGCACCCAATATTTAATTCATAGTAGACTGCATAGCAGTTGCAACATTCATGCACAGTGATTTGGACAAAGACCACTACTGAGGGCTAAAAATCCATAGCCTGCACAGATGTCAGGAGAAGATACCCTGAAGATAGGGCTCTGAATTGATTAAGACCAGATCCTTAGAACAGTTCCTGAGGCACTTCTTGTCTCCACCTTAATATGCATTTTACCGCACATCAGGTGTTGTGCAAGGTATTGTTTCAATGCAGTGTGGTCATCAGCAGATTTGTATGTGGTGTAAAGGAAAATATCAGCCCCAAGTCTTCATTTTAGAAATAGCATAAATCTCACGTGCCACAGAAGTCTCTTCAAAAGCCATATTTTCAGCAATCACACCAGCACTAAAACCTGAAGTGTAATTATCTACAGCTCTGTCCTCTTGACCTGTTGGAGAGGCTACACTCTGCAACCTTTGAGATCCCAGGGGGGCTGGTTGGCCCACCCCATGTCTGATCAGTAACAGAAGCTGTGGGAGTCACTGCATGTACAAGTGATAAGCCCATGTCTCCATCACTGCCTCCTCCTTTTCCTCCACCCTCACAAAAACAGTCAGGAAGGAAACATGGGCATCTTGAAAGCTTTATGTGGGTGAGAAAAGTACCACAATTAAAAATAAAAACTCCCCAATGTACTAAGGTACCACAATTAAAAAGTTTTTAAAAAATCCCCATTGTACTAATTCAAAATTGAATTTGTTTCATTAGAGGTTTGTTTACTCTTAATTAGTATCCACAGTGGTGATGTTTCCTACCCTAAGGATATCTCTAGGGACAATAGTTTTTCTTCACAGTCTGATTCTTTATCAGATGTGAAGGGTCCAGTTCATTGTACAATGATGTTTGTAGAGTTTCATGATGGATTCTGCAAGGATCAGTCCAGCCTGCTTTGCAGAGGGTATCTATAGTGCCATAAACTTCCAGAGACTGAAATCCCAGTCTGAATGTTTCAGGTGGAACCTGTACAGCTATGAAATAAGAACCTGAATGTGTTCTCAGTGAGATGGAAATCCTTCAGTCTATCTGTTGGGCTTCAAAGAATCCTTACATCACCTTATTAAAATGATCTTGCAACAACATATATCACCTCTTATGCACCCCTAGATTTTCCTGGTATATAAATTAGCTTCAAAAAAAATTACTAAATGCTTACTAAATACTAAATTACTAAATTACTAAATGTTGCAAGCCTTATATGCACCATGTGACTAAAGCAGTTATAAGCATCTTCTGTAGTTTGGAGTCCCTTTGGCTTCAAGTGCTAATTAAAACTGAGATAGGATTGTATTTTGTACTTTTTCATAATTTATCCATCAATATGTGAACTAGGCTCCTGATCATCATCAGTGAAGCCGAAGGCCTTAATTTTGTTGTCTTAATGTGTGCATCTAGTAGTGTGTGAGGTAGCACGGGGAATCCAAACCATCTTATGGGCTGTCAGATAACAAGAAAGACTTACAAGAGCCTCATGACCTCTTGAAACCCCAACTGACAGCAAGGTGGGCACCCACTCCCCTAATCGGTAGAGTCAGTGAGGTGTAGGGCAGAATTCATTCAACCAAATGAAGATATCTATTTCCAGATGAAGTGAATCACCCCATTGATTCTGAAGAGCTGAGGTTGCCCGATCATGATGATAAAACCAATGTAGACAGCTGTATTAAGCAATTATATCTTTCTCTAGAATTAGGAGAGCCAAATCCCAACCCAGGGTTGCTGCTATGAGTTTAAGTTTCAGGGAATTAAACAGAATGATTCAAGTGGACGCAAGATGTCACCACCTCTTCAGAGAAATTCCCAAATGGAAATATTCATATGGCAGGAAATAAAAACAACCACTAATGAGCATTGTTTCGGCTCATCTAAGCAATGCATGCAGAACTAACATTGCATATATAAAAGTGTATAAATTGATATAACATCAATTACATAATAGATTTTCATATAAATACATATTGCATGTAATTTGATAATATAAATAAATATTCTATAATGTAAATAAAAACAAAAAGAGCTACAAATTCCAGGGTTTTGAGGTTTTCCACTTTTCCCAAGACAAGAGATTTCGTTGTTGTTGTTGTTAAAAGCTAGGGTTTCTGCCTATGACTTTTTGCCAGCATGTTTTGTTTTCACAAAGGATGTTTTTATTCTTGAAGAAATACATATGTTCTCAAGAGCATCTTTTTTTGTTCTCTTCACATGATCAAATAAAAGAAGAGAGCTGCCTTTCTGTTTTGACAGCATCTAAGTCACAGCTGGCAGATCACATGCTCCAAGATCCCATGTATAAATACATAAAATAAGACAAAAGGAATCTGCAAAAGCAATCTGCGTCTGAGAACTCAAACTGATTCTGATCATTTCGGAAGCAGCTTTTATGTAGTTACCACTGTCCGAAACAGCCACAGTCTGTGCTCTTAGCTCTGCTGAAATATATTCTCTGTATTTTTCTTTTTAGAGAAGCACATCCGACTGGGGATATGTTGAAGATCTGGTGAGTTTTTCCTTCCTCTGTAGGAAAATATTGAACAAAGTGATTTTGTAGTTAACCATTTTTATTTATTTTTTTTGGAAATCAATCCTTTTGTTTGTTCAGTTCCTTGCTTTTACTCCTGGTTGGGTATTAACCTATTTTCTTTAAACAGCCGACTGTTTGCATAATGCTGTTTATACAACTGATCTTGGAGGGAGAAGAGTATGGTAAATATGAAGAAATAAGCAACAAATGTGATTAGACAAAGGCAGATTTTAATATACCGGTTTAATACTGTTCTGCCACTTGTTATGGTTTAACCATTTACAATACTAGACCAATATTCAATGCTTCAGGTCTTTTTTATTTACGACCTTTCTTGCAAACAGCAGGTCCCCCTTCCTCAATATGTGATGTTGAGAATTACTTTGTAACCCTTCTACGCTGAATTACACCAACGGTCTTTCCAAGGACTGGTTGTATGGTCAGAAGCAAGAAAAGTATTCCAGCTTAATAAATATATATAGAATATATTTTCTATCTGTGTCCCAAATTTATAGAGCCAATTTTTCAATTACAGGTGGAGGACGATGACAAGATAGGTCTTTACAGCTACAAAGTCCAATCCACTATAACCTCACGGTTGGCCAACACTATGATCCAAGCCAAAATGGTGAATAATGCAAAACGGTCCCAGCACATAGTGTTTGATGTACAAGTTCCCAAAGGAGCCTTTATTGACAACTTTACTATGTAAGTAGTGGGCAGATAACAGCCTTGTGCTCTAGTAGGTTTGATAATAAGGGGGAACATAGTGGGAGCAAAATATTCATGAAATCAAAACATCTCATTATTTTCCAGCTTTGGTATAATTTAAACATGCTTTCTCAATGCAGAAAGGCTCATGTCATTGTATTATCTGTCTGTCCACCTCTCTGTCCCTGGTAATTGTTGGGACATTGGCCAATGTCAACAAAATTTGACAAGAGGACAGAAGTCTCAAATAGACTACCTGTCTTGTGCAAATTGGCACCAGATCAAAGGAGAGTCCCAGATGAGAGCCCTCACTGAACAGAAAGAAGCTAGCTTGGTTCTATATCCATTCAGAGAGGTGGCAGCCAGCTGTTGGTTGGCAGACATGTACTGATCCATGTTTCTAAACAGCCAGGACATGGGTTCAAAGGATCCTGTCCAAAGGATGGGGAAGGTGGGAAAGAGGTGGGGAAGAGCAGTTCCTCCTCAGAGTACAAGGGGGCTGGTTACATGAAATAAAAAAGCAGGCAGGGAACAAAGATGCAGACCTACTGGAAAACATTAATTTGGGGTTAAACAAGAGCCTTATTAATTTATTTCCCACCAGTTTATAAAGAGATTAGATTTCACTGATGTTTTTCAAAGGTAAAAAAACAGTCACTGATGGTGAAATTGTTTCTTTTACAAACTGACTGTGTTCTGTCTCCTAGGGATGTCAATGGTATAACATTTACCAGTTCTATTCGAGAAAAATCTGAAGCCAGAAGAATGTACTCTCAAGCAAAAGCCAAAGGCAAAGCTGCTGGAATAGTGAGGTATAAGGATTTGGGCATATGGATACTGTACTGAACTTACTCATATGAGGACTAAGCTGGCCTATTCCAAGAGGAGAGAGATGAAGAGGGACCCTAGGAAGGAAAAAGGGTTGGAGAGGCAGGTTTTGGTTACCTAGAGCAACTGATAATTAACTGTCAGGGACTTAACTTGCATTTCTGCTTTCAGGTTGATAAAACATGTTGGGCTAACAGTTCCCTGGTATAGTCCACAGTTAGAATTGGATTCACCAAATGCGTAACTCTAAACCAAAACAGAAAAAAAAAAAAAAAAAAAAAAAAAAAAACTCTGTTTCTCCTTGTATTTTCTCAAAATAACACCACAGCTAACTTTACAGGAGCAATGCCTTGGATATGGAAAACTTCAAAACCGAAGTGAATGTGCCTCCAGGAACGAGGATCCAGTTTGAACTTCATTATCAGGAAATGATTCGAAGGAAACTGAGCTCCTATGAGCATGTTATCTCCATGAAGCCAGGACGCTTGGCAAAACACATGGAGGTAAATGGTGTGTGTAGGCAGCACCCCATAGGTGAATCCTCCCTGAGAAGGCAGCCAAAATTCCTGTGAGCCCTACAGCAGGACATTTCTTCTACAGCTCCTTCCTTTTATGTGGTCTTGATGCAAATAGCCTCAAGGTCACTGCACAGGCCAGCATCAGACACTTCAAGACAAGAGCTGTGTAGCCACATGAGTGAAGAGCAAATGTGTCCTGCCTCCTCCTCTCATGGTAACATGGTTGTGCATCTCCAGAGTCATGACTGACTCACGTCACAACCACATGAGCAAACAAGATTCGGTCCATATATAACTTTGTGTAAACTTTCCTTGACTAAAGGAAAACAAACAAGGTTTGCTACTTATTCAGAATAAGGGTTTTTACAATAATCCCAGCTTCATGAGATAGTGTCCTATGATAGCAGATGTTCTCTGAATGACAGTTCCTCCACAGCTGGCTGCCAAAAGATAATTAGTTTTATTCTTACTCTCTTTTTTATATTCATCCAAGGGTGTCCTCCATCATCTGTCAAGAGGCAAGATTCAGGGCTAGCTGGATATGTCCATCTGGCTGTTCTTATGGTTCTGTATCACAAATGCATTCTTCAGCTTTCCTTCTGCTTTACTTTCTGGCTTCAGCACAAGATGTAAATGAAAGTTTGCTGCTCACATTTCCTTGGTGCAGGCTGTGGTCTGTTTCAAGCTTTCCAAAGGCCTGAGTTCGTCTTACTAAAAAGGACACCATATCCTGCTTCCTAGTAGACCTACTAACTATTCAGAAACACATCCAGAAACGCCCTTATCTCAGGCCAACAGGATCACCCTGGCCATCCAACCAAAAATGAAAATAGTTTTATGTCCTGTCAATAACATTTGTAGAGAGGAAGACTCATCACCTAACATTCCTCCTGGCCTCAGTACCCAAAGCAGCACTTAGGCAGAGACATCTCATGCTTTTCTGCTTTCAGCGTATCACCCTTGACTCCTGTCCCAGTGCTTGCCACAAGGAGAGGGAATGAACATTTCCAGCAAACTCTTCTACTCTTTGGATGCATTTTTTTTTTGTCTTTCCATCATGATTTGTTTTCAGTATTGTATATCCCCACCCCAAATGAAATTAGCCCTATATTCTCAAGAGGATTCCACCCTCCTTCTGGAGTTTTCCTGGGGAGGGTTTATGGGATACCCAGTGTGTACAACACTGGCACTGCACTGTGCTAAATGTCCTCCCTTCCTGCCTCTAGGTGGATGTCCGCATTATTGAGCCTCAGGGACTTCGCTATGTACATGTTCCCAATTCCCTCGGAGATCATTTTGATGGAATCACCACCATCTCCAAGGGAGAGAAAAAGGTAACAGTCACAGAGTGTAAATAGCTTGAAAACTTCAGTTTTCACATTTGTTACTATGCAGTTATGGTATTTTTTCAAACCTGCTACACACGCAGAAAAATATGACAAAAATACAGTATTTTCATTATTGCTACCTAACTGTACATACAAGATGCTCCAATACCACTGTGAGAGCAGCACAGAAACAGTGAGTAGTCTGCCCATCTTTGCACAAAGCTTTCATTTGTAATTCTGAAAGAGCAGTACACAGGAATTGATGGATGTGAAAAAGGTAGGTGATGAATATCAAGTGGAATAACCACTCTGGAGTAACTCCATAATCTCAGTTTCAACTGAGAACATAATGGTGAATTATTTTAGGACTGCTCTTTTCCTTGACATTCTTACCCTAGCTATCTTCAGCATAGCTGTTGTGTATAGATAAACCTTCCAGAAGAAAAAATTCAAGAAACTTCTAGTGATGACTCTGATAGGGTACATCTCTTCTCACTTTTAGATAGAGATCTAACACAAGGTGTGTGACTCAGACCCCAAAATCAATTTATATTGCTATAACACTATATCAGGCCTTGATCAGGCCTATCAGGTCTGTTCCTTGATATCCAGACTCAGCTTCATGTCTCATTCACACACATTCCTAGTTTAGCAAACTAATTCAGAGCTAATGTGAACAGATATCATCAGAGAGAGTTTAATCATGAATTTGAAGGCAAATAAGTAAAACACTAATTCAGAGTAAAAGCGAACACTAATTCAGCTGCTTTTATGGCACATTCTTCTCAAGTCTGAAGGCACTGTTTGTTGTCATTATTCACCTTTATTGTCATGGCAATATTCTTAATAGCATATATAACAGTTTTATAGCAAAATATTGCCAGTAGTCCTGAGTATTCATAACATTGAAACAGAGAGGATGTTTCACATGGTCCAGAGATCTTACAGTATCAGGGAGATGCTGCACAAGCACTGAGTATGTGAGAAAGTTTGTTTCTGGATCCATTTATTATGTCTTCTTAAGAAATTTCATGTTATCTAGTCAAAGCAGAGAAATACTAACATAAAACCTGCAAAACCAGTTGCAGGACTGAAAACAATTTCTACTACTCAATTTACAGACAAATGAAAAACTCTCATTTCTTCAGAAAAAAAAAAGAAAATCAAATATTGATAAAATTATGGAGAGTTTCAACTAGGAAAATGCTAAATAAGACATCATATTACTTACTAGAAATGGTTTGCCTGTCTCTGATAGAAAGATTTGGTGCTGTAGAAATGGATCACCATGTTTGTGTCACAGTTGCTGCTACTGAATCAGCATGTCCAGGCAAACCTTAGCATAGTTTTTGTTCTGAAGTGACCACATCAATTTTTCACTTAAAACAAGTGGGTAAATAAAGAAGGAAGAAAATCTTTAGTAAAATAAGATATTTTATAAATAGCTGAACTCTTTTCATTTCAATGATCCACCTTTCACACAAAATCTGATTAACTGATGATCACGTCTCATTTCCAGGCACATGTTTCTTTCAAGCCAACGATGGCTCAACAACGAAAATGCCCCACGTGCTCTTCCACAGCAGTAGATGGAAATTTTGTGGTACAGTATGATGTGAACAGAGAAAACACGGGTGGAGAATTAGAAGTAAGTATTGTTTAACCAGGATGGGAGATCTGTGAATACACAAATTGCTGTCATTAGGCAAACTGTGCTAAACAACATCACTGTATTCCTTCTGCAGTTCAGTAGGCAGAAATGAAGCTGTGCTGGTATGTTCAGGGAGAACAGGCATGAGAGAGATCTCTGTATCCAATTGAAAGAACAGAGAGTTTTTAAGTGAGCAGAATGGATTTACTTAATTTATGATTAAGGCACGGACCTACATATAGTCAGGAGCAGATTTCTGTCTTGTCCACAAGCCAATGTCTTTCATAACTAGATGTTGAATCAGAGGACATTCATTGGAAGTTGTACCAATACATTATAAGGAGAGGGACAGAACATCACTATTTTTATCTTAACAACAGAGTTATGTGTTTGAATTATTACAGAGAACAGCCTTTTAAAAACATTTTCATTCATCCTCATGCCAGTGCCATGGTAGTTGTCCAAGAACTGGGCTCTGCTTTCCTTGATTAACAGTAAAGTTGGTATATAAAGTTGGTATAAAGTTGGAGTATAGAAGGTATAAGGCTACAAGTACAAATATGTGCAGAGCATGAAGTTAGATTTGGCCCATAAAGAGGAATAACATTTTCTGTTCTGTTGTTATGTTGAGTTTTCTGGCATTTTTAACATAGCTCACCTGACAGTGAAGCTTTTTATTTTATTTTGCAGATTTTTAATGGCTACTTTATTCACTTTTTTGCTCCGGAAAATCTTGATCCTCTGCCCAAAAACATTTTGTTTGTTATAGACGTCAGTGGCTCGATGTGGGGACTGAAAATGAAACAAGTAAGTGTTTGACTAAAAGAACCTCCTGCCAACTCTTCCCATGTGCTTTACCGTACAACTCTGTGGCAGACTGCCACTCGGAATTACCAGGCTGATCCTTTACTTGACTTTACTCTTGTCAAAAGTCTCAGTGAATTTGGTGAACATTTGGTGAATTAAGGTCTTCATGATTTTATTCATTATTTGTAATTCTCCTTTCATGTTGTAAGGAAGAGATATTGCCATCAGGATACTGATTTTAGCTCCACAGTAAAATTGTATTTGACACATCACAAAGCATTTTACAAGGACTCTGAACCCCCTTTTTTTCAAACTTCCATTGGTAAACCCTGAGAAAGTCTCAGTGCTTTCAAAAAGTTGCGGACAAATTGTTGATTGCCCACTGAACAGCAGTAAGAATGGTTTAGACAATCATTGAGACCATAAGAATGGTTTAGATAACCCATGGGTAAAAAATAATAATAAAAAAAAATGATGGTTTAGTTTGCAAAAGACTAAAGAGAGACATACTCAGCATTCAAGTATGCAAGCTGTTGTTCCAAAAGAAAAACCCAGCAACTGACATTCATGTCCACCAAGGGTAGAGTAAGATGGAATCAGATGGATTTACAGCAGGAAAGATTTATATTAAATATTAAAAAAAAAAAAAAAAAAAAAAAAAAACCTTTGTAGTGCTGAGAGGGGGAGTTTGGGGAGGCTGTAGATCATCTGTCACTGAAGATTTTTAAGAACTGGATAGACAAACATTGGTCTGGGATGATCTAGGTATATTTGAATTTGATTCAGAGCGTAATACTAAGGCTTGGCAGATTGCTTCCTTGGGGAAATCAATGCTGCAAAACAGGCTAATAGTTACTTCTGAAAATCACTTATCTTCAAACAGATGTTACCCAGCCTAAAATGACAGCATTGTGGGCAGAGCTAAATCTCCTGAGCTAGTAATTCCTTTCTCCTGGACCACAATGTCTCACAAACTGCTTCTCTCTCTCACCTCAACCTTTAACAGGTGTTAAGCAAGGATAGTTTGAGACATGTGAGTTTGTTCTTGCTAATTGCATTTTTCCTGTGTTTCACTAGAGAAAAGTTCTACTTTATGTGAGAAGTGTAGACAAGGAGAGATCTGGGAAGCAGATGCTATTTTGGATTCCAGTACTCACATTCTTATTCATCAGAGGCATCTGCTTGTAGCCACGCTAAGAAGATGCTCTCAGTAACAGGACCTTAAACTTGTCATCTCTTGAATTTCCTCTTTTCAGACCATCGAGGCCATGAAGGCAATACTGAGTGAGCTCCGTGCTGCCGATCAGTTTTCTCTTATTGACTTCAACCACAACGTCCGTTGCTGGAGAGATAATTTAGTCTCAGCCACCCCAGCACAGGTTGAAGATGCTAAGAAGTACATCCAGACAATCCATCCCAACGGGGGTATGAGGTTTTGATTGCAAGGTGCTCTCGGAAGTATCACAGGAATGGGTATCTAATACAACCTTCAGATTGGTGGAGTATTCTTAACAAAAAGTCCAATTACTGAGATGGGATAAGCATGCCCTGGGGCTAAAGGAGAGCAAGGCTTCAATTTTATTGTGTTAAGGGATGGGATGGCATCTCCTTCCACTGAATAAACTATGACAGATGTGAGCCTAGGGAGGAAGTAAAAGCTGTAGACCCTTCTTCTGCCCTGTTAGCACCACCACGATACCATGCCCCAGCAATGAGGTATGTCTGTGGCTGGTGTGTCACCTCTGCATTACTATAGCACCATAGTACAGCTATCATTAATCTACAGGGCCTACCTGCAGCCTTACAGACCCCCAGTATACATGAAAGATCATAGCCATCTCATGGCTTTGTGAAGCAATGTCTTGCACAGCGCAACTCCAGCATCCCCAAAGGCTGTCAGTTGTAGACTGTTCATAAAGTTACTATGTGCCACCCTGCACAAGCTGTTTACCCTTTTTGTGTCTTATTTCCTTGTCTGGTAAAGAGGGACAATTGCCTTTTTCAGCCTTTGGAGGCTTCATTCTGGTCCTACTGGAATTGCTTGCAGTGGGGAGGGCCCAGCTGGGGACAACAGCCTGGGGTGAAAAAGGGTATCAACATCTGGTCTCATCATGGAACTTACTGCAAAGTGTGTATGTGTGTGTATATACAAGTGTGTATACATTCATATAAGTATTCGTATGTTTCAATGTCTTGGTACAAAAAAAAGTAACATGCTGCTGAACAAACTCAAGAGCAGATGAATTACAGCAGATGAATTAAGTTGCTATTTCTACTAGAGATGTAAAGCCTAGCTGATTCTGTCAATTTCCATACGTGGTATAATTATAAATTAGAAAAATGGAGAAGGTCTGTTTAACACAATGACCCACATGCAACACCTTTCAGCTTCTGTTTCCTCAGGGAACCAGAGTGCTAGCAGATGTACCATAAGCATCACAGAGGAGGGGGTTTGCTGCCTTGATCTCAGGTCTTTGTCCATGCTAATTAATTCCATTAGAATCTCAGAACTGATCTGGATTTGACAAGAGACTCAACAAGAATCAAACCTGTTTTCTTCATTATGTCTTTGACAGGCACAAATATCAATGAAGCTCTTCTCCGAGCCACGTTCATCCTGAACGAAGCCCAAAACTTAGGCATGTTGGACCCTAACTCAGTCTCCATGATTGTACTGGTCTCCGACGGAGACCCAACAGTAGGTAAGGATCCTGCTTTAAGTGAGAAGAAAGGCCAGTGGAATTAGCCTGACAAATGCATGCAGCACATAGACACTTTGACAGTAAGTTAAAAAAAAAAAAAAAAAAAAAAAAAAAAAAGTTCCCCTTTCTTCCAATGGCTTGCTGCTCTTTTGCCAAGTGCCCAAGTGCTAGAGATGCCATGGGGCTTTGTACAGAAATTTTCAAAAGATGAGCACATTATGTTATGCAGGTTATTTACTTCTTGCAACTACAGAGATGCATGAGTCCTATAGGAGAGGTAAGCACAACAACCTTAGAGAAAATTTCCTCTTCCAGTGATCTCAGCCCACACAAATCTATTCAGTCCCAACTGTAAGACTGAAATCAGGAAAATAAGGCAGAAAGCAAATGAATTTGGGCTGAATTTGACACAGGTCCGAAGCAATCCATCAGTGCAAGATGCCCACCCATAAGACAAAGTGCCATTAAAAATAAGGTGTTTTGTTTTGGTTTGTTTTGTTTTGTTTTACTTTAAAAATAAATAAATAAATAAAAAACTTTAAATATTTTTGTTTTGTTTTAGTAAGTTGGCTTTTTAACTGTGCCAAAGGTGGCATAAGACATCGTAAATGTGACAAATCAAACCTATATGGAGATGTCTTTGTCTGCAGGAATAGGAATTCTGAGAGAAGCCTAGATGAGTTGCAATGGCAGACTCCCTGGGAAGTTAGTAAAAGCCCTGAATACACAATGAATATACCAACATATACCACAAGATAGTTCAAAGGAATTGTCTTCAGTGGAAATGATTTGTGAATCTCCGTCTGGGAGAAGCCCAAATGTCACTGTAGACAGGGTTTATCTGACTTTATTTTATGGAGGCTTGGCATCTGAGCTAGCTGTCTAGACTTTCCTCATAATTAAGAGAGAACCAGAGACACTGCAAGAGACACTCTCATTTCCACCATTGCTCAGATGGATGTCATTTTTTTGTGTGTCTCAAAGGTGAGCTCAAGCTGACTACCATCCAGAAGAATGTGAAGCAGAGCATAAAGGATGAATTCTCCCTCTTCTGCCTCGGGATTGGGTTTGATGTAGATTATGATTTCCTGCAGAGAATTGCAACTGACAACCGTGGCATGGCCCAGAGGATTTTTGGGAATCAGGAGACCTCTGCCCAAATGAAGGTGTATTTCTTGCCCATTGCCTCTGAAATCAAGGACCCAGTTTTTCTAGGAGCTCAGTGTTCCTAGTTACAATTTTTATAGCATCTATAATGCATATTTACTGTACTGCTCACTGTAGGATTTATATACTATAAAACAGTCCTAACTGAAAAATAGATCTTCTGAATTAAAATTAAGGCCAGGATTTTATCTCAGGCCACTTCAGTGCTAGAAAATGCCCACACACAAATATTAAATGCTAGTCCAAAATTTACCAGTATAAGAAAGTGCACAGTTCTAGGAGCCTCTAGCTACAAGTCTGTGAACAGCAACAAACTCTTATTTCCCTATTCTGTTTATACCCTTATTCCATTTCAATTCACTGATTTCATCAGACCTCCAATACCGCTTCTTTCCCAGGACAGGTGTGACAGGACACACTGCACAAAGTTCTCAGTTCTGGGAGCTCCGGGAGTGCAGCCCCTTAGTAGGAGATGGCTGCCACCCTTTGCATTGTTTGGGTACCTGTTTTCTCTCTCTGGTCCCATATGCTAACCCCAGCTGTGTGCAGATCCTAGTTCACATCAGGCAAGTACAACGGGATCAGCAAAAGGTAGACCGTCAGAAGTGAACAAAAGTAAGACAGAGACTTAATTTGGGGCAAGAATTAGGTGGGAAGCAGCTATGTGTCTTACACAATAGCCAAGAGCTGACCAGCCTGGTAGTTGATGTAGGCCCATATAGACCTGTGGTCAAGTTGTAGGCAGAAAACAGGTTCTGTAATAATATCCCATGGGGTTATGACCAACCTTTGATTTCCACGGCATGTGGGCCAGACCTCTGTGCCATACCCACACAGATATGTATTAAGACTTAACTATAAAGGACTCTGCATTCACTGGGACATGGAAGGTCCCCCTTGCCCACCAAGGCTCCCAGTTTTGTCACCTGCTCTCCTTTCAGTAGGAATGGCACACTTAGGAGTGTTGCTTTCAGTACAACCGACTCACTTCTCTGTCTCCTCCCATCTCAGAAATTCTACAACCAGGTCTCCACCCCACTCTTGAAGAAGATTCAGTTCAACTACCCACAGGAGTCAGTGTCAGATGTCACCCAGAGCAGCTTCCACAACTACTTTGGTGGCTCAGAGATTGTGGTGGCTGGGAAGGTGGACACAGATAACCTGCAGCACTTGGAAAGCATCGTCACAGCGACAGCAGTGAGTGAGGCTCTCTAGGATACCTGTTCTTGGGACTTGGGCTGGTTTATTCACTTGTGCATATGGTCTCCTTTTGCATACCAGAATTTTGCTCTAAGACTATGGACTCCTCCTTCATGCCTTGTGGAGGTGCAGGCGGAGATTCCCTAAGGTAGCTCTTTGTAAGGCTGAACCTCCCACTGTTGGGGAATTCTAGATGGTGGCTCTACAGGGTGATGTCCTAGTAGTGGTCTTTTATGCCTTGTGGCATGTGCAATGAGACTTTCCCCATGTTTCAGGGCTGCTCTCCCTCACGGAGCAGAATGGGGTTGGGAGGAAATACTACATTCAGCTCCTTCTTTCTGAGGAGAATCAAAATATCCACACTCTTACAGGGCTAGGGAGTCATCATTTGTTATTTGCTGCAAAAGCCAAGCACGTTCAATCTTGTTCCCAACCAAAACATAGTGTTGCTCAAGGACCTGTGGGAAAAAGGAGAAATTGGCTTCTGTTGCTCAGGAGGAATTGGACATGGAAAAGCCTGAGGGGATGATAGAGGAGCTTTGTTAAGAGCAGAGGAGAAACTGCTTCTTATTTTGGTATGCGGTAGCACCTTCTTTGGCTACTGCTAACAGCTGCTCTACTTATTTTAATCCACTGTCACTAAAAGCATCTTTAACAGAAGACCATCTTGCCACAGTTCCCTTCTCCATGGCCATCAGGCCAACACTGCTGGGACTTTCTGATCTAGAAGTAACCACGGACAGAGCCAGAGTAGGTCCTTAATGCATCCCGTGCCAAGAGGCGACAAGGAGGGAACCTCAGAGCCACCCCATTCACCTGGCTCACCCTCCATTATCTTCATTTCTCATTTATTCCATAGGCAAATGCAGAGCTTGTCATGGAAACCCTGCGAGATGTTGAAGAGCTGGATGGTTTCATGAAGAAAGACAAGTATGCAGATCCTGAATTCACTAAGAAGCTGTGGGCCTATCTGACTGTCAACCAGATGCTGGCAGAGAGGTGAGGAGAAACGTCATCTGTGGTGGGAGGGAAGGGAAGCTGGAGAGCAATCTGGTTCTCTCTGGGACCACAGGGAGATGCGTCCACTCACAGGGCTTCAAATGGGTAAGGTAAATAAATCAAAATAAAGGTAGGTGATATCTTCAGCCCCTCACACTCCTATTGTTAGCACTCACAGATATCAGGCAATAGGGTTTGAGAGAAATTAATTAGAGGAATAAGACTTAGATGCAGCTGTGGGTATGAGTGAATGAAATTAATTTCCCTTTCAGAGCCAGAGTAAGAGTTACAGACAGTTTCAGGATGAAGCCCATTGACCTTAGGAAGTCTGATGAATCCCACCTAAGGCAGAATGAGGTCTTCCATTGAGACCAAAAGATGGGACTGGACTTCTCTGAGTCCACCCCAAAGGCCACAGAAGCCAAGGATAGTTTTCTTATATAGAGCTTGTTCACATAGGTCCTCAGCCTTGCCTTCTTGCAACCTCTGGATCCTACCAGCTTGGTTATGTGATTGCTTGTGGAGGCATAATCACAGCAGTTGGCAGGCAGAGCTACTAACTATGCCGTCTGATTTATTTCCCACCCAGAAACACAGCCCCCACTGCAGCTTTGAAGAGGAACATCACCAAATCCATCCTGCAGATGTCCCTTGACCATCATATTGTCACCCCCTTCACAGCCATGCTGATAGAGAACTCTGAAAAAGATGAGATAATGCTGGCAGACCAGCCCAAAGACCCCAGAAGGGGCTGCTGCTCAGGTCAGTGTCTCAGTCTGTCCACTACTCTACCTCTCTTAGAATCATAGAATCATTAAGGTTGGAAAAGACCTTCAAGATCATCTGGTTCTACTTGTATTTTTAAAAACAACTGTGTTCATTGTTCAGTCACAGTATATGTACTTTTAGGACAGCCTGTATTTTCAGGGAAAGCTGACCAAATCTTCAGCCACTCTGAGAGCATCCTGTTGCACAAGTGCTCTTTGGAGCCATCAGATTCAGTGAGGGCTGAATGTGCTGACATTGCATTGATGAACTTTGTGATAAACCAGCTACGTCACAGATTGAATGTCTTGTTACTGGGTCAGATAAGTCTAGTTCCCCACACTGAATCAAGCTGTAGAATTGGCCAGACTGTGTCTTATCACCACTTTCATGTCTTGGAAGTTTCCCAAGGTTGTTAGCAATCAGCCACAAGCATATGTGGAATCTGAGTTGTCCTAACGATATAGAATCCCTTATTAACTAAACTTCTGGATTACTCCTTTAAATCCATCACTTCAATACATGTTCCTCCTTACGGCAACCCTAGGACTAGCCAAATAAGGTGGGGCTGGGTTGTCCTGGCATTAGATGACAGAGCCAGTCACACAGTCACACTGTTGTCACCTGTGGGTCATCCCTGTCCATCCATGTGCTCCCTGTGGAACCTAACAGCAGCTATTTTGCGCCCTCATCAGCCAGCGACTTGAAAAAGCACAACTGTTGCTGTTAGGAAAACACTACCAGTAAAAAAAGTAAAAGAAAAAAAAAAAAAGTAAAGAAAATAATAGATCGACTCCTTGAGCATCTAAGTCTAATGATTTACAATTTATTAATAAGTGGGAGAGTTTAGAATTGGCTGTGAAGGAAAGAAACAACCTACATAAGGGCCACAGGCAGCATCATCCATCCAGCATTTCACACTGAAAATGATTGTGACCTGGGGGAAACTCCGAGCACATCCAGCACGCTCAGTCCTCACACCCCTGGTTACCTATAAAGATGTCCTGATGCTGACTCAGTGAAATGAGGTTCCTATGTCTGCCAATTGTTAGTTTCTAGGTCATTTATGTGTCTTTTCAATTTTAAAGTGTGCAGCTGAGACCCAAAGAGAAATGAAATGTTTGTTACTGGGTGCTACAGCTCACGGCTATCAAACAGTTCAGCAGAGAGATGGCATGTATTACAGTGGGAATTCATTACACATGGCACCAGCCGACATTCAGATCATGTTTATTTTGATTTAGAAGATGCAAAGGACTTAAGTGATTTTATCATTGGTCTTTCAGCGTGTGACAGAATAGTCAAAACTTAACAGCACTGAAATTAGGGTCAAAACATCTGCACTCCTGAACATTAGCAGAGGATGGAACTTATCAAAGTTATATCAAAGTAGATCTGTGTTTATGATTGTGCAAAACATGCAGGCTCTACCAAAAATTTTATGTATATCAGCATAAGTATAATCTGAAGCAGACTTTTCTGTCTGTCCCTGTACAACTCTCATTAGAGCTGCACTGTCTGCATAGACAGAGACTCAGTGTCTTCCACCAGAATAACTCACTTTTCAAATGATTGGTTAACTGTTCTTCTGTCAGAACAGTCTTGTTACAAAACTGGGCTGTGCACAGGAGAGTTTCTTCATGCCTGAAAGTCTGTGGGGTTAATACGGCTTGGAAACTCCCAACGTTCTGTCCAGGTTTTAGTTCCATTATTATTTGCACTGGCTTCACGTGTGACTGTGCTAATAGAATTAACACTGGCTGAGTAAAAATGACCCATCATCTGCATTACGGGTTCAAGAGAGAGAATGCTGAGAGACATTTGGAAGATCTAGCCATGCAGGTTTAAGGTGTGACTGTCCTGCTGTTGTCCCTCTAATTCCTTTCCCCCCTGCACCCTTCAGAGCATGGCTCGCTGATGAGAACATGTGCCCCACTCTGTGTCTTGCCCAGAATATTAAAACCAAGTCTCAAGGATCATCTAAGATCACATGGCTTTATGAACTGAGTGGGAGAGAGATGACACGTTACTTTCTCTTCTCTATGGCAAAAGGAGAGAAACTTCTAGCAGAATGGGACGTGCAGGGGATTACCTTCTAAATGCTTGCACTTCTCTGCAGTCCTTTATGCACATGGGCCATCCTAGGGCATCCAGAAACAGTCATATCTATTTTCAGGCACCCCGGACTCAGGACTGAAGTCAGAACAGCTTTTTTACTGCACGCTAGACTTTAAACATGCAGTTGTTTATTTGGCAGAACACTTAAGGCATTGCTTTGAGGGCCTTGCTGAAGTGGGGCCTATTCAATAAGAGTTAAAATGTCAGGCTGCATTTTTCACCAGTAGCTTATGTGCAGCTTCATTGCACTGGTAAGCAGGTCATGTTTCTCTGGCGGTGATGCTGGAGCAAACCCATTCTAATTGTAAATAAATCTGCCTGTAGTAATAGTGTTGTGCTTGCTTTACATCGGTATAGCAACATCAGTCTCTGATCCACTGCATTACTTTCAAAATTATGCTGTTAAAATGTCTGCACTAACAAAAATCTAATTATGACTGTCGTTTAACAGGCACTTTGGGATTAACTCCAAATGCACCGAATAATAATAAAGGTATCCCAGCCTGGGCCAATGTCACAGCTGTACCAGTCAGCTTCATGCCTGAGCAAAGGAGTCCTCCAGTGTCTGCTGTGAGCATAAACAGAGGTAAAAGCTACAGCATTTCTCTGCAGAGGAGCACCAGAGAGCAGCACTCATTACCCAATAAACAAATAAAGGAAATCATCATAGTTGTTGGGCACTTTGGGAGTTCCAGCTTCTGTGACACGATGCTGAGCATCCATGAATGATTTAAAGCAGCTCTTAAACTGCAGCTGGGGCAACTGGAATAGAGTAAAATGAAACACAGCAATTTAGCAAAGGATCCTGCCTCAGACAGGACCTCTGACGAGGGAGGTGTCTATCGGCTGTCCTATTTTTCCCTGTTGAGTTTTCTGTACTGTATACAAGCTGTGTCTTAATTTAAGAGCTAGTGCACAAGAGAATAAATCAACTGCTGTGACTAGCTGATGAAGCTACTCCACAACAGTTGCAGAGGACATCAGTGTGAAAGGCACTCGATACAGCCCTTGCTGAAGGTCTGTGCATGGTACAACCATGGATGTCCCACATCACAACCACCTCCATCACATTCTTGCAGATCCATATAGCACCCAAGGATTAAGCTTTTCTTTATAAAATATTGAGTCATTTTGACTTGGAATAAATGAATCTGTAAAAACATGACCTAAATTACAAGAGGGAGACTATTTTAGACCCCAATAGGATCCCAGTGATCCCATCTGCTGCTGCCTGCTTCCCCAAGGCTGAGGCTTTCACTGAGTTTGCAAGCAGCTTCACTGCAGCAGCAAAGCCAACGTAAAATTACTACCGTTGTAAATGACAGCATGAATGCTCTGTGGTAGATAAAAATCTCTGAATGTGCTGGTGGCGGACGGATCCTGTTAACACTTGGGCCTTTGCCGCAGTTCAGTGCCTTTTTACACAAACCAGCTGGGGAAACCACTGCCTATAAAAGCTGTATTACTACAATAACTCTGTGACTATGCCTGTGTGCGAATGGGTGTATTTACAGAGCTATCAAACAAAGAGCTATCAAACCCCTTCCCAGCATAGATCAAGGGTTAATCTGAGATTTAGAGATAGTCAAGGAACTGCTTGGAAAAGAAGGGGAATGAGGCAAAGTTACCTGCCCATCTTACACAAGTATTTTGCACTGGAAATTCTTTGTGTTCTGGGGAATATTGATCGGAATGGGCCATGGATCAAGCTGAAGAAGATAAAGGAGCTGGTAAGAATAATGAAAAAAAGATTGAGGACTCTATTCAATAAATGTAGTATATTCAAAAAAATCAATATATTTAAAAGCTCCTTCACCCCCTGAAAGTTACCTGTTACCACTTTCTGCTAAGAGAATCCTGGCCAAGGGTCTAGGATTTGCCGAGTGCACAGGAAGAGTTAAATGATTCCAAAACATGAGGAACACCAGTAAACGAATGGAAGCTGGCCAGGATATCCCTGTAGGCAATGAGCAGAAGGATGAATGTCTCTGAATGTTGACAGGGAGATGGTCAGATAGCAACCACCACCAAACCACCAAGAGCTGAGCAGTGCTTGTGTCCTCCAGGACAGGTATTGGCCTGCTTATCACACCTCTTTCTTTTTTTTTTCTGTTTCAGTGGACAACGACCCACATTTCATCATATACCTGCCCAAGAGCCAGAGGAACATCTGCTTTAATATCAACTCAGAGCCTGGAGATATCCTCAACTTGGTTTCTGATCGTGGTACTGGTAAGGGAATTAAAAGTACAGTTTACATTACGTCACACTTTTCATCCCTCAGGTCTGTAAGGTGTTGAAAGGGAACAGGGAAAATACCTACTAGGCAGATGCACAGTGACAGGAGAATGGCCAGCAGACTGAGGGAAGTGGTTATGTCCATCCACATCTGGATTATTGAGTCCAATTTGAGGGTTGCCAGTACAATAAATAAATAAATAAATAAATAAATTGATAAACTGGACCAAAGTCGGTGGTGGCCACAGAGATGTTTTTGGGGCTGGAACACAGGACGTACAGGGAGGGGCTGACAGAGCTTGGGTTGGTCATTTTTTTATTTTATTTTTTAAAAAAGTACTCAAAGTCTCAAGGTGAATCTTGTTGCTGTCTACAACCACCTAATCAGAAGGTAGATATGCAGCCAGACAGTTCTCGGAGTTGCATAGCAAAAGCACAAGAAGCAACAGAAGCCAATTGCAACATATCAAGTTCACATTAGAGATTAAATACTAGGAAAAAATCACCATAAGGATGGCCAAATACTGTAAAGGGGACAAGATAGGTGAGGAAATCTCCATCATTAAAGATATAATACACTAAACTGAGCAAGACCCTGTGCAACCCAATCTAGCTGGACCTGCTTTGAATAGGGGATTGGACTATAGCACTCTAGAAATCCATTCAGAACACAAATTGTTCTGCAATTTTTGCCTTGTTGCTTGCCCTCATTAAACACAAATGACTCACATACCATTAAGGTCACTCCTGATCCACATTAAAGCAGAGGCACAGGTTTCTAGGGTACTTTCACCACAAGCAGAGGTTAGAACCTAGCTCCTGGCATCCAGTTTTCTGCCTGCATTCTCCAAATGGTGGGGGCTTAGAACAGTTTAGGGTGAATCTTCTTGTCTTCATGTGCTCACCTTCCCAATAACCAGGGTTTGCCTATTGAAGCTTTTCTTCAGAAGGATGAAAATGATTGGGAAATCCTTCTACTGCCTGTCCCCCTCACCTGTCACACAACGGACTGAATGGTTTATGAATCGACTCAATACAAGCAACACCTGACATAAATTCCCACCAGATTAATATGCCAAGGGGTGAATAGTAGCATCAGGAGGTGATCTGATAAGTTCTTTGCTTGTTAGAAGGGGTCAGAGGGGGGTCCCACTTCTGCTGATCCCATGGAATTCCCTGCTGACAACAGAATCTCAAGTCTCTAGGTTGTGCTCCAACACTTAGGCAACATCCCCTGCTCTGCTCTTCACAGGAGTTGTTGTCAATGGGCAGCTAATTGGGGCCAAGAAGGCAGAGAATAAGAAACTCAACACCTACTTCGGCAAAATTGGGTTCTATTTCAAAAACAAAGGCCTGAAAGTGGAGATCAACACAGAAACAATAACACTGAAGGATGGATCTTACAGCATCGCACTGACCTGGTCTGACACAGGACACATCATTCGGAAACAGTAAGTTCCTGAGCATTTGTTGGCTGCCCCGTGGAGACTGCAACACAACATTGGGTTTTCCCACCCATGGGTGGGATCCAGGCTGCAAGGTGCCTACAGTTGGCTGTGTGCATCTTAGCTAGATGTCTGAGATCTCAGTATGAAGATTATGAATTTAATGAAGATTAGGCAGCATGGCCAAGGGAATTATTAAATTCATTAAGAATAAATATGAAGAGCTGAATTTCTCTCTCTGCTGCTGGCTGTATTAACAAAGACCAAGATTCAGTTACCTGACCATAAGCACCTCAAGTTATCTGAGTTACCCAAGGGACTCCTGATATACACAGATAGATGGGAGATGACCCACAACAGCCAGGAGAACTTCACCTGCAGATTAACAGTTGGCAGCAAAACTGGATGCCCTCCAGCACTGGACACCTGTGTAGGCAGCAGGTTCACTTCTTAAATCTCCATTCTTTGCTTAGATTTGTAGGGCAGGATTTGGTTGCCTGAACGTGGTCATGAAGTATCATATTAGACGCTGTCCTGCCAAACCTCTGGGACCACTCCCAGGATTATGGGTTTCTCTTGGGGCCTGTCCTACCTGCCAGCCCCATGCAGTTGCTTCAGATGTTCCAAAGCATCTCAAGAGGCCTGAGAGCTTATGTGTGGGCAGCTGAACTGAGACATATTTTTGTTTTGTCTCTGCTAGACTTCTCATATCGGTGAAGAAGGAAAGCAACATCACTATCACCGTGGGCGAGGAAATGTCCTTCATGGTTCTGCTGCACCGTGTGTGGAAGAATCACCCAGTTAACGTTGACTTCCTGGGAATCTACATCCCCCCTGAAAACCAGTTGTCTCCTGAAGCACATGGGCTGATAGGTAAGGGCTGCGTGCTGGGTGCTGGGAAGAGTGGGACAATAGGAAGGGTTTTTGCTAGATCTTTGAGTGAATCAGCCATCTCTGCGTCCTGATGAGGAAGGCATGAAAAGCATTCAACTAGGAAATGGGAGAGATTCCTGTAACGTGTCCTGGAAGCTCTAAGGACACTGTGGGACATCAGGGGTCAGGAGATAATTCCTCATCCTGGCTGCAGAAGGTGTTTTCATGAAAGGCCTACTAGCCTTGGTGACATTGTCACAGGGCTTTCCCAGCCTGGCTAATCTGTTGAGTTGAAAACAAGCCTGAAACAAATGCCTCAAACCTTCTTTCTGAGAGGTCTGTGCAAAAGTTTGTAATTCAGCTCTCCCTTTTCCGGCAATAGTATAAAACAAAAGCCAAGGGCTTGATTCATAGGGAAAAAGAGCCTTCAAAGCCCTGGACCCACCCAGGGCTCCTTTTAAGATGTGGGAACCCAGTGCAGCAGAAGTGGTTTTCCCTTCACAGCTCCAGTCTGCTTAAGCAGAGGTTTGCTGCCTGAGAAGCAGAGCTTTTTACCCCCTGTGTGGGTGATCCTATAGAGCTGGAGATGCGATGCTGTCATCCATGCAGGAGTGGTTTGCCTGCTGCAGCTAGTCTGGATTTTCAGAAGTGCCCAGCAACAGCTTACATTACAGCCACGGAGGTTAGGACATGCAAAGAGCTTTGAATCTCTGTTTGATCAGGTCAGTTTGCATCTGAACCAGAAGTGTATATCCACCACCAAAGGCCTGGACAAATTCCAGAGAAACCACAAGCCACCATGGAAGTGAAAGGAAACAAGCTCACTGTTACCAGGTAGGCATAATGTGCTTTTTTGCTCTTCCTAAACTTTTCTTTTTAATGACATCACTGACTGCAGGCTTAATAAAGGATCTTGAGGGGAAAAAAAATCCCTCTATTTTCGCTCTGCTAACCAATAATCTGGCTTTAGTTTTTGGCAAGACACTGGGGACAGTAATGTAAGTTGGGTTCTTTGGTATTTGTACCTGGGCATGAGCAGTCCTGGCCATATAGCTGCCCATCATCTGACCTTGGACAGGCTGTGTAAAAGTGCCTGGGATGCCCACAAGTAGCCCACGCAGTCACAGAACCATAAAATTCATTGCATTTGTGGTTTCCTCTCTGTCAGGGAAGGCACGCAAGTCACCACTTTGCAGTGCCATGAGCAAGCAGGATTAACGATGTCTTCTTATCTACTTGTCATGCCCTGACCTTCATTTTGGGCGGCCTCTTCCTCACAGGGGACTGCAGAAGGACTACAGGACAGACCGCGTGTTTGGGACTAACGTGCAGTGCTGGTTCGTGCACAACAGCGGGAAAGGTTTCATAGATGGGCATTACAAAGATTACCTCGTCCCCCACCTGTACAGCTTTTTGAAGAAACCCTGAATGCTCAAGCTCTAAACCAGTTTATTACCAAAAAAAATCTCTGCTTCTTCACACCCAGAACAGCAGTTGTCAGCCTGCCAAGCCGGATTGACCAGAGGTGACTTCACCAATTCTTTTATAAATGATCAGTGTTTCAAATGTAACTCCCTTTTCTGTTAAAAATAAATAGATCTATAATAAAGTGACATGCTGGAGGGTAGTAGGTATCTTGTACCTAACCATGTTTGATTTGGTGTATATTAAACTTCATTAAAAATTTTAACTACTTTGTAATATACATTTCATAATAGACATGTAACAGCATTGTGACTTCCGTAGTGTGGGTAACACACACAGCCAGATGTAGAACTTATGTTTTTGCCTTCTCAAAGCACTGGGAAAATGTAAGTTCAAAGACTGCTGGACTATAACTAAGAGAAAATGAATGAGGGTTCTGGAATAGGTGTCCTAAGGAATCTCTAATCTTTAAGGATAAGTTAACCAGTGGTCAGAAGTGTCCTTGAAATGGCTGATGGTGCCATATCACAAGAAAACAAGCTAGATGAGCCCAAAATATGTTCCAGACTTTTTTGTTGAGTTTTGGTAAAAATTTCAATGTCACAGTGAGGTTCACAACCAAGTATAAAAACGGGAGAGTAGGATAAAGAGCCTAGAATTCAGACTACATAGAAATCACCAGCAGGACTAAAAGTTTCTCTTTTAGGGGGATTAGTTCTACCACTTCCTGCCCTATATGTAAAAACAAGCAGTGAATAATCATTGTCTGTTCATCTCCACAAAACTCAAATTTCTATTATATTCACTCTAACATTTCAGGCTCTAGAACATCAGGTGTAATTATTTTCAGTGACAGAAAAGCTGTTCAGTTTAATTTATCCTCATTAGTCTCTTACATACCTCTTCTCACTCAGAACCTGTCCTTTAAGAAAAGGCAGAGCTGTTTACGCAATCCAGGTTGCTCAAACAGCCTGAATTTACAGTCAGTCTCTGCCTTCAGATCCTTTCTGCATAATTCTCCATTTTTTAGATACTGCATTACTGCTTGACTTGCAGTTATGTCTGGGATCCCTGGAAAGTCATTTGAAGGTCCTGTGAGAGGTTATTCCAGACAGCAGCTTGTTTCACTAAGTCTCTGCAGTCTTTCAGCCTTCCTGCAGGGGTCCCCTGGAAACCACGGATCATGGTTCTTTGAGGCAAAGAAAGGGACAAGAAATGGTGACTTTGCAGCTACTGACCATGAACTTTAGACTGCAATGTGACTGAGGTCACATCACTGAATGTGATATCACAACAGCATCCTGCCCTATGCAACCCTCAGCCCACTAAGTAAGGTGCTGAGTACCTCCTCTAAAAAAAAAATAAAAAAAAATCAAATTTCATGAAAGGATTTTTGCTCAAACACGGAAAATTGTTGTTAGCATGGCAAAAAAGTTCTACTATTCCCAGATGAGCAGACCAGATGGTTACCTCTTCTCATCTTCCCCAGCCTCCTACATCTCAGCTTCCCCCAAAAGCCACACAGCATCAGACACAGCAGCTCCCCACAGCTAAGATCTGCCCTGGAAGGTACAGGGGTATCAGTTTTCTTGCCGTCAGGTTCCAGACCCACACAGTGTAATCAGAGGCAGACTGAACCATAAGGTGATGATTTGTAGTTTGCCTGGGTTGTAGTTTGCCTGCAAATGAAAAACTTGCATCTTTCTATTCCACATGTAAGGCAGTTAAAGCAGTTGGACACTTCACTGTGCTGTTCAGTGGATATAAACCAACGGAGTGACACCCTGTGTGTTTAAAAGGCTGATAAGGAATACACTCACCTAAGAGAGGTTTACATTTATTCCTGAAAAGCCTTAAAAATTAAATATTTTACAAAATGTGACAAAATTTTTTTAAAAAGTAATGTTACTCATTTAGCACCCACAGCAGAGCATGGAAACAATGGAAATATGAACAAAGGAAAAGGCTCTGGAAAATCAAAACAGCCATCACTAACTCATATTTGCACGTGCTCAGGTTGACGTCCCAGAAACCCCACAAGTAACATTTATCTTGGCAGATAAATTGTGTATTGGTATTGTTAGAAGCCCTGAAAACATGGTGATGGAGAAGACTGATCATGTGGATTCTACTACAGATGATAACTAAAAATACGTTGCTGACAGCACTTAATAAACCAGACCATTCTTTAAAAAAATCCAGGAAAAGAATCCCTGGCAGCACTGTTACCTTCCTGCTATTCTCTCAATCCTTTCCCTTGTTCCCCCAGCCAGAATTCAACTTCGGCTGCTGGTTGAGAACTTTGCTGTTTAAACTCCATTGGCCCCAACACACGCTGCCTGCCTCAAGCAGCTATTGTAGGTAATTCTTTACCCTATGGAACTTGTAACATACCTCAGGAAATAGAATACTCCAGCTTGCAGCTATCTGCTGTGTTTTACAGACGGAAATTGAATCAAGTATCACAAAATAACTCTGAAACAGAATCACACGGAGTACTTCCACTGGTAAGATTTCCACAAACATTTTATGTAACAAATTTATAGTGATCTTTAAATAAAACCAGTTTGCTCATGGTTGATTTCTATATACATTATAAATACATATACACAGAAAACAAAAACCCTGACATGGTAGAGTCTTGTATCTGCCTGGAAGAAGCCAGAAAGATGTTTTTGGGAACCAAAATCATCTCTGATCCACAGTTAGCACCTCAGGCAAGTTTGGAAATGTCTTCGTACTGGATACCTTCAACTCGGCGTCCTTTTAAAGGTCCCTGGGAAATAAGACAGTGTAAGAAATTAGATCAAAACAAACTTGTTGGTTGAATTTCCCAATAGGGAACTTCAAGTAAAATAGCTAAAGAGGCTGTATCAAATATCGCTGCATTCAGTCGTTTTTTAAGAAGCACAACTAAAAGAACAGTACTGGAAATCCCAGGCGTTAGCATTTTCACCCAGTACCGTGCACAGTTGAAGCACAACAGCTACTTTTCTGTTTAAGAGCTCTCCCCAAAAGCCACATATAAATGCACAACGACTGTTGTACAGGCGATACATAGCGGAATGCATTAATAAAAGAACTGCAGGTTTGGGATTTGTTCACAACACAGTGTTTTGTGTTTCATTTCCTGCAGTCTGACTGCAGAATGTGAAAAGGCTTCAATACTGTCCCAGAAATCTTTTTTACGTTCAGGACACTTTGTGTCAGTTTAAGTTCCTCAGATTTGGGGGCAAATATAAGCAGCTGTTTTGAGTTGATTCACTGTGAGCTTCTAAGGAAAAACAGATTTGATTTCAAATACAAGCTTGTTGTATATAAAAATTCTGGTAACCCTACAATAATTATGAAAATTCTCACAGACTTTAGTGGTTTCTAGTGGTAGTTTCACCCATTTTTTATTTATAGACTGAGAGTTCACAGAGAAGGAGGTAATCTTTACATCTAAAAATACAAGAACAAGAGGAAAAGTAGCCTTGTTTCCCAAGATCAGTGTTTCATGATCCTTGTCTCCAACCAAAACTGTGGTTAGGACACCTGCACAGTCTGTCCTCAAGGAAATTCTCCAGAATCCCACATGGGCTGAGTTCCTGCAGCCTTTCTTTGAACAGGATACTAACAGGGTCTATCTCCTACTCTATCAATGAGTTTAAAGACAGCCTGGCAGAGGAGAGCAAAGAAATAGCCACACACACAGAGGTGATCAAGTGGCTTAATTTTAGCCCAGTGAAAGGTGGGATATAAAAATACAGAGCCAAAACCAAACCTCAAATGTACTTGTTAACTATAAACAAGACAGAGAAGCATATAAAGCCCCATATTCAGTCTAGTTAAAAGGCAGAGAAAAAGGGAGGAGAAAAATCACCTCCATGCATATTTCACATTTTTTTTACCTTCCCACTAAACAGTGCAACAACAGCCACATTCCAAACAAACACAAATTTTGCAAGTCGCTTTCAAGTTAGAAACTTGCCAAATTCAGCATCTGGGCATCTTCTTAAAGGCAAATAGCACAACTTTAGTCTGCAATGAACAACATGCAGCTGTTTTCCTACTGGTTGGGAATAGGGGGATGAGCACAGCATTTGTACACCATAAATCCCACCTATAAAATGGGATTAATGACACCTTTTTTTTTTTATGAAAGCTCTCCAGCTTACAGATGAAAAAGCACCCTACACAAACTAACCTTACAATGTTTTTATACTTACAGAGTCGATGATTATTGTTGCCGAAAATTTCTTTTCATTGATAGATTCCAAGATGCCTTCGTTTCCCCTGTAACCACCATTTAATACCATAACTTTCTTGCCTGAAGTGAGAAATAGGAAAACAGTTACAAAAAGGGCTCCCAGCTTCTTTTCAGGGAGTTGGGTTCAACTTCACTGCGAGCCAAAGAACAGAAGATTTCTCCTTGAGTCTCCAGCAAGCTACCTGCCCATTCACAAAGTGTAGTTTTCAAGTGGATGATTTCTGATTTCTGGTTTTAAAGAACTGAAAGTTAAGTTTTGCTGTGACAGCTAAGTTGGAAAACAAGCAAAACAAACAGCCATACCTGGTGCTGGTATTACAGTCTCCAGATGTGTCTGATCAAGCTTCAGTTTGTCTCCAGAATCAATCATCTTCACAACCGCTGTGTATTTGTCAATCACTTCCTGTTGTGAAAGGCAGAGGCCAATCAGTGACTATGACAAAAGAAATTCCTCTAAATTGACATTTTCAAAATTAACAAATTCAGAACCATAAGTCTGCATTTGTGTTTTTAAACACAATGAAGACTTCTGTGCTGTCCTAAATGCATCCAGCTTCTGTAAGCCACCAACTGGCCTCACTCTGAAGTTAAGGCTGCACTAAAAGGGCTTCTCTTAAACATCAAAGACCAGTCTTCTTTGTAAAATACAACCAAAAATTTTTGTCAACCTTCAGATCAGCTACCTTAGCCATCCTCTCAAAGATGGGAAGCAAATTCTTTCTCTCTTGGTGGGCTAAGCTGGCTGGAAGCCACATAGTGATGCTGCCATCAGTGAGGAAAAACATCACTGATCATCTTTACACCACGCATAAACTACGTTCAACCTTGCACATTCAGAGCTCAGTGGAAGATAGCCACTGGGACACGACCTTCTCAGATGCTTACCAAGAAAAGTTGTGATTTTGAGCTTTATGCTGCTGTCAATCATTCAAAACACGCTTGGGTGTTGTTCTTTGGTGCTCTTGCCAGAAACTGTTGGGCCTTGGGCTACCTAGTACAACATCATTTCACTGGCAGTGGCTTAAAAAAAAAAGTACTTCTAAAGAACAGAGCAAGGCTTACAGACTGCAGATTTTGTACACAAAGGAGGTCTTGCTCAAAGGCAGCACGCAGTGTAAGCATTTGTGCAAAACTGACTTGTCGCAGATTAAAATGCAATTGCACTGCTCTTGGTCTTCTCACACTGAAAAAGTGACTGTGCCCCACAAGTGTTGTATTCATAGGGATAAGATGGGCAGGACAAAAACAGCTCTTAAGAAAGGATCACTGAGTAAATGCAACTAAACCAACACAGATTTGCTCTGCCCAGAGTAAGCCCCAGTGAAGTTAAGGTGACATTACAGCCCCATCAAGTGTTCACTCGAGACTGAACAGCTTACACGGTGAAACAGGAAACTTCAGAAGCCATCTGATACCAGAACAACCTAATCAAAGCCACGTGCTTCCATTTGCACACTTTACCTTAACAACTGCTTTCTTTTTGTGGTATTTCTCCCCCAGCTTTTTTGTGATAATTTTTACAACGATTTCCTGGAAGATTTGAAAGAAAGGAAGAAAAAACATTAAAATGACAAAATATACAAACAACTACACAGTCAAGTCACTCTAACCCCAACCACAGTGATGCTATAGACACTGAAGGAAGCAGCAATAGTAAAGACTCAGCATTCAGGAACTTGTCTTTATCCTTGAATTACTGGCTCCGAGTATCATCTCTCAGGACTTTTTTGGTTTTACATATTCAGTTACATCTTAATGTAGGATATAAAATGACAGCCCTCAATGGTTAAAGGGCAGTTCTTGATCTAAAAAGCCAGTCTAAGATGAGGTCTCTCTGCTCAAAGGCTGATACTGAACTCTGCATCTCTGAGAGTCAACTACTAGCATAGGAAGATGAGGGCTGTAAGCCACGTCATGATTTAAACACCATCTGCAGAGGCTGATGGTACCAACTACCTGATTAGAGAATTCCACCCCATCTAATATCTGGTATATGATTTTTCTGGTTGAGCATGATCTGCAGACTGAGAGAGCAATTCCTCCCAGATACTTTAATTTTTCACATTTGGCAGCTTGGGAAATGAGTGAATTGAGGTTGGAATCTGCTTTTGGATCTTTACATGCTTCAAATCATTAGCAGCTTTATTGTTTTGACAATAGTTTTTAAGACACTTACAGGCTGCAACCAGTAGTCTGTTCGAGATATTCTTTTCTTCTCTTCTTCAAGCTACAGAACAACAACAAATAATCACCATTTATTTCCTCCTTTTACTGCAGCTTTCCCATGCCTTCAAAAAGCTGAACCAATTCTCCAGACCCACATCAAGTGGGGAAAAGTATAACAAGGGTATGTCAGCGTGCGTTTGCTGCACAAAAATGAATATGATGAGATCCAGCAGTCCGTGATAAAATGACGGAGATTTACATTTATTTTTGTCAAGACACTTTCTTCTCTTGCAAAAGCTGTATTCCTTTACTTCCAACATCTGGATTGTGTGGGGAATAGGCATAGATGAGCAGCAAAAAACAGTTTTAAATGGGAAAGTGAAATAGTTTTGTCTGATAAGACATGAAAGCCTGAATTCCGCAAGAACTGAAGGTCTGAGGTAACTTCAAAGGGAGGCCCTGGCAGAGTGGACTCACTGGGGTTATAAAGAGAGAGATCCTTGTACAATTGTTACCTCCATAATCTCATCCAGTGCAGATTTCTTCTTTTTCTCTTTGGACTGACCAGAGCTATGAGCCGATTCTTTTCTTTTAACTGCCCCTTCTGCCGTCTTCAGTGCACTCGGTCCAAGGACACTGCTGGAAGAGCAAGATGGGAGTTTTCACAGCAGACCTCAAATCGTCTCCTCTACCAAGGTGCATTTGAAGAACTGGTAGCACAAAAAGGCCTGCTGATCTGTCTGACTTCAGCTGTGCAAAGTCACCTTCCAGACCACACACGCCTCCTTCTCTAGGACTGCGCTTTGCAGCGAGAACTGGTCTCGAGGTGTAAGTTCCACGTCCACTGATGTTCGCTGCTAGCAGTCCAGCAGAATGAAAACAATCTAGCAGGCAGTTCACCAGTGCCAAAGCAAAGAGTTGACTGGGGAGTTGAGTTAAATGGTAAAGGCAAAAACAAGTCCGCAAATAAGAGTTTCAAATTTGTTTGGAGTATTTCTGTCAAATACTTGAATCAAAATGGCAAGCTTGTGGCTGTAGAGAAGCCACCTGGACTGAGCAGCTCTCCAACATGGGTAGAGGCCTGGAAATCCTTCCAGACAGAGATATGTAATCAGGCAGAGGGAGGGAAAGAAGGGGAAATTGTAGAAAAGGGCTCTATACCCAGCAAATAAACACCACCTTCAGGGTCATATGTAAAAACAGGCAAACAGCCTATGATTTATGAACAAAAAGAGCAATCAGCACAAATATTTTTATCTTAGGGATCAGGGAACACCTAGGTAAAGTGAGACGTGCTTAAAGGCAGCCTGTGTTGCATGTTTTTATTAAAAAAAAAAAAAAAAAATCGGATGCAGTAAAAAACTTAGGCATTTTCTCATCCAGAAAGGTGAAGGAGGCTGCTGTGAGGTGGACAGTAAGATAATCTTACTATAGCCTTACAACAAATCTCACGTTTTAGCTGTGGTGAGGACGCTGGAGGTACTAGCAAAGGTTCATAACAGGAGTGAGATACAGAAATGGCAATAGAAACAAAATTGAGAGAAAAATCAAATGCGTTTCAAAGGAAGACTGGAAAATCTCCATAATAAGAGTTCTAGAAGAAAAAGCACATTAAATCATAAATCCAACAGCAAGTACTTAAAATAAAATCTTATATAGGGCAAAATACAATTAAAACACAACAACTGCAATTCTCACACTTAAGAAGGAAATTTACGTTGCTGTGAGGTCACTAAGGGATTCCTGGGTCCCAAGACTAAAACAAACCTTATTTCATGTATTCGTTAAGGACCCTGGGATCAAGAGTGAGAGACCACCAACACTATTCAGGTGTGCCACCAGTATGGACGACACAAGAAAGAAGTGGATGCAAGAAAAGGACTGGTTTATCTTGAAAACTGTTTTACAAGAGACAAAATTAACCAGCACATTAGGCAAGCTCACATACTTTAGAACAGTTTACTCTGAGTAGCTTCTATCGACTGGGAGCTCATCAGTGTTTAAGGACAGCAGAAGCAGAAAAGGACCTAGCTATAATTGTGGATGACAACTACCAACGCAGACCAACCATGACAGTCAAACACAACCCTAGGAGGCATCAAGCCAGACAAGTATTAGTGCCTTGCATAAGCCACGATGAGGTTTCATTTGCAGCACGCACAAATTGGATCAGCTCTCCTGTTCCAAGGAAGTTTAGCTGATGCTGGAACAAGGGCAAGGAAGGGAACAAGGAAACAAGGCCAGCACAGCATAAGCCTGCTCATGCAGTACAGGAAGGGTTGAAAGGCTAAAACTGTTCTCTATACACATTTATCGTCTGAGGAGAAAGAATCACTGGGGAGAAAAACAACCATTTATGTTAAACACCCACACCAACACAAGACCAACTGGTATAAGCTGGCCACGACTACATTTAGACAGAAAACCGCAGACAAGTTCCTAAACATTAGGGCAAATGGGTTCTGAGGGAACTCCCTGTGGGATTATAGGGCTGGGGAGCCCCTGGCTGCGTACAGCGGAGGCTGATCAGTGTGTGGACAGGTCTGTGCACGGGTACATTTGCAGTGCTGCGGATCAGAGTAGGTGACCTTGGCTGTAGCTCCTGCCTATTCCTTAATTATAGGTGATTCTAATCTTGTCTACTGCAGCAGCTCTGTTAAGCAGGGATTTGAGGACACAAAAAAAAAAATCTCGAAAAAAATAAAATAAACCCAGGCCCGCCAGTTTTCTCAAAGGCAGTGAGCATCACAAGCTGTGCCTGCAGTGGTGATTCCCAGCTCCGTATCAGCCACACAAACACACAACAGAAGGCACACCTCCCCTCTTAACCCCCTTATCAGCAAGTCTCCAACTACATCTCTGTACCCAAAAACCAGGAGCCCCACGCCCTCCAAAATCCACCATCCACAACCTATGGTCTCTTGGCCCTATTTCTGCCCCCGGTGAAGGAATGCAAGCACTAATCCTTGGCAGGATTCTGCAGCGTGTGACATCAGGTGGAACTCAAATGATCCTCAGTAGCAGCCAACATATCTCACAGCTGCAGAACCCACCTTTAGGCTGACACAGGGAGGGACTCACTTCACTTGTACATGGAAACTATATCCCCAGTGACAGATAAACCACAGACCAGTCACCTTACTGTGAAGTGGATATCCAAATTTTGCTTCAAACTACCATTACAAAGCTTGCATACAAGTACCTATCATACACTGTGAAAAAATTAGACCTCCTGATACATGATTTCACATTCAGACAAATTTTAGCAAGCACCCTAAAAGCAAACCTAAGTTTTCTTCACTGAAACTATTCAACTGAGTGTCTGCATTAAGTTTCAAACTCATCTTAAGCACAACTCAATGCTTAGGGATAATTTACAAGTATTCCTCAAAGCCTGAATCTGTATCTCTTATGGCAAAGAACTACTTTATTGTCTCATTTTCTGCCTGGCGTATCTCCCATCAGATACCTTATCTAAAAGCTAAGCTTATGATGAGAAGAAACCTTTCGTTTTACCTGCAATACATTTAATTACAATATTGCCTCACAAGAAAAGATGTACTGCTCATCACACAGTCCCACAGACAGCTGTAAGCACGTATTGTTTGTGTTATTGATCTCTTTTGTCCGTGTTGCTTGTGGTTATATGATGACAAATTTGTGAGCTTTAGAAAGATTTACGTCAGGTAGATTCAGCTCCTTTAAAGATGATCAGGCAAAGTGTTACCTCCAATTAGACAAAGCAGTCAAAGCTTTTAGGAACTGAATTGAACAAGTCCTGAATACCCATTCACAGAAGGCAGCTGGGACTAGATGGGATTCACCTTAAACAGTTTGATTAGATCCCTTATCAACAATCTCTTCTTGGAGGAACTTATTACTGCCTAGTACCTTGTTGGCACCTACCTGAACCTTAGTGAATTCAAGAAGGTTCCTCACAGCATACACTTAATATCTAACCATTCATCCATTTAAATTACGAAAGGAACCATGAAGTTGCCTAGTATCCCCTCCTGAATAAACGGCAGGATGAGATAGCAGACTCCAGGTACTCCAGGACAACACACATCTTCCATAACAATTACAAATGACATGTAAGTAATTTGTAAAAGTCAAGGCTGCCCTTAAATTCTTTTCTCACCTGGCTTTAGAAGATGCTGCTACTGAAGTACTTGCTCCTTTGTTTAAATTAAATGCGACTGAAAAACAAAACAAAACAAAAACAAAACAAAAAAGTATTACTCTATTTCTACCTTTAAATGTAAGTCCATTGAAAGGTGTTACAATTTTAACAATCCGCAAACGGGAAAGACTGTAAGTTTGAAAATACTAATTTTTGTTTTAACTGTTAAAATAAACTAATTCAAAAAATATACACAAAAAAATTCTCTGTATTTCCATTGCTATTCTTAACTTATCTCAAAGCACTTTATGAAGCACTGAGCAAGCCTTAGTTCTCATCGCATTTTAGTCCCAAGATCAGCTTCTCTAAGTTCTAGAAAACTGCATGTTTCAAGAACTGGTTACCTTTTTCTTCTTCATTTTCTCTGTTCAGTTCAGTATAGACTGGCTCCTCCTGCCAAAAGAATACAAAATAGATTTCAGAAAGCTGAACCAAGGTATCTTTTTTTTTTTTTTTTCCTGTGATCATTGATTAGCTCAGTTTTACAGACTACTGTGAGGTTATCTAGTAACTGTAATCATCTGCCAGGCTTGATTCATACAATTATAAATTGAAAACATTATCTCATCACAGGCTCCTGTGCAAAATTAACTACTCGACACTCTCTCCAGAAATGCTGTCTAAACTTGCTTGATTCCAGCATGAAAGGAAAGCTGGCTTACCTTAAGTTTTCTCATTTTGAGCCAGCATGATTAGACTGGTTTTTGGACAGATTGATAACCTTAAGAAGAAAAAAAAAACTGGAATCTTTCCAGATTTTGAGAACTAAAGGCTCAGACCGTTTAAATTTCAATTAGTTTTAAATTAAGGAAAAGATAATTGTTTACAACAGCATTTAAATGTATACCTATCAATACCCAGGATCAAATGGGAGGTCTCAATCCCAGGCAACAACACGTAGGGAAGTCATGGAATGATGCCAAAGGAGTAGCTCCCAAAGCATATGCTGGGACTACCTAAAAACTTTTCCCTTGGTGGATTTGATTATTTCAGCCTCCCTGGTTACCTTAACCTCCCTGCTGTACTTATTTGCAGCCCTAAAAGTTTTTAAAACATCATAAATGTAGACAACATACTGGATACTGTTTATTCTCCTATCTTAAATTCAAGATTTTTAACTTGCTAATGGCTTGAAGAGAACTATTTGGTGGTAAAGCAAGCCAGGTACAGAGCAATTCCAAGCTTTCTTCCAGAGCAGGTTATAATCTTAGATAAATGTTTAGCAGAAGTTTCAGAACATAAATGAAGTAATGTGATGGTTTTAGCATGGGAGAAGACAGCCTACATCAAACCTGAAATGGCTAGGATCAGACAGTAAAATAGGGAAATGATTTTTCTCTTGCTTTAGAGAAGAACAGCGATGTAAATGCAGCCACATTTGCCCACTGCTCCCCAGTTTGAACTGGTGATCAGCTTGTAACCTGGTGCCTGAATGTTACTCATCACCTTCTAACTGACTGCAAAGGAAATGCCAGTGGAAGGATCCTAGCAGCATTAACTTAACTGGGAGGAAATACAATGTAATTTTTCTCACCAGTTCTTTCCCCTCCAAGCCTCTTCTAACTTGCTGTTCGATGAATTTAGCAGTTTTTTCTTCATCGTCAAGGTCTTGTTTCTTCTTCCTCTCTTGTTCTTGTTGCCTGCGAATAGTTTCTGGGTCCCTATCAATATACTGAATGTACCAGCCTTTTGGAGTCTCATCCACCTTGCAAAGACCTAAAAACCACAAGAAAAAGTAAGATTAATACTAACAAACGACAAGTGAGGAACAAAGAATACATCAAGATCATTTTTGTAGCTCACTTTTGCTATAACAATGCAAATACTTTTTTGTATACTTCATAGGGAAGCAACATACCCCTTACTGGCCTGGTAAAATTGACTTTGAATTATCTTTAGGGATTGTTTCCTCCCTTCTGCTAGCCAGTTCTACGTGGAAATAGGACAGAAAACAAAGTAGGCAGAATGCTTTACAGTACTTTCCTTATTGAAGAAAATGTTTCCTTCCCATTGTTTTAACAAGGAAGAAAACAAATCTAACCTCTGTAAACACCACACACTAACAGCAACACACTATAGGAAACGTCACTATGCTCCCTTATTGTTACTGACACTCATTAGAGTGACTTTTCCAATGCTACATGACTCATGAATGTATCCTGTAGCACACAGGTAATTAAGCCAATGTAAGCTTTGTCATAACTCAGTGCCACATAATCTCTGTTCCCCCCACTGAACGCAAAACCGCTCAAGTTTAAACCCTTTCGTTAGGTCAGGAATGAAAGTAACTGCTTGCTTCTGGTCACCTTAAATCCTGAAGGATTCTGTATTTGTAAGAGATGTCCTGCCACAATTTTTACTTTTTAAATGGCAACTCTTGGAAGTTGACCTAGGATTTAGCAATAGCTGCAGTAACTACAGGAAAGGTTCGTGGTTGATGCATTTGTCCCAAACCTCTGGCGCCATAAGCAAATTCCTAAGGGTTAGCACAGAAATACGCTTGGACATCTGTTACACACATCCAGGAGGGAAGGGGAAGAAAGGAAACAGGAGAACTAACACAAACGCTTGCTGATTCCTTATCAGCAATGCAATTATCCAATGATTTTAAACCTTCCTGACCCTGAACAACCCAGTTTACCTTCTCTCCCCAGCCATTTTGTAAAATCAGTCAGCGTCTCCCACTGCGTGGCGTTCATGTGGATGTGCTCGCGGTGACTGATGTATTCGTTGTAGACGATGTTATTGTGGACTCTCTTTGTTCCTGGAACAGAATTATTATGAAACGTAAGTATTGGACCAAGGAGAAACCAGCCAAAAGGGAATCAAGAGACAACATTAAAAACAAACAATAAGGTATTTACCAAATCGTCTCCTGAGCAGCTCTAGGAAATCATTTCGGAATTCCCTTAGGGGATAAAAAGAAAGTATTTTAGGGAAATGTAAACAACTACAAAGACATTTTCTATTGTCATTAGCAGTGAAATGTCTGCAACATAAACAGGAGCGTTCTTTGAGCTGAGCGTGATGAAATTCAGCCGCTCATTTCCCTCTTTTCAGTGAGGTGGCATTAAGTGCAGCATGTCCACACGAAGAAACGCAGCATGCTACATGCACGTACAAGTTAAACCCTCCGAAGGCATTAATACCCTTTCAAAGGGATAAAACGGAAAGAATGAAGCCTAAAGACTTCCCGCTAATTGCTGGTATTTCATTACCAGGTATCTTCCAGGGTTGACTAACGCTGACACAAAACACGAGGCAGGACAAAGGGCAGCAGCAGGTTGGGGAGATTGATCACTCATCTCCCCGCTAATTCAATGGCAGGAGGATAAAGCCTCCCTTCAGCCTCGTGCCACAGACAGCTGCAGTCAGCCCCGCTGTCAGACAGGTCAGCTGGACAAAGGAACGAGGGAAACAGCAAGACACCGGGCAGACCACCGGCTTCTTATCTCCCTGTGATGGTTTTCAGCTCTTTGTAACCCTGCGAGCGTGACAGCCGCTGGGCTGGGGCACAACAGCAACGTGCTTTGTCATGGGAAGCAACTTAAAACAGGATCAGATATGGGATAAAGCTGTCATATTTGGGATAAAACTCTAGGAGAAAAATTGACACATTTAGGGGTAAAAAAAAAAAAAAATCAAATGGGATAAGATTGTCAAATTTTAAACATCGTGGTTCCCTGAAACCTCTGACGTGCTTTCAAAAGGAAACTTTTCAAAGAGTCATTAAAAATATAGCTGGGACTAAAATGTATGAGAATAAAGTGTCTTCAGTGGGACATAACTGGCCTTGAGAGGCCTGGCCATGCAGATCCAGCAGAGGAATGCAGAGCTGGGTAAGAAGACGTAGCAAACTTACTCAGAGAAGTAATTCAGGAATTGCTGGGGATTCTCAGAAGCCAGCAGCAATTGCCTCTGGTGGGACTCAGACATGCAGTGACATTTGAAGCCATTCTATCAAATACAAATAAGTATTTTAGCTTTGTCTCAATCTGCAACACACAGCTGTAAATTATTAAAAATGTTTTATACGTGGATGTCTCACGTAAAACACCTGAACCAAGTTCAGTCAACACGGGGTGGCTGTTCCTCCTGGTGAGGCAAGCCAGAAACAAAACCCTCCTGAGGTGAGGAAACCGGGAGGAAGAGGGCGCTTGCATCCCATGGGCATCTGGTCCCAAGCGAACACAAGTGAAAAGATGGGGAAGGGTCAGAGAAAAAACATCTCTTTCCAACGGGAGAAGCAGGGAAGATGCTGAGACAGAATAAGAAGGGTGGAAAAGTGATCTTGCAGGGCTCCAGACAGGCTGCATCCCCTCAGGCATGTCACAGAACTTATCCTGATCCCAAGGGAAACCACAACCACCCTAAACTCATCTCTAAGGCTGATAAGAGCCACCTTGTACTTAACCCCGTGCCCCTTTCAAGGCTGTGGAGGTGAATCACCGCACCGGGGTGGTTTGGGACCACCCTACACCCCCTCTCACCCAGGGTTGATCAATCACCGGGCTGGGGATTGACTGTGCCCAAAGAAGGCTCAAGGCTATGGTGCTTTCTCTGAAGTGGTTCAGGACTTCTCCCACGGGGGGGGCTGGGGATCCCAGTGGGATAAATCCCTACCCCAATTGATCAGAAACCATTCATGTCCCACCCAGCTCTTTCAAAGAGGATTTTGGTTGACACAGGAGGGGCTGCAAAGCCCCAGAGGCTGAGGATCCTCCCCAAAAGCAAACAGAGATGCCTGGCTCCCACTGAACGAGATCCAGTCTCTCCCTGACAGGCTCACACCCCACGGGAAGGACAAGAACCCACAAAAGATGACCGAGGGACGGCTGCCAGCCCTGCAACCCCTGCTGAGGACCCCTACGAGAAGGTCGGGAGCCCCCACACGCAGCCCCTGAGGGGCCGGGGCCCTTCGGGA
>NC_048893.1:3838574-3909462 GCF_011077185.1 Oxyura jamaicensis
CCCTTCGGGAGCCCCCACACGCAGCCCCTGAGGGGCCGGGGCCCTTCAGAGGCGCTCCCCCGGGCAGGATTCGGGCACCTAGGCGGGGCTCACCTCATCGCGGCACTGCTTCTGGCACATCTGGCAGTACCAGCGGAGCTTCTGCAGCCCCTTAGACTTGATGCGGTTGGCGATAGCCTTGGGGCTAAGGAAATCCGACTTCCCCATGGCGCCCGCGAGCCCGCTCCTTCCCCTGCACCCTCCCGGAAGCCACCGCCGGAAGTCGCCGAGGCCCTACAGGAAGTCTCCGAGGTGCTGCCGGAAGTTGCCTCCCCCTCCGAGTCCTTCGCGCATGCGCGGTGCGGCGGCGCTGACCTTCAGCGGGGCTCGGGGGGAGCCGCCGCCATCTTGGCCCCGGGCGCTGCTGCCGCTGCCGCTGTCACCGCCGCCGCCGCCGCCGCCGCCGCCGCCATCATGTTGTGCCGGGGCGCCGCCGTCGGGCTTTACCAGCCGGCATGGTAACGGGAAGGGGCTAGGGGGGAGCTGTGAGGGGAGATGGGGCCGGGAGCGATCTGTGAAGGGCCGGGGGGACCTGCGGGGGGACGATGGGGCTGAGGGGAGCTGTGAGGAGGGGTTGAGGGAGCAGGGGGAGCTGTGAGGGGAGCGATGGGGCCGGGCGAGGAAGGGGTCTCAGGGCTCTGCTCTTCGTGGGCAGGCAGCTGGCGGTACAGGGTGATGGACTGGGCCAGGAGGGTGCTCGTCACGGTGAGGCCCTCTCTGCTTCCTGCGTTTAAGTATTTAAGAAGAAAAACGTGAGGTGTTTTGGAGGTTGTGTCCTTCTGGTGCCCTGCTCTGCGGGCCTTGGTTGTCTTATGCTGTGTTAGCCAAGGTAGTGGATAACCCGTTAAGTGATATATAGAGAGAGAGAGAAAGAGAAATGTGAAAGGTTTGGAGAGAAGTGTCCCTACTGGGGGGGGTGTTTTTTGAAAAATAACTGTTCTTAAATTTCCAGCTCTCTTAAACAGACCTGTCTTTGACAGGTGTTGCAATGAACCGTGCTAATTTCTCCCACATTCATTTTCAGGGGCCAAGTCAGGAATATGGCAACTCTGAAAGACAGTAAGTGCTGCTTTTGGCTGCTTTTAAGAGAGGGAAATGTTGCAGGAAGACCCCTTGTTAGAAGATAATTTCAGTTGGTATCTGTATCTGTTGGTTAAAGTCATTGTGGTAGACCACAACGGTGATACGTGACCCGCCATGAACTCACACGAACCATGTGTCCTTCAGGAAAGTCACTGCTTAAAAGATTGCTAGAACTAATTTAGGTGCCATATGATCAAACCAGCATAGTCTTACGCCAACACGTTTTAAAAGTAACTTTGTCAAGTGTGCAAAACCAGGCTTTTGTTTACCTTTAGCTGAACAGCATTTATTTTGTTATGCTTATTGTGTGTTTATCCAATGCTAGGGAAGAGAAGGTTGTCTGAGTGTTTCCACGTTGATTATGCTTTTTTAAGCCATCACTGACAGGTTCTTATACAGCTTTATGGTCTTGGACTTGTGTTTAGGACAGCTGCTTTGTTTTCTTTTCACATCAATATCTTCATGAATCTTATTGCCACAATCTAAATAGAAGAGGGAAGCTATTCTGTCTCTTTTTAGTATTGGGTCTGGGTTTTTTCCCAGAAAAGAAAAGCTGGCAACATACCTCAAATTATGTTTGAGAAACAGGTAGAAATGGAAGGAAAGAGAATAGTAAATAAATCTTATGTTGGGAAAATACTGAATTTATGTCTAGGGTGCAAAACCAACTGTTGTAAGGATGCATTTGCATTAGTTGGTTTACTGTGTGTTCTATCTTGGTACAAAAAATACTAAGGGCATATCTTCTGTGAGGTTTATTTGGGCGTTGTTTATTTATTTCTTCGAGGAACTTGGAGAATGATTTCTGGATAGCTCTTGCTAGCGTTTTATTGTGTTAACCAGTTTTGACCTTCGTCTATTAACCTTGTAGTTACCCGGCGTCTGAAGTCCATCAAGAACATTCAGAAAATTACAAAGTCCATGAAGATGGTTTCTGCAGCAAAATATGCAAGAGCTGAGAGGGAGCTGAAGCCTGCTAGAATATATGGAACAGGAGCACTGGGTGAGAGAAGGCTCTTGCACTTTGGTGTGGGAATAGAAGGGGGGAAGCTTTTTGGTGTTGCTAAATGCGTAGACTTTTAAATGCCTAGACTTTTAACCTTTTTGTAGATTTTTTTTCCAAAAGAATTTGTAACCCTAAGCCACTGTTACCGTGAGTATTCCTTTATAAGTAATTTATGGAAAAGTACTTTAAGAGTTGTAGTGTGAAATTTGTTATGGCACCTGATATTTTTTTTTTTAACTTTGTGTGGTTTCATAATTGTTTTTATGAGTCATAAAAGCAACATTACTCAGATTTTTTGGCCTCCTGCTTTCTGTTAATGAAATTGTGTTGTATCCCTGTACCATGAGCTCTAATGCTTAAAGGTACTGCCAAACCTCATTGGAAACTCTTGAACTGCACGTGCTTCTTGGACGCTGGACTTGCAATCAGTGTCATATTTAGTTGAAGTTCTGACGCAGAGATGCAGGTGGCTTTGATTTGCTTCTTTGTCACCTCTGGTCAGGCCATGTGCAAACTTAAAAGGATTGTGAGGGAGGTAAAATTCACCTGGCTATGATGTGGAATCACTTTACCGATGATTTTAACTGAAATTAGTCAAAGATGTTTTGATGAGACCTATTTGCTTCCTGACACCTTTGAATAACTTACCTATTTCCTTTTATTTTCAGCTCTGTATGAGAAAGCAGAAATTAAGGCACCCGAGGACAAGAAGAAGCACCTGCTTATTGGTGTGTCCTCCGACCGAGGTCTGTGTGGTGCTATCCATACATCTATTGCTAAAAGCTTGAAGAGTCAGATTACCAACCTCTCAAATGCGGGGAAAGAAGTTATGGTGGTTGGTGTAGGCGACAAGATTAGAGGCTTACTTCAAAGGTAAAATAAAAAAGAAGAGAGGTTGGGTTTGGTTGTTTTGTTTTTTGTTTTTCCTGTCGTAGAAATTGCAAAACTGCTCAAAGCTGTGTGGCGTTCACAGCTAATTGCATTTAACTGTGCTAAATCCAGGTTCCTTTAGAAAAAAAAACCTGCTGATGTACTAAAATGGGTTTTGATCACTTGGATTTGATTGCTGTGTTGTGAAACTGCTACATGACGTTTTAGACTTACTCCAAAAATGCAAGGTAGCAACGTGAGCCCTGTTGCAAGCGTGTGCTTATCATGAAGCTATAATCATAATTTAACTGGGGGAGGGAAGCAAAATTTCTCCCAGATCCTAATTCAGTAGGATGCTTGTCTCTTAACACTAGTACGTTAGTGTCAGTCCTTGCCTCTTGGTCCTAGGTAGTTGTTCGCTAGAGCACCAGCTTGGTTCTGACGCAGGTTTTGTTACTGCAGGACGCACAGCAATTACTTCCTGATGACATTCAAAGAAGTGGGCCGGAGACCTCCAAGCTTTGGGGATGCTTCAGTCATCGCTTCAGAGTTGCTAAACTCCGGGTACGAATTTGATGAAGGCTCTGTCATCTTCAATCGGTTCAGGTAAGGTTAAACTGAAGTTGCACTGGAAAGATCTTGGGTGGAAGACTTCCAAGTGAAATAAAATGTGAAAACTAACTGTGAATTGGCACGTTCAGTTTAGAAGATTCAGCGTGGTTTGTTATTGTGTGTGAAGAGCTGATGTTGTGGTTTGGTTGTTGCTTTTTTTAATAGCTATGGTTGGAGTTCTCTTCTTGCATAGCACGTGCTGTTATATTTCCAGTCAGTGCCTCGTTTTATTTTTCGGATATTTGATATTTCTTCATCGGGAATATCACAAAGCTTTGAGGAACTAGGACAGAAGTTGTCCATTTGAAGTTGATATTTAATGCTCAATTTAGGCTCTTCAGCCAAAGCCAATTCTCTTTTTATCTAGGTCTGTCATCTCCTACAAAACTGATGAAAAACCGATCTTCTCATTTGAAACAGTTGCTGGTTCTGGTAAGTAGCAAACTGGAAACCGCCAGATATGTGCAGTGACGAAGGATTTTCACAGAGAAAGCATTCTGCATATGGAAATAAGATGTTAAATTATCTTATTATGGTGCCTGTATGATAAGTTTAAAAGATTGCTTTTTCTTGGCAATCTATGGCTGACACACCAAGGAGCTGTGAGGAGGCGGGTGAAAAAGAAACATTGTACTAATTTTGGTTTGAGACTTCTGTCTCAAGCAAGAATTATGCATATGCAAAACTCTTGGTTCCAGTGTTTTTGGCATTGAGTGGTTTTGTACTATTCAGTAAGAACACCCCACAATGTTTGTGCAGCATTGTGTGGGAAGATTAAACATAATACTCCACTGAGGCTTTGGCCTTTGTCAAAATCTGGCTTGCTAGTGATGAAACTTAATTTAAACACATCAAATATGTAATTGTGCTGGTATTTAAAATTTTGTTATGAAAGTAGAAATAGTACAAGGAAAAAAATCCCTCCACATAGCCTTAAGTGGAAACAAGCTTTCATATGACAAGTCTTCCACATGATATTGTGGTGTTTTGTTAAAAGTAGTACAGCTTGGATTTCTCTGAATCCACTCTTCCCTATTTTACAGAAAGCCTAAGTATCTACGATGACATTGATGCTGATGTGCTGAGAAACTACCAGGAATTTACACTAGCAAATATTCTGTACTACTCCCTGAAGGAGTCCACCACCAGTGAGCAGAGTGCTAGGATGACTGCTATGGACAACGCAAGCAAAAATGCATGTAAGTCTGCTCCCTGGGTTTTCCAGGACTTCATCTGCTGGCCTCCCTTTTTGCAATTTTTTGCTTCCAAAATGATGAGAAGTGAACCAGCTTCTCTCTTCATTGTAAATTGAGTCGTTTTTTTGTGAGCTAATTTTACCGTTGGTTTTTTCTGAACATGTGAACCTCATTTTGTCCCTGGAAAGAGGGATTGCTGCCAATTATCTAGAAAACAAGACTAGGTAACTGAAAGTGAACTAATGTTTTTGTTTGTTTGTTTTGTTTTTGTTTTGTTTTAATAAGAAGATGAAATATTCAACTAAGATGGTGGCTGGTTTGAGGATGCATCAATTTAAAAGTGGGGAAACTGAAACTGGCTAAATATTTTACCACCTGTCATGCAGAAAGTTGAGAATATGCAAGTATTCCTTGGGAAATGTCCAGGCTGAGCACACTGCAGTGAGTTGTAGTTGGTATTAGTGGGAGACAGCCAATAACATCTAACGGGGCATGGTGATAAGACTTCAGTCTCAAGAAGATAGTGTTGCATAAAGGATACTGGTAGCTCTTTGAAGCTGATGTGATATGCAGTAGGGCTACCTGGAACAGTAAGTATGGGTCTCTGCCGACCTCCTTATATTGAAAGTGGTGGTACAATCTCCATTGAAAAGAAGAATTTAAAAAATCAGGCTCCGTTTGCCAGAACAGCACTAACTTGGAAGAAAGTATTGTTGTGGTTATTGACAGGGAAATCTAACTTAAAACAAGCATACAGTATTTGGTTTTACGTTAAAGTAAGTGATAATTGGCACAAACAACTAACATAACCAATTTACTAGTCTGTCAGCTGTTCTTCAAATGTTTAATTCTGTTGCCTCGAGACAAATTATCTAGTTTCTAGATTGTCTGTGAGTAGTATTACCTGTAGGGAACACTGCAAAGTGCAGTGTGACTCTCGATCATCCTCATAGATTTACAAGACTATTTGGTATTCTGTTCATACAACTTGTCGTGAATTTGAATACTTACATGCTTAAATTCCCACCTTAATTTATTCTAGCTGAGATGATTGACAAATTGACCTTGACATTCAACCGTACCCGTCAAGCCGTCATTACTAAGGAGCTTATTGAGATCATCTCTGGTGCTGCTGCTCTGTGAGTACCCGTATAACCGTGACACAGGAGTTTTTCCAAAGTCAGGTCATGCTTGCATCCTGCTTCAGTCAGGTTAATGGGGAAGGTCAAGGCATGTAACTTCCAGAACCAAGGGAAAGACAGCCCATGGCATGACTCTCAGGTTTTTCAGCTTGTGGCAGTTGTACTAACAAGTGTGAAGCTTGACAGTCTTTTCTGGCCAGATATGCTTCAACAGCTGGTAAAGTAGATTTTTAGCTTCAACACACATCCTTGCCTGAGCAGAGGATGTTTCCTCATTTTTGGCTTTGAATTGGTTTCCCCTCTACCTGTTTGTTTCCTACTGTTTGCCTCAAGCAGCCCAGCACATTGCTATAGTACAGTGGAGGAACTCAGGTGACTGAAAGGCCTTTTCATAAATCAGCCTTCTGTGTTCTGAAGTCTGGGGGAGGGGTTGGAAAGAAGAGAATTTCTAGAGTCTGTTGTTGCCAACTGTGTATGATAAATGTTAAAGTTGAGTATATTGCTTGTTTCCCTGAGAATGGAGTTCTGCAACTGTGTGTACAGCAGGTTACAAAATGTGTGGGCTTAGACCACACTTTGTAACTGCATGTAGCTAATGTGTATTACATCTAACAGTTGAAAAACTTGTGGTGTACTCAGAGATGCAAATACATGTGATAATATCCTGTATGTTTACAAAGTATCTGGAATACATCCCATATTGCAATTAAGTGCTGTATTGTGCTCCTCACAATACATTTACAGTTACGAATACTTGCATAGTTTTGCCTTAATTTGCATGAGTTGCTTGCTAACCTGCTTGTTCTGTTTTTTTCTCATAATATCATAACCAGGGATTAATCGACAAAAGAGGTTCAGCCAAATCCAAGAGGTAAAGTTATGGAATAGATTGCATTTAAAATGGATGGTTTCTAAACACTGACAGTTTTAAAGTTAATTGAGGAAGTCAGAGTTCAGAGGTACTGCTCAGGCAAATTTCTGCTCCCAGGCAGATGAGAAACTGCCCATTGTGAGTTTGAATCTAAGCAAGAGGTTATTAAAGAGAGCACCGATTATTTTAAACATACTATGCCCACGATAGCATACATCAATATTGGACAGTTTTTTGAGTTTCTTTTTAATTTATAGGTTATTGGATTCATTTGAAATTACGGTTTATTTTTTCTATAGTGCCCTGACATGCTATGCTATGACTTAAAAATGTCTGTAAGACATTGTACCCGAAGAGAGTTCCTTAGCAAAATAAACAACATTGAAAATGTAAAGCTTCAAGGAAAAACAGACTTGATATGGAGAGTTTGAGGGGAGCGGGGAGTAAGGGAGATGAATGAGTTGACAAAGCATTTAGATTGGAGGAGATGAGTTTAAAAAAGAATTAATTGAAGGATTTTAATTTGATTCACTTTTCCTTACAGGTGAAGAAGAGTTCTTCTGAGCAGATGGTTTAACTTACCAGTGTCTGTGGTAATGAGACTGCTTTGCTATTTTGTGAATAAGTGGTAAAGCCCCAGAAATATATGTAAATTCTTACAATAAACCACCTACATGAAACACGTGTTCTTGGTTGTCTATGGAGCAAATGCTTTTGATTGTCTAAACATCTGGCCTTGACTTGATTGCTCTTTAAAACATAATTTTTAAAGGCTGTGAACTGTATTTTTTTAATTTCTGGCATAGAAATCATATAAGTGGGAGCTTCGTTTGAAGAGTAAAAGAGATTCCATGTTCAGTGTATTATAACACCTTGTGTTTTAAAGTGTTGGGGTTTTCTTTATGCGTTGTGTTGTGCCCTGAAGGAGGGGAACGGAGGAATCACCTCTGCATCGTGCAGTTGGAACACTGACCTCTATCTCATTTAAACACAATACTGGTACTGTTTCCAGGAGTTTGCATTCTAAAACTGAGCTGATGATATGAATCATTTCAGTGTTTATTTAGAATGCACACTGTTTATATATATTTGAATGCTGTAAAATACAATAATGCTCCTATTTCCAGCCTTCACTGGGCATGACAGATATGAGAAAGGAAAAAAGTAAGTAACAGGGTATAGCAGAAGTGTAGGAAAGAATTAGCTGAGCAGTATGACCATAAAAGTTGAAAGGTCCCACCCCCAAGTTCTGCAATCAAGAGCTCTGAAGGATTCAGCATCATACAGGACAGAAATGGGAAGAGGATCTGCAGATGAGATCTGAAGAAAATGGATGTGGCATTAAGCATCAACCCATCTGTGAGTTTGACAGCAGGGACGGGCATAAGCAGCCACGTGCTGTTTGCTCAAGCTGCTCTTGGATTTAGTTAGACCTAAGTCAGCTGGTCTAAGAACCGTAAGTGCTGTTTGATCCAGTGCAATTCCTAGTTCACAACCACGATCCCATAATTCTTGAAGCATGATTTTATTTTTATTTAGAACACTTAAATCAAGCTTTGTCATGTTTCCTTTTCTACTTATGTGTGGGAAACTGCTTTAAACTTAGAAGCTTAAAACAACAGTAGATCATAATTTACTCTGTTGGTAGCTTGCCCTATACTTAAATAATCTCCGTTTTTGAGGTAGTCTTGATGATTTATATTCCACTCTAATGTTGCACACCTGTAGGGCCAAAGCTTTCCAGCGGTGCCTGATTTCCACAGCTGCTGTTCTAGTGGAGCGTTGTTGGCTCCTGGCCTGCAGTCGGCACCTTGCATGTTCTGCAGATGCTGTGTAAAAATCCCCCCTGCCTGGCCTTGCCCACCTGGCCTTGCCCAGCCTGCCTGCAGCTGGGAATGCAGAGCGGGTAAGAGGCTCATGGGGGTCAGCAGGGATCCATTTCTCATGTCCCAGATGAGAGGGATGGTGTGCATGTGTAATGCTGAGCATGAAAATGTTGGTCTGTCTGAAACTGGTTGGCAAATTGGAAACTGCTGAAGGGGCCCGCGGCAGGAGGAACTCCATGGTGCACCTCAATGTGCTAAGGCACCCTGAAGAAGGAAAACAACCCTCCTGCCTTCATCCTGTCTGGTTGTTCTCTTCTTTGTCCTCCATACATCATGTCTATCAATTCCCCTCAGGCAAGGAAATCCCTTCTATATCCACCAGCCTGCTTTCCCTCCCTACCCTTCCCAAGACAATGAAGTGGTTAGCACGCAGCCTGGGTCAAGCCTGAGTTCCCACTGCAGGCCCTGGGGTGTCCCCATCTTTTTGTGCTGCCCTCTTGCCCAGCAGGCTGGGTTTCTGCCAGGGCTGCTGGACCTGCCCCTGTGTAGCATGTTCTGCCTTGTGCTTTGGCCTAGCATTTTCAGGACTAATTGTCCTCTGAGTCCATTTTCTGTTGCTGAGATTATAGGTAAAGGTTCATGCATATGTATATGAGGTAAAGATCCTAATCTTCTGTTTGAATAACAGCATTTGATTTTACAACAGTTTAGACGCTTTGGCCCTAACATCCTCTTGACTTTGCAGTCATTGTGGTGAATACAACAGCTCTGCATCAAAATTTCTGACCTAGTGACCTAGTTACCAAAGGAATAGCACGTCCGCTGAAGGAAGTTCTTTCCAACTCCTTGAATCCCATGTTAATTCCCTTAAGAATACTTCTGAAATTTCAAAAAGGAGCTGTGCATTTGCAGCTTTTTAGAACACTCCGAAAAAAAAAAAAAAAAAAAAGGTTCCAAGATTAGAAATGTCAGTTCAAAACTCCCCAAAGCTGCTTGGATTGAAGAGAGTGAGCAAAGAACGTGCCATGTCCTGAAAAATGATGAACTGGCAGACTTCAGTCTCATTCCCCTCTCCCTAGATTGCAGGCTTGAGAGGTGGCTGACCCGAGAGACTAGACTGTTTATTGACTAATTAGCACACTACTAATTATCTAATAAATCAAGGAGTAATTCACAAACTAATTAACTTCTGGTAATACAACACTTATTTACAATTCTGTGCTTCACACTCAGATTAGTTACATACAATGAGTTACAGTTCTGCTTTTGTGTTAGTGTCCACCCAAGCAGTATCATATAACACTTCATGGCTCCTCACTCCACCCCTCCACCCTAGCACCACTAAATAACTATGACTTTTATTTCTGGATCCTCCTTCCCACCACCACCGTTTCATCCTTTCCCTGCCCTCTTTTTTTTCCCAAATAAGCAACTCACCCATAAAAACTTTCCTCATTGTTCCCAGTTTTGCTACATCTGTTGCCAAATTCCATTGTTCTATTCCCCAAAAGATCCCCCCAAATCAATTATTTGGCTTATGTTGTGTGCATAGTGTTTGTTTTACACACTTCCTACTTCAGACCTGTTTTCCCCATGAAATTCAAGCACCTTCTTACCTTACGTTCAAGAATCCACATACCGCAGCAAGGCTGCATACTTTTCCACACTCATCGTGCTCATCCTGCTCTCCACTGTTTGATTAAAAGTCATTGGCTTTTATTTTGTGTAGGTGGGAGTTTTTTGTTTGTTTTGTTTTTTTATGGTGTTCTAGTTCCCTGGCTATGCCCTGTCTTGTTATCAGGGATGGCACTGGAGGGGGACCTCTTACCTGCAAACAAGCATACCCAAGCGTGCTTTTACAGATGCTTGTTTGCTTGTTTTTGTGCTTCCACCCTGTGCAACAACCTGCAGTTCCAGAACAGATTCACAAACACATTTTCAATTACTGAAATTAGAAAGGGGAGGAGTGTAAGAAGTCAGCTTTTTTTTTTTTTTTTTTTTTTTTTTTCTTCTCCTCTTCCTTGCAAGGGAGAAATAACCCCTAAAAGTCTCCTGGCTCCAAAATCAATTTTGTTTTAAAGTCTCTTAAATCAGGCTCTTTCGTGTGTCCTAGAGAAGTCCCATCACTATCAAAGGATTCTCTCTGTTATACTAAAATTTTCCCTCCCATTTCTCAGATTCACATTCCTTGCAGCACAGGAACCCTGCAACTTCCACAGGAGGTTGCTCCAAAACCAACCTGATGGCGGGTTGGCAACATGTGTGATTTGTGTGGTGATGATATGTGGTGAGGCTGTGCAAGAGTGATGAGGTGGGACATAGTAGCCCCAAACCACAACCTCCAAACCCAGTGACAAGCTGACATGGTTAGCATGAAGCCTAATTAAAGGGTTTTGCGCATAAGTAAAGACTTAATGGCAAGGTTTGGGCAGAAAACGACTGATATCGGTGGGTATGAAGCACCTGTGGACATGTGAGGTTTCCCTGAGGGGAAACCTGGTGATGGAGAATGCTGCAGAAAGGACCGACATCAGCCATGAATGCCATTCTCTGCCCAGCTGCAACAACAACAACAAAACAATCAAAAAGTCCTTCATCTAGACTGGTTTGACCAAGATTTTCATTTTTATTTTTATTTTTTAATATTTTAATGATGAGCTTTTTTTCAACTCCAGCCTCATGTGGGCACTGGACCCAGCACTACCTGCCCTTGGCCTGGCTGCTTTCAGCCAGGGATGTGGCCTGCGGAGGACAGGGGACAGAGAGGGGACCCAACCTAGGGCATCATCAGTCTTGGGCACAACTGGGTCCCCAAAAGACCACCAGAAACCCACTTTCCCTCCCAGTGCTACAGCAAACCTCACTTTCATTTTATTTTTAGGGAAGGAGGGGGATATAATAGAATCATTAAGGTTGGAAAAGACCTCCACGATCATCTGGTCCAACCACCTCCTACCACCAATGTCACCACTAACCCATGTCCCTAAGCACCACGTCCAACCTTTCCTTGAACACCCCCAGGGATGGTGACTCCACCACCTTCCTGGGCAACATGTCCCAGTGACCGCTCTTTCTGAGCAGAAATATCTCCTCATTTCCAACCTGAACCTCCCCTGGCACATCTTGAGGCCATTCCCTCTGGTCCTATCCCTAGTTACCTGTGAGAAGAGGCCAACCCCCAGCTCCCCACCCTTTCCTTTCAGGCAGCTGCAGAGAGCAATAAGGTGTCCCCTGAGCCTCCTCTGCTCCAGACCAAACACCCCCAGTGCCCTCAGCAGCTCCTCACAGGACTTGTGCTCCAGGCCCTTCACCAGCTTCATAGCCCTGCTCTGGACACACTCCAGGACCTGGAAGTCCTTCTTTTACTGAGGGGAGCAAAACTGAACACAACAGCCTCCCATACTGAGCCGGAGCCTCCTATTCAGCCTCACATATTCAGCCTCTCGTGTTCAGCCAGGACCTCGTACTCAGCCTCTCACGCCCAATGCCTCCTCTCATGTCCAGCCTCTCATATTCAATTCAGCCTCTCATATGCAGCCAGGACCTTTTATTCAGTCTCTCATATTCAGCCTCTCATATTCAGCTGTGACCCTTGTATTTAGCCTCTTGTATTCAGCCTCCATCTCATCTTCAGCCTCTCTTATTCAGCTGAGCCCTCATATTCAGCCTTGACCTCTTATTTAGCCTCTTGTTTTCTGCCTCCACCTCATATTCAGCCTCTTGTATTCAGCTGGGACTCTCACATTTAGCCTCTTATATTGAGCGGGGACCCTCATATTTAACTTGCTGTATTCTGCCTCCACCTCGTATTCGGCCTCCTATATTCAATTCAGCCACTCATATTCGGCCTCTCATGTTTAGCCTCTCACGTTCAGCTGGAACCCTCCTATTTAGCCTCTCGTACTCAGCCTCCACCTCACCTTCAGCCTCTCACACCCACCTGGTCCCTCGCGCTCAGCCTCTCACACCCAAGCCCTCCTCCCACCGTCACCCTCTCCCGTTCAATTCACCCTCTCCTATTCACCCAGAACCTCACCCCCCCCGTCCCCTACTCAACACCCCCTCCCCACACACCTCCCTTTCCCCCTCCATCACCACCTTTTTCCCCCCAATTTCCCCCCCCCCCCCCCCCCCCAGCCCGCCGAGCGCATCGAGCCTCCCCCTCCCTCCGCGCTCGATGCGCTCGGCGCTGGAGCGGCGGCGCCTGGCGCGGGGCGGGCGGCGGGGAGAGGCGCAGCGCCAAGATGGCGGCGGCGGCAGCGGCGGGCCCGGCGTGAGGCGTCCGCGGCCCTCCCGGCCCGGGGAGCCGGGGGCAGGCGGGCGGCATGTGCGAGACCTACTCGCGGTGGCTGCTCCGGGTGTCGGTGGCGCAGATCTGCCAGGCCTTGGGGTGGGATTCGGTGCAGGTCTCGGCCTGCGACCTCCTCACCGACGTGCTGCAGCGGTACCTGCAGGGGCTGGGCCGGGGCTGCCACCGCTACTGCGAGCTGTGTGAGTGAGGGAACGGCTGGGGCGGGGGGGGGTGTGAGGGGGTTGTGGGGGGATTAGGGGGTGGTGGGGAGGCTTTGGGGGTGATGGGGGGTGATAAAGGCTTGGGGAAGTGCTGGTGGGGTTTGGGGAGCTTGGGGGGGTGATGAGGGGGGTTTGGGGGGAGATGAAGGGGTCTGGGGGGAGGTGAGGCGGGTTGGAAAGCTAGGGGCGGTGATGGGGGATCTGAGAGGGTGGTGGGGAGGCTTTGGGTAGAGATGAGGGGCTTGGGCTGGTGATTGGTGGGTTTAGGGGATTGATGAGGGGATTTTGGGGATGGTATTGGGGGGTTTGGGGGGTTTATGGGAGGGATGGGAGACTTAGGGTGGTGCTGTGAGGTCTTGGGGGTCTTGAGATGGCGATGAAGGTGTCTGGGGGGCTTGGGGTAGTAATTGAGGGGCTTGTGGTAGAGGTGGGTGTCCTGAGGTGATTATAGGGAGGTTTGTGGGGCTTAGGGGGTGATGGGGTGGTGACAGAGGGGATTGGGGAGTGATGGGGAGGTCTGGGGGTCTTGGAGTGGTAATGGGGGCAGGAGGCTGGGGAACGCCATGGGGAGAGGGGCTGTGGAAAGAGAGGAGGTCAGTGATGCTTAGACATGGTCTGGATGAGCAGGGGGTGGGCAAGGTGAGCTCTAGGGCACTGCTGGCAGTGGGCAGGGTCAGGCAAGGTGAGCTCCAGAGGTCCTTCCCCACCTCAGCCCTTTCACGGTTCCTTGAAGGGAGGTGATGGGCTGATGCTCAGGACTAGAGGGAGGAAGGCAGGAGAGTCATAGAGGTGTTAGAGTTGGAAAAGGCCTCCCAGTTCATCTGGTCCAACCATCCGCCTACCAGCAATGTCACCAGTAAACCATGTTTCTAAGCAACATGTCCAACCTTCCCTTCAACACCCCCAGTGACGATGACACCACCCTGACACCTCCCTGGGCAACCCGTCCCAATGCCTGACTGCTCTTCCTGAGCAGAAATGTCTCATAATTTCTGACCTGAACCTCCCCTGGCACAACTTGAGGCCATTCCCTCTGGTCCTGTGGGAAGAGGCCAACCCCCAGCTCCCCACCCCTTCCTTTTGGGTAGCTGCAGAGAACAATAAGGTGTCCCCTGAGCCTCCTCTGCTCCAGACCAAACACCCCCAGTGCCCTCAGTGGGGCAGCCCTGGGGGCAGTGGAGGTAGGAGCGATCCTTTGGGGTCATAGGAAGGGTGACTGTGGGGTTGGAGGCTGCAGGGCAGCGCTGGGGGCAGTGGGGAGGAGAGCTGTAGGGCGTTGTTGCGGGCTGTGGGGCTGGGAGCAGTGCTGGCAGGTTGTAGGGGGGATGGCTGTGGGGTGGGAAGCCGTGGGTAGGAAGGCGCTGGGGAACGTTGGTGGTTATGGGGCTAAGAGCAATACGGGGGAGCTGTGCTTGTGGGGTCATGGGCGTACCTCTATAGGGTGTTGTGGGGTTGTGGTGCCTGGAGTGAGGGGTTAACAGGTATCAGGGTGGCTTGTGGTCCTGTATGTGAGGCTGGGGGTGTGTATTTATGGGGTAAGAAGTGGTGCTGAGGGGCCAGGAATGTGTTGGGAGTTATGGGGCTGCTGTGTGTGAGGGCAGGGATGCACCTGAGTGTTTTATGGGAGAATGATGGAGCTGTAGGAGAAAAGATTCAGGATGTGCATTCAGGGGAAGCGATAGGGCTGTATGTGTAAGGGACAGGGGGGCGTGTATGGAGAGAGGAGGGGTGGGCTGGGTGTAATTTTGGTGCCCGTGGTGTGGGGTGAGAGCCACCCCACATAGATGCAGTGGAAGGGGTTTGGCTGCAGGGATTGGCACCGCCACCACCACCAAGTTGCCGTTAGCAGAAGGAGCTGGAGTGAAGGAGGGGAACGGGGTGCACAGGTCCTTGCTGGATTTAGGGTGAGGCTGTGCAAGCTGCCAGCCCCATTGCTGGGGCCTGGAAGGGGGAGTCCACACCAAGAGGGCTAAGAGAAAGAAGTGGGGTCTGTGTGAATGCACAGCAGCGGGAGGGATGGGGGATAGGACAACAAACAGTGCTGCTGGGTTGGGCAGTGGGACGGGGTGACATTGTGAGGCCCTAAGGGTTGTTTGGGTCCCCACAGGGCAGGATTTGAGGGAGGCAGGTGGCCCTACAGCACGTGGGGGTGTTGGCGGGTCTGTAACACGTGTGACAGAGGAGGGTGAGGAGATGCCCAGGGTACAGAAATGTGAGGAAGGGGCTGCCAGAATCCTATTGGGTCTGGGAGGGCGTGGGGAGGTGGCCGGGGGTGAGGACAAAGCCTTGCTGCCCTATTTGTGGGGTGTAGCGTGAGGGACAGGGGGCTGCCAGTGCTGCTGTTGGATCTGTGAGGGGTGGAGCAGGGATAAAGCGGGGTGTGCAGGGCGTTGGTGGCTGCTTGTTCAGAGTGAATTCAGAGCAGAGACCTACGGGAGAGGAGCAGCCTGGGTCTGGAGGTGCTGCTGCCTGTGGTCCTGCCTCTCTCAGGGCAGATGTCGCTGCTGCAGTGCTGATCCAAATGCCCCCATACCTGCCCTGCCTCGCTGCTTGCCGTCGGGTCGAGCACTGCCAGGGAAGCTGGGCTTTGGAGGGACCTGGCGAGGCTGCTGCACACTTGGCACTCAACTTCCAGGTTCAGTGGGTTTCCTCTTCCGAGCTTTCCACTAATCTGGGAGAGAGCCGTGCAGTGTTTTTAAAAGTTGGATGCGAAGCAGCGTGCAGTGCCTGAGCCCAAATAGCAGCTAACTGCAAAGACGTTACAGGAGACAGCACAGAGAGCCTGGAGCAGTGGGGCTATGGGTGAGCAAGGAGCTAGCCTGGACTTGGTCAGAGCTGCCCCTTGCCGTGGGGTTAGTGTAAATTCTGGGCTGATGCTTTGTTGGTGGATCGGTGCTGGTGTAAGAGGTGAGCTGGGGAGCAGCATTGCCTCCCAGGCGCAGCTGACTCTGCCACAGGTACTGCAGCTCTTGTAACCCCAGGAGGAAAAGGTGCAGAGGTGGTGAAAATCCATCTTTGGCCTCTTGTTGCTTGAGGAATTGGAAATACTCAGTGGGAGTCAGTGGAAATAAAGTGTCCCCTCTAGCTCTGGATGCCCCAAAAAGGGGGGAAGGAAATCTTTTTTCCCCCTCTGTGCGTGGAGAAGGAAGGCGTATCACACGTATACGTGTAGTGAGAAGGGGAACATGCTGTTTTCATGTCAGCCATACGGTATTTCTCACATTATCTCTCTTAAGATGATTCCTGTATTTCTCTCTTTAAAAGGTTTGTGACAAGACATCTTAATGCCCAGCCGATGCCTCGCCACTTCAGAATCGTTTCCTTTTGCTCCTAAAATAAGTTACCGTATAAACCCAGCTCGGGATGAATGAGCGGAATTTTGCCACGGTTTGGCAGAAGGAGAATTAATTAAATCCCAGTTGTAGCATCTTCATTGTCAGCGCGTTATCTCGGAGTCAGACCGGTTGGGTTCGAGTTAGCAGGGTTGTCAGCTGGGGGGACGTAATCTTTGTATTCAAACCGGGATGGATTTACCCTGACGTAGCTGAGACCGTGTGGTATTGCTCTGAGAGGCATGTCATCGCTGCTCGCACAGCTTCTCCGCTGCGAAAGAAAGTGATGGCTTTCCCAGCTGTGTTAGATCTTTGTTCCAGCTGTTACATCCCATTAGGAGAGCTGCGTTCAGGATTTTCAGTGCTTTTCTGCTGTTGTTTCTTTGCATTTGCAGTAGCTGCGGTTGACGGGAGCTTCTGCGGCTGTTAATAGAAGGGAAAAGGATTTGCAAAGCGGCCTTGAGGGGTTTGATGCTGCGAAATGCCTCGGAATACTGTGCTGGGGGTGGAGAGGGTGAACTTACAGGGGAGATAGTAAGGGTTTCCTCCTTAAGGTATGCCATATGATGGTGTTTATTTTTGTTGAAAGCTTATGAGAGGAAATTATTCATGATGCTGTGTGCTTCCCATACATGTCTATACACTAACATGTTTGGAACACGGTGCTGGGGCATGTAATTAAGGCATTGGAGCTACCAAACAAGCTGACACTGTGTGGTTTCTGAGAGCCAGGATGCTCGTTTTTGCCCTTGTTTGTTTTAGGGAGAGGTTCCCTGCTGTGTGCTGCTGCACCCACGATCCACAGAGGCTTGGCAAGAAGCAGCAGCACAGCCGGGGATTTGACTTGACTGCTGTGGATTTCCTTACAAATGTTGTACAGGGACCATCCCGTGAAGACAGGCTCGTTTGCTGTGAGTTTAGCTAACAGCTTGGCAGCGGAGCAGTTGGTCATGGACATGCACAATGTGGCTTGTTCTGCCTCACACAGCCAGTCCAAGAGTCCAGTTGCCACCGTTGTTGTGTGAGCGATGTTATTGATCGGACGGACGAGGACAGGAGTCATGATCTCTGCCCCCAAAAGCTTGATTTTTTTTCTATTACGTTGCTTTAAAGAACAGCCAGACAGCTTAGCTTCAGTCACTGAGGACACTGAGGCATGTTGTAGTAGAGGTGTAAAACTGTATGATATAACAGAACAAATTTACCTCCGGTTTTATAAACAGGACAAATTTAGATTGCACTTCTAGTTTTAGCAGCAGATAATAAACTACCTTGGAGGTGTTCTGGATGGAGAAGTGAGTTTTTCACCAGTCTTTCCTTGGATTTCCCATGCTGAACATCTCCTCGGATATGCTCTGACTTTTTTTTGCTGAAATTTGTGTACAGTCAGGAAGCAAAGCTTGAAGGTTACTCATTGGTTTCATATCACCTGAATATACTTTTGTTTTAAAGGCTACTTTTATATGAGCATGAAAGAATTTAAGAATAAAACACCCCTCTATTTTAATACATTAAATGTTATATTAATAATACAAACACATTCATGAAGGCAGGGTGTGATCTGATGAGCACAGTGTTGTTTTAGAAAGCAAAATGACAGATCTTGCAAAATGTTTTGCCAAGATAGAGCTGGCTCAAAAACTGCTCTAGTTTTCCTTGCGCTGTCTCCTGCAAAGGAAAACTGAACTTCGTTATGGCAAATCTCTGCTCTGGAGAATGCCAGCAGCAGGCTGATCTTTTCCTTGGAATTAACACAGAGGAGAGGATTGACCTGGCATCAACCAAACTTACCTTGTAGATTATTTTTAATTATTTCACTTTTCTAAATATGTAATAACCTCAATCAAATAATAGTAACCTCACCCAAAGCATTAGGTCTTGGTGCTCGGTTTCAAAGAGCTGATTCCCTTCTCTGATGTTGAATGTTGTAACCAGTATCTGTCCAGGGCCTCTAACACTTATTATAAGCATACTTCTTTACATCCTGATAACCTTAAATTTTGATGTTTTTAAGCTAATTAACTTGCTGGCTACCAGTGAAGGACAACTTCATTATTTTTTTTGCTTAACATTTATTACCAGGAAAAGGAGCAGACTCTGAGCAGCTGTAGCAAGAAAATTCTTTTGCCTACTCGGTAAAACTACATTAATAAGGCCCTTTTTCCCCAGTTAAGCGCACTCAAACGAGGCATTTATACACACTAAATAATCTGTTGTGTGCTTCTGGCTGTTCCCGTGGATGCTGGATTGAAGTGGTGAGTTGTCTGCCTGAGTTACCCAACTGTCAGAGCAGGTACAGCAGAGTTTAATGCGTGGCAGGGCCATACGATTTGCTGCAGCACGAGGAGTTTGTGAGGGAGCTGAGGAGCTGTACCTAAATAATCCCCTGCTTAAAAATGAAATAATCTCTCTTTGATACCAGCCATGAGGGTGAACGCTGAGCTATTTATAATAGGCTGCACGTGTTGCATGGGTAGTGACTCATGAGTTCTTCTCAATGTATTCATTACAGAGTCGCAGTTTCTCCCTGCTTAAAAAGAAAAAAAAAAAAGGCACGAAACCAGAAGCCCTGTTCTGTCCTTACTCACTTGTTAATTTTTCACTGACAGGCGTGATCTTTGGGCCTTGGATGGGGAGGTGGAGGCAGGACAGAGGCAATCCAGCCATCAACCCTTCCTGAGGCCGAACTGATGGAAAGCACAGGAGTTTTTCCCCATGCCAGCCCCTGTAGTTTCTAGGACAGCATGGATATCTGTCAGCTGGTTTGCCATGGGGCCAAAATAACTGCAGGTGACGCTTAATTAACTGCAGGTGACACAGAGCAGCAGGGTTGGGGGCTGGAAAACTGCCTGCCTGCCCTGGTTCTGCTGCTTCCCTGCAGCTCCAGTGCTGGTTTGTGATCCGCTTCTGTGTGCAGATCCCTCCTCATCTGTCGTTCATAATTATGCACGTTCTCGTGCATAATGAGGCTGAGGGTAAGGTGGCTGTGTGGGCCTTCCTGAAGCTTCCTGATGAGCTGGTTTGGGGCTGAATGCACTTAATTCAGTTCCGCAGGTTGCCACAGCTGGATCAGTTTCAGAGCGTGGTTGCCACTTAGGAGGACAGGACAGCCTAAAAGCTTGTGAGAACGATGCTCTCCTAGTTCCCTCTTCTTGGGGTAAGAAGGAGAGTTGTGTCTTGCTGCTTGAAGCATTCCCACCTGCTTCCTTCTCTTCCCAGTCCTGGAGAACGGGTATTATTCGAAGTGTTGTGATACGGGGAGCAGCGTGAGGCTGGCACTTACTGGATCACTTATTTCACGGGAAGGCTTCAGCATCTGAATTTTTAAACTGAAGGTAGCATGAATATCTAAAGAATATTGAGACAAGTTCACTATGCTCAAAATTATTTATTTATTTATTTTGGCATCGTTTGCTCATGGAAAAAACCCTAAGACTAAGTAAAAGAACAGGAGAGTTGCATGTTTGTCAGCATTCTCTTTCATGTGTCTGGCTTCTGCTATTTCAGTCTTTTTTTTAGTGAACCAGATGGGTAGGAGAAATGTTAGACCATTCAAATATAAGTATAAAGGCACAAGCTTGATTTTTTTTTTCGCATTTGGTGAATCACCTGAAGTTACACGTGGCACAAAAATGTATTAAATGTATTTCCAGCTGATAAGTGTTTTGAAACTGAAACTTGTTTCTGTGCGCCTTTCTTACTGAGGGTAGTCTCTCTTGAAAAGAAGAGGTGAAATTATCAGCGCTTTCATCCCCGTGACAAGTTTCAGAAAGTTTTGAGCTTTTAATCAGTTTTACAACTTGTCATGACCTCTTTGGGTTGGAGATACAGAAAAATGAAACTTCTCTAGTTTGCTTTTTTTCATTTTAAAAAAAGGCATTTTTAATCTGTTACCCTCATCTTTTGAACCTGCTTTTTAATGATACAGTTGCTTAAATATTTTCACGCTTTAAACACTCATGCTAATTGCTTCTCTGCCCCGTGTTCTTAATAACCACTTGTAGGAAGAAATACTTGTTAGCATTTTTCACTTGCTACTCATGTCAGTTTGGTTTCTGGAGGTTTGAAAAGATCACACGCAGAACTGGAAAAGGACCTTCTTGTATCACAGCCATAAAATGGACTAACGCTTCACCTTGAGCATGTGGCAGTGCTGGTGGCAAGAGGCCCTCACTGAACAGAGCTCCCAAAATGCTGTCAAATGCCTCTGTCAAATGCCCGATAGCTAGAGGGATCTCAAAACTGCCCTAAAGTGGCAATAGCCTCAGTTAGGTTTGTGTGAAATTCCAGATTTCTGTCCCTAGAGTCTGCAGGGGAAATGAGTATTGCACTCGCACTGGATATCATGCAAACACAAAATACAAGATGATTCTTGTTGTGCAGAGTTCCCGTTCTGAATACAGACAAAAGAGGTGATAACTTAGTCTGATCTCCGTTTTAGCCATGGAGAGAGTTAAAACACCACCAACTTGCCTGGAGTCACACAAGAGGCCTGTGTTGCGGAGCTGAGAATCAAAGCCATAATCTGAGTATTACCCTTATCTTCACTGTGAGACTAAGAAGAGAAATTCTAGAACAAAATTCCTATTTTCTGAATGTACCTGCAGGCATAAGTTGGCTGGGAGCTTGAATTCATCCAGTGAAGTGAGAACCAGCCCGCACAACTGCTTTGGCTTCAAGATAAATCAAGAGGAGATTAGGTTCAAGGAAGAACAAAAGAGCATCCCCCCGACCCAGTTCTCCAAGGCTGGAGCTTCTGATCCTGCATTCACAATGGTCGTTGTGTTCCTGCAGTAAGCACAGGCTGCTTTTCCATAATGACTCAAAAAACTGAATCCCAGCTTATTATCCTGTAGGAATACAATATCTTTGTTAGCCAACTGTACATAACCTTAGTAATTCAGCATAATTTTATAGAATTAAAAAAGATCATGTTTGAAGTCTAAGATACTATTCTAAGAAGTTAGGATGAGGCTCAAAGTGGTGGTGCCTTAAGTACCAAGGCCAGGTGCCCAGTTCTCCCTCTGGAGGCCTTCAGAGGAATTGCCCTCTGTCTGCTCAGGGAAACTGAGGCACTTGGAGGACTTCTGGGCTGTATAATTTAAATCTTTGACCTTAATTAGAAGCTTGGAACAAACTGCTTCCTGTGTTGGGCTGGTTTGGAGATCACGTAAAACAATGGTGTAAGAATTCACCATGCTTTTCATAAGGAAAATAATATTTTTGCTCTGGAGTCTAATTTAAGTTGCACCGCAGGAAATCAGTCCCTGAATATTCTCTTCTCATCAGACCACTATGTGGTATTGCTGTGTTTCATCTGGGAGGTATATCTAACTGGTAGGTAAAGTGACTCATAGTTTATGAAGCCGGTAGATTTCATCTGATGGAAAGATGCTATGTAAAGTATTTTTGTTATCGAGAGATAAATGAGATACCTTCTATTTTGCTGCCTATGAACTACATTAGTGCAGCAAAATGGAATTGTTAATTTTCCAGGTGGAAAAAAATAATCTTTGTTCTGTTACATGTTGGTAAAGGGGCACTTTCTGAATATTGAGGGCTTATTTTGTTTCAATGTACGTTATGAAATAGAAAACTATTTTGAGTGGTGTTGCACGGTGTTAATTGACTGTTGCCAGGTAAATCTGCCTCTTGCTGCTTCCTTGGTTTACTTGCAGTGTTTGTTGGCACACAGTTCTTTAAAATGATATGGGTTGAAATAAAACACTTTTAAACAGGAGTGCATTCTTAACGTGAAACTATTCTATAGCCTGATGAACAGTAAACCTGGCAAAACTGAGGGTCGGTAACCTCCCTTACTGGTGGTGTGCACTGGCAGGTTGTAATCTCTGAGCACAGATCTTCAGGTTATTTTTTTAACTAGATTCTTGCAAAAACATAATTTTCTTGTATATTTTTTTTGTTACAGATGGCCGCACAGATCCAATTTTGGATGATGTAGGAGATGCCTTCAAGCTTATGGGGGTTAACCTGCATGAGCTAGAAGATTACATACACAATATTGAACCGGTGACTTTCGCACACCAAATCCCTTCGTTTCCCGTCAGCAAGAACAATGTCCTGCAGTTTCCCCAGCCTGGGAGTAAAGATGCGGAAGAAAGAAAAGAATACATCCCAGACTATATGCCACCTATTGTCTCCTCTCAAGAAGGTGCGGAATTAATCATTTGCTTTTAAGTTTTAGTTTGCATATTTGTTTGCATTGTTGAGCTGTTCAAGCTGTGCTGCCCGCAGTAGTTACTAGGAATTACATAGGCAGAGATGACATTAAAACATGGTTAAAAAGAGGTAATAGTGCTGTGGCAAAAGCTTGTTTTCCACTATTATTTTACGTGCCACGGAGATTAACTGGTGTCAAAGTACGCCATGCTAATACACGTTCCTATAATGCATTTAAGTTCTCTGATGACCATAGAAATTAATGCTTTACAGTTATTTATATATGTTAGCCTCGTCTCTTACACATAGTGCAAGAGCTTGCATGATTTGGTAAAGGCAGAAAAGGGAAGGTTGGCAAGACCTGCACAGGATTCCCAGCTCCTGACAGTTGGCTTTTCTTCTGTTAAACAAATTTAACAACAACAAGAAAAGCCCGACCTTCCAATTAAAATGAAGGCAGATTTAAAATAAGAAGTAAGAGTCATTTAGAGGCACAGTGCTTGCTTCTAATTCTCTTTGCCGATGTTGACCGGTATTTTCTCGTCACTTTTCCAAGTGTTCTTTTCTTTCTTGTATTAAAAGTCCTGCACAGGGGCTAAGGATCACTGTAACAGTGAAACCAACTATAGAAATGCGACAAGCTGCAGTTAACCTAAGAGTTTTATCAGTGGCAGTGGAAAAGGCAAAATCTTTTCCTGTTTTTTTTTTTTTTTTTTTACACTATGTGAAACTTGATTGCTAACTATTAAGAGAAATGTTTAAGAACTTTGACCTAGTCCAACTTTCTCTTTGAATAGCAAACATCCTGCATGTGTGCTTTCTGAGGAAAGGCATGTAAGTTTGTGGCTTGGGTACAAAAATGCCAGGCAGAAGAACATTCTTTCCTGAAAGAGTATATAACAGACTGGCACAATTCTCAAAATATTTGGTTTAAAATTTCTGTGGGGACAGAATGGATATCGTGCTCTGTTATGGCTGTTCTTCTTTCTGAAGAGCTTAGGTCTCAAATTTTGAACGCTGAAATATGTGCAAATTTCTGCCCAGTGTAAAGATGAACACAAATGACATCGCCTTGGTGGTAAGATGAAATGTGTACTGTGCCACTACAAATGTTGCATGGGGCAGTTTTTCCATGACTACTAAGCAGTATCTTCAATCTTGGGTACATCATGTTCAGATAGCTTTACTGGGCGCTTCAGTTCGTCTAAATGAAATTATTGTTGGGAAACAGCTATCAGAAGTGTAAACGAATGTCAGATATGATGGTTTCAGTGTGTGCAGTTGTTCAGAAAAAATACTCCATTTCCAGTAACAATTGGAAGACTTAATTATGCTGATGAGTGTTTCTGAAGCTCTATGCCTGACTTTTCTGTTTTCTCTAACTGTATTCTATGCGATTATTTTATAGATCAATAGCATTTTAATGGCTCTTGCCTTCTTACAATGCAGGAAGTAAAAATACTGTTCAAAGCAGAAATCTTTTCTTGAATTGATAAGAAGATACTAAAATCTTCCCTTTATGGAGTTTGCTAAAAAGATTGTTTTTAAAACCTTACAACGAAATCTCTTAAACCGGGAAGAGACAGACACAATGTAAATATATACGTAGAGAGCATTAATAAGAGAAAAGTATAGAAGGAGACTTTGAAAAGTGACTAAGGATTTTAGCTGTACCATTCTGGCTACCTTCTTGATACGCGTTAGTCTGATTTTTCAGGAGGTAAACAAACACCGTTCTGTCACAGCAATCCAGCTTCTTTGAAGTGTAAGAAGTTACCCAGCAGTTTTGCATTTTGGGTTTTTTATTTGGAAAATCGTACTTCTAAAAGTATGTGAGAAAGATCAAATCCAAAAGGCTCAAAGCAGTTGTAGACAAATATCTGGTCACAGGGAGAGAGAGATGAGAGGGAGCATTACTGATTCAGTCTGGCTATACATGACATAAAAAGCAAAAGTAAAAATTGAAATGGGGACAGTTGTGCTTTTTTTTTGTATGTAACTTTTTATACTCTCTCTCTCTCAAGTTAGATCCAGGAGTTAGATTTTAGCACTCCTTATAAATAATGTATGAATCCTTTTAACACCCGAAGCAAGAAGATATCATTTCCAAAGTTGGATGAGAACCAGGAAAACTTCTAATGCCTAAGGCTAGTGTATCAGAGGACCTATAGACACAACTTCAGGGAAAAGAATACACTTTTTTTTTAATAGAAATTTAAAGCAAGCATTAAATATGACTGCTGAATGCAGGTTTGTTACAGTTGGTGTAAAATACTTAGAGTTGAGAACACTTTAATTCTGAATTAATTGTTTTCTGAAGGTGCTATTTGTAATGTTGTGCCTGATATATTTCTTTTGGAAGGGGTGAGGTGTATCAAGAAAACATACGCTTTGTTGTATTTTACTCTGAGTAAAATTTGGAAGAAAAACATACTTTTACAGGTTAGGGGAATGTATTGCACGAACACTGAAGAACTGCAGAAACTGGTTGAATAGTTTACAGATCTTTATGGAAGTAACAAAACCCTGTTGTTACTAAGATTATGCAGTTCATAATATTTGCGCTGCTTTGAGCAATAATTGAGCAATATGCAATAACGATAATGAGCCCATAACAAAGGCTCCAATCACATTATGATGTGTAACATAAATCTTTCAGTCAGTTAAAGGAACTATCAGGAAAATGTCCCAGTTGATACGGAAGCCTAGAGCTCAGCTCATGTTATAAATATTTATTTACTGATATGATGCAGGTATAGTGCTGGCGTATTTTAGTAATAATGTAGCCACGATGGCTTAAGGGTGTAGGACAAAAAAAAGGTTTACTGGGAGAGGTAATACTATTTAGTTTTGTCAGTTGATCCAATTAAAAGTATTAGCTCAGTGACAAATTGACTTCATAGGTAATTCTAGCTAGATGCTTTAGTAATATAAAGAGTTTTTTAAATGTTTGTTTAAATAAAAACCAGTGTTCAGTATGCACCATGACCAGTAGGTGCTGCTAATCCCCTTCTCAAAAGTCCTCCTGTTCTGCGTGTGTAACTAACTTCTTATTTCCACCTACTCTAGAACTGGCGGTTTTGTGTTCAGCGCATGCAATCTATACAGCAGTTTGTGTGATGTCTTAGTTATCATTGCCAAAGACTTGATAAGAGCAAAAAGTCCTGTCCAGCCTGAGCAAAGCCGTTTCCTTCGTGTCTGTTCAATAGTGAGAAATGCTGAAACAGCTCTCTGACTGATTTCTGAAGTTGTGGGGGAAGGTGATGACGGCAAATAGGTTTTCACCATCTCTAATTTGTATCTCTTGGAAGTTTAGTTCAGCGGTAGAAGTTTTGTTCCAAGAAAGCAGAAAACGTTTTCTTGCCTCAAACTAGAAGCGCCTCATTTCAGTAACTTGCAGTAACTAGATGAACTGGTGCACAATCCAAATGCTTGAACTGCAAGGATCTGCATATGAAATGATATATTTTAGAAAACAATCTGATCCAGTATTGCCATGGCAAATGTTGTTTTTTAGCAGTATTTCTTACAAAGGACACTGAAGGGATAATTTTATGCCAATGTATCATGATGTTCGCTGTCTGCCCATTTTTAATTAGGCTCCTTTTTGTTTTTTTCAGAGTTATTTTAGCAATGTTGTCACTAAAATGTCATGGTAAACTTGTAAGACAGATTATAGAAGGAGAAAAAAATAAATTAGTTGCAAAACATGATGGTCATGCTTTATTTCTCGTGCTTTAATGTGAAAGAACATAAGTTTTGCAATAATACATCAACTTCATAGAATTTGTTGGTTTCATTTGAAGCAAAATGGTATGGAGTTAAAACTAGGCCAGCTGAGAAAGCCCAGATACTTTGCCACAGCTAATAATAATCAGTATTACATTTATTCTGTGATAATGTTTAGAGCCCTGGATCCTATTGCTTTAACAACATGTATCGTTCTCCATAGTTGAAAAGGGAAGTGGGAATCCTACATGTGCTGTGGTAACCTTGATTTTTAGCTTTGTGGAATCAATTTCTATCTGCGCTTGCTGCATTACCACATTTTTAATAATATATATATATATATATATTAAATAACCATTTTGTCCTCTGTTTTCATTTTCTGGTTTAGTGAAGTGACTGGTAGTCGTTCCCTGCATCTCTGGTTGGGAAACAGAAGAAAACATGTTGTTTCTGTGCATGTAATACTAATCATAGTATATTATATTTGCATTAGACCCTAATTCTTCTCTTGCACTTAATCATGTTGGGGTATATCAGAAGGATATATGGGAAAAGTTATTAGAGTCTCTTCTCAATATTTGAGATTTTTTTTACAGGGAGACAGGCAGTTTTTAGGGAGTCAAACAATCATTCCCACCTTGTAGAAGTTCAGCTTCTTTCCCTTAGAGATCATCTGGAAACAAATGTAATTTGCACCGGGTATTAAGTTTTGTGGTCTTTCATTCTTGATAATGTGTGTTCAGGCACTTGGCATTGTATTTCTGATTGTTGAGTCAGGACCGGTTCTTGGCATGCTGTACAAATTTGGATTTATTTATAGCCTTTTCTGTCAGAGCATTTTATTTCCCTGGCAGATCAAAGCATACAATTGTTGATCTCCTTACAGTCCTGCTTTGCCCCCCCTCTTTGCTGCTGATGTGATATTGGAACCTGTTACCCACCAAAGCCTGATGCTTGCAGCCACCTGGAAGCCTGGAAACCCAGCTGTCAAATCGCAGATCTTCTTAGAACATCTCTAGCTTTTCATACGGTGTTGGCTGCTAAAATTCACACTTGAATCAATGACAATGAGTGGGATGAAGCAAATTTGCTGATCAAAACAATATTTTAGCGTCTGATATCTAAGACCTAGCGGTGCTGGAGTTGTGATTGTGTAAAGCATTAAGCATCTCAGTGGCATAAAGCATTAGTGTCTAGCTCCAGTGGCTGGATATATCAGATTTTAAAATTGTCACTGGCCCCTCAGTCTAGCAGTGCTTTTTCTGGCCGTGGTCCAGAACTGAATATAGCAAGGAGCTCAGACCAGCCTAATTTCAATCTCTGGTTTCCTCAAGGGTTAAACAAAGCCAATGCCTCTTTCCAAATTATTGCGCAGTGGGTTTAAAAAAGAATACTGGGATATCGACTTTGCCATTTTGATAACTTGGGTCTCGCCGTCACTGTTTTAAAGCCTTTCTGCCTATCCCAAGATCGAGTTTAATCCTATGGGCTAACTCTTCTCTGTTCTAACAGCTGTGCTGATGGTTTAAAAGCAGCAATGATCTTTTCAGCAGAGCTTTCCCAGTACACTTGGCCCGTAAACCACCACCCATCAGCAAACAGGTACTGTGTAGTCAACCAGTTTGAAGAGTTAAACCCCCTGCTAGCTTGCGAACGCTTTGCTCCTGGCTGCTAACCGTGCCTGGCTGCTGAGCGTTTGCAAGCTCCCTTTAGCCGTCCGTGCAGCGTGCGAAGTGTTAGGCGCTGATTGCTTTTGTGCGAATGAGTCTTCCTCCGTGCATCAGCCTAGCAAGGAAGAAGCAACAGGAGAAACAGACAAAATGAGAAAGGCAGCCAAGCTTGAGATGCAGACAGAAGAAAGGCGTTGGGAAAGAGCCAATAGGAGAGGCAGGTTTCAAAGAAAAAGGAAAATATGAGACGGGAACAAAAAGTATACAGAAAATGTGCCCGGTTTAAATCTTGCCATTAGACAGAAAAATAACTTTCTTAGAGAACGTGTGGTGATAAAGCTGTAATTGGGAAGACAGCTGTATCTTTACCTTTTCTTAAGTGCTCGTATCATAATCTAAAGCATAATTTCCACTGAAATGCTGCAAGAAAGGATTTAACGAGGAAAAATTAAAAAAAAAAAGCTTACAGTGTCAAGCTAAATAGGCTTTCACTGAAGAGCTTCAGTTAATTTGCAGCATTTGGGGGGAAAAATCAATGTAATAAGCACCATAGTAAAACTTTATCCATGGCAGAAAACCAATCACATAGCTGGGATCTGTGGAATATGTAGGCAGAGGCAGACACTATTTTATATTTGGGGGGGCTGGGGGGGAGAGTTAGTACCTAACTTTCCTTAATCATTCATGTCTTGGAAAAAAAATATCTTTTCTCTGCAGGAAGGAAGGTGGCTGCTGGAAGCGGGGAAGGAAGGAAATGAATTAGAAGTGTTTGCATTGTTGTTTTTTTTAGAGAGGGGGGAAATCTTCATCTTAGCTCGTGATGATTTTTCATGGTTTTGCTTTTTTTTTTGTATATATACATGTTCTGTCCTTGAAAACAAATAAACCAGTCCGTAACCTGGCTATACCTGGGTAGCAAAATCAGAAAAAATAATTTATAAAGATGCTGACTCCAGGTTTTTTTTTTTTTTTTTTTTTTTTTTTTTTTGGAGTAACAAGAAGTTAGTAATGCTAACAATAAAAATTCAGCATTGGGAAAATTCATTTTGTTTAGTTTCTTTAGCTATCAGAGTTTTACTTGCTGCGTATGGCAAATGAAAAGTCATGTTAACTGCTTTTCTTCAAGGGGATATCATCCCTTTTAAAGCTGTCTCACAAGGATTTTTTTTGCCTTTTTCAGACCTGTTCAGATAACTTACAAGTTGTTAGCGATTCTTAGGGATTCAAAATAAAAACTGCACAATGCAGAAGTTGCTTCTCAAAAGCCAGCCTTTTGCAGTAAATGATTTACATTGAATTGGAATAAAAGTCATGGGTTCTTTCAATGCATTGTGATGTGCAAATTGCAGTTTGGGCTATAAGAAAACCGAAGGAGAAAACTGAACTTTATGATAAAAGGATTCTGTTGTCTCATGTATTTTTGAACAGAAACGCTGTCATGATTTTCATTTCCCGGCGATCTTTTTGCGGCAAAACTTCTGTCACTTGTCTTGACTTGTCACGTCAGATCAGTTTTTTCCCCTTTCTGACAATGTGTGACTGTGTTTGGAGCCTGTGTGGCTTCCTGCACTGTCTACTGCCACTATACTTGAGGATTTTGTTTCATCTGGATCATCGGACACCTTTGTGCCTTTGAAAGCATAAGTTTCACATTAGGTTATCGCCTGATAGCTGTGTTACTGTTCTCCAGCCTTTCAGACTTTCCCTTACTGCACTGAGTGTTTTCGGTGGCTCTAGTGGAGGGGGTGGGAAATGGAAAGTCTAGCGGCTGTTTAGAGCAGGATAGGAGAGCAACAGGCTGGTTTGAAGGGCTGACCTTGTAACTTTATTATTTTTTGGTGCTTTTTCTTCATGCAGGAACCTTTCCTATTTTTCTTCTCATCAAAGTTGTTTATTTCTCCTTGGCTTTTGTCACTGAGAATATTTTATCTTAGTGAAAATGTTAGCCAGTGATTACCAACAAGTGCCCTTTAAAAAGCAAGTAAAAATTATTTTAGCTACTGGGATCAAGCCTGTAAATTTGATTGTTCCCCCTTGCCCAGGTATTTGTGCCCAGCTTTCTGAGAAACTGCTCCTAACCCAAGCAAGTCTTAATTTTGTACTCTGTTATTGGGAAGGACACAGAAGAAGGTGGTTTTTATATGGTGACATCTCACACATCTCTCTGATTTTGAAAAATGAGGCCCGAAGCAATGCCAGTGTCCTTGTGATGCTGGTTAACTTTTGCATGGACGTAGAGAAGGATCCACATGTTGGGTTCAGAAGCCATCTTTCCAAGAGGTTGGTGGGATAACTCTACTCTCCAGACCGTTTGCTTGCACAGTTACTTGTTTCGGTTAGTTTAAAACACTTCTGAAGTGTCTGAAACATCTCTTCTCTTGTGAAAATACCCATGCTCGGAGCTATTCAGGAATAGACAGCACACGTTGTTTAGATGCACGTTTTCAAGTCTAGCTGAGCCTAACCTTGATCTTAGCATCAGAACAAGCCGGTGTCTAGACGAAGATCACTCCTGGATTACGGGCCCCATATCTCGCCCGCATTAATCAGGTGAATGACTCATTACGAGCTTCTGCAGACAAGCATGTGGCAGAGTCCAGGTTAAGACCAAGGAACCCTGCCTTCTAATTTTTAAAATTACGATTAAGAAAGCTCATTTGAATTACTTGTCTTTTGCCACACACAGATAAGCGCTGTAACTTTACCATACAGCTCTTCAGTGCCTTCAAGCCTTCACCTTTGAGTGCGTGTTCCCGTTTGCTCCAACTCTCGGCTAAAGGGAATATTAGGGAGTGGGTAAGTCGTTAGGAAGGGATAATTCATTTTGGTGTGTAGGCAGCTCCACTTCATTCTGCAAGAGTTTGAAGTTGGATGGCTAACAGCGAGACTTCAAAATAGTTGGAGACGTGACCCTGGTTCATGTAGCTAGACGCTCGGATAATTAAAATTCATCTGTAGCATGGTGGTTTTTTTGGAATCTTTCATTTAGTAATTGTGCTCGTTAGATACTTTAACAACTTTCTGATGACAAGTCAATGCAGATTTTTTTTTTTTTAGTTTGGATATTGTTCTTTTGAACAGTAGTGTATTGTGTGACTAGGTAAAATGTGATTCTGTTTGCATGTTGTGTATAAATATATATTGTTCAGACCAGCTAAGTAACAGCTACCATAGCATACCTGTGTTTTTGAGAAGCAATGTCAAACTTGAGCAGGGCTGGATCTGGCTTGCATTTAGCCCAAGGCTGGAAAACAAAGGGTCTTCAGGTGGTAACAGTAAGTCACAAATTTCACTGCCTTGGTTCGAGATGAACATTTCAATCATGTTTATAAGCGATGACACTACGCTGCCAGAGGTGGTGTTTTATATGGAGAGATAAACTGAAGCTCAACTCTGTGAGTGTGTTTAAAAACAGTCCAATAACAATTTAAATGGCCTTTATTCTGGCCACTTCACCCTCTGCAGCATTCAGCTTAATTCATTTTCTTTGGTGAACTTGTTTGCCCTCTGCATTCATGCTGTTGATGTCTGCAGCTTTCCCATTCCAGAGGGTTGTGTTAAAGGAAGGCTGAGCGTTTCATGTGTATTCTTACGGTTGGGATGAAGCATATTTTTCTTCAAACGTTATGAGCTCTCTTCCCTGAGGGGAGGAGGATGGTACTGATTCTGTGCGTCTGAGAGGTACGGCTTAACAGATTGGCCAAATAATCCATTCTGAATTGGAGAGTGAATAATTTTAATACTCCTTATCTTGCATAGATTTTTGTGGATACTCATCTCAGCAAATGAACTTTGCATTTCTAAATGTTCCGAGCAGCATGTTGGTTCAGGTAGAGCATACTTGAATCTTAATATTCTCCAAGTTTCTCCATGTTTCTCCAGGTTTCTGTGCATGTGGAACTTTTGTTCCTTGCCGTATTTAAACAAATGGCTCGGGCTTATGTGCCGACAACGTTAATGATGTCTGACAGTCACAATTGGGAATAGCATGGAGGAAATAATAGTTCTTGACCAATCGCTAAAACACAGGAAGTCCCGGTGCCATAGGAAGGGAGAGAAACTCACTTTTCATTTCCTTTCGAGTCCACTGTGCTCAGATTAACTTTCAAGGGAACTGAGATGTAGCTCAGAGGATTTGGTCTTCAATCGTGTGTTACCTATGCGTGGAGCCCATCTCAGCAGGCAGCAAGTCACCAGCCAGAAAAGCTCTCATAGCTCAGCTGCTGGGTATCCTATTGCAAATTAAATATGAAACAAGGATACATTTGGTTTTGCATGGGAAACTTTAACACATGCATTAGGGAGGCTTTCTTTCTGTTCTGAATATTTTAAATCACAATATTGCTGAAGGTGATAGCTCATCTGTAATCTGTCAGGGATATCTGGTTCCTTTTGCTGTTTTAAAGAGAATTGATGGATTTTTTTTTTTCCCATTCCCTTCTAATTTTGTGTAACACAGGTTTTACATGTTCAGATCAGCAAGAATAAGTTGCAAGGCATGTTGGAATTAAGTTACCTTTTTTCAGTGTGTGTGCGTGTGAAATATTCTATAAAGAAATGTTTGCAATGTGATTGCAACATGCACATATATTTTAAAGATTAAAACTGCAGTTAAATTCACCTATCCTTGTCCAGAGAGCTGGATTTTGGATTTTTTTAAGGAAGCTGCAGAATTAGGAATGAAAATCCATTGAAGTTTTGGTGAGATTTAGCCACTCATTTATCACACTTCAGCATCAGACCTTGACTTTTTTTCAGTTGTGGAAAAAAAAAAGTCCTTAAAAACATGACATAAAACCACATTGATCTTGATGAGCTAAAAAATCAAGGTGGAATTTTATTGCTGTGGTGTTGCCAGGTGGGTCTTAACCTGCTCGGTTACACTTGCAAACTGCAGCATACGAAAGGCGTATCGCAACTCATGCTGATTGTGGCTATTGAGACAATGAACTAATTCTTAGGACGCTTACAGAAAGTAAAATTTATGTGAATTACAAAGTGATAAGTATCTTAATGCTTATGTTGCCTTCTCTTAGATGAGCTGATTTTCACAGAGCACGGTTTATGTAGAATCCCTTTTAAAGTCAAGGTGATTCAGGCTGAAACACTGAATTTCTTCAAAACCTCACTTTTATAACCGGTCCGTCTTTAAGGGGATTTCCCTTCGCACAGGCATCCCCTCTCACGTCAGCTCATCAAGCGGTGCTCCTTGCACGCACTTCTTCCCATCCCTGCTGTCTGGAGGCAGGGAGCAGAGTGAGTGAGCTCTCAGGACCTCTTCCAGACATCTCTGGTGTAATTGCACATGGCCAGAATGCCAACATAAAGCCATCTTAAAAACCCAGGGTCGCCTGGTCAAAGCCAAAATGCTTCCAGAAATGTGCAAAGTGAAGAATGTTGGTAGGAATTTAACGTGAGCTGACCCCTGAGCTTGAATTTTGCAGCATTTTTATGGGTGAAATTGGATTTTGCATACCTGGTTTGTGTGCCTGGTGCACAGGACATGTCCTGTGCCGTGCCACAGTGGGTTATGATTTTCCTATGATTTTCCTACGTCCTTCCTAGGCTAAGCCAAGCAGGGTTGCTGCGTTCCATATAGGAATCACCCAAGGAAACCCACAGAAGCAGGAAACGGTGTCAATTAGCAGACGGCCTTTTATAAGCAGCTCGCTCTGCCGTTGAGGCCGGCATATTTCAAATGAGATGAAAAATTAAGTCCCGGCCACTTGCGGTGATTAAAGCCTCGGCGGCTCGCTTTTCAGGAGTGGCACGTTAACCCTCCTGGCGCTGCTCCAGTCAGGTTACAGCCTGCTGCCAACCCGGCTGCCCCGAGCAGTTTCAAATTCGTAGGATAAAAACCACTCGGTGCTCTTCTCCGCTGCCGCGCGGCCGCCACATCCTCCCTGAACTTGCTGCATTTCAGCCCTAATTGGAGTAGTTCGGAGCTGAGGCCAGCTCCTGTTGACTGAGGGCACTCAAAGCATTTTCCCCCTTTTTTAATGGCAAATCCAGCTGTGCACATGCATTTTTTAGGGTAGCATTAGACCTGAACGTGTGATAATGATGATAAATAAGTATGAGGCTGTTGGGCTCTTTCTGGAGCTTAGGGCAGGACAGGGAGGGGATCCCATCCTGGTGTCACAGCGGTGTCTGCAGAGAGGACCACGAGTGATCTGTAGGGGCTGCTATTGAGGCCAATAAAAAAGACGTTGATGCCTTTTCCCTAAATAGTTTTCTTCCTTTCGCGTGCCTCGTAGGACTGCTTTAGTGCGTAATACAGGTAATAACTTCCAGACGGTGTTTTTGATCGTAGAGCAAAGGTGTGTGGGCTTTTGGAGCAATTAGATGCAAATAGGCGAGTCGGAGGGACAAATGGTTATAATCTGCTGGGACGGGAAGGTGTGTGATGTGGGGAGGTGATGCTGGCGGTGGTGTATGCACCACCAGAAGAACGCATGTCGGGGTTAAATAACTTATAGCAGCGTTTTTTTGGCAAATGGGATAATTCTCATCAGCCCCTAGGAGAACGGCGAGCGCTCATGCTTTCAGGCCGCGCCGTTACGCACGTGCTGGCTCTGTGCAGTAGCTGCCGGCCTTATCTAAACAGAAAACCCTTCCCAGCTTGAGAACAACTCGGCGACTTTTTAATATCAAAAGGAGCACATTATGCGCGACACATGTACGAGACTCAAAGGCACATGTGTGCTGCCGAAAGTTTGTGGGGTTAGTGGTGTGCGCGCGCTAATCTCCTGGGAGTTTGTTGCTCCCAGCTTTCATCGAGAGCAAAGGGAGTCAGAGCTGGAGGACTTCTGTTCACTGCCACTCCATCTGAAAGAACCAGCTCCTTGTTCCTTAGTTCAAGGCAGCGTGCCCAGAAGTACGTGCACGTCGTGCCTATCAATAGAGTCGCAGGACTCTGACTTGCTTTTTAAGTGAAAACAAATGAAAATGTTTTAATTCCGGATTGTTCGGCAGCGGAGGAGGTTTGTGCTGCGCTCTAATTGTTTTAGATCTGTTTCTCACTGCAGTGCATCTCGGCATGAAGCTGCTGTTACCTCTAATGTTGCAGAGAAGAGATTAAATATATTGGTTGTATCTTAAGGGAAGGACTTCAGATATTCTTTCTAAGAGGAAAAGCGTAGATGTGGCTTAAAAACCCACTTTCTTTTGGTTATCACAAAGATGACTCCAAGGTGACAGCCATTCAAACCACTCGGAGTCACTGCAGCCTCTCAGTGTCCGCTTTTGCAGTTTCCTTGCCTTAATTGGTGTAAGTTTTGCTTTCCCAGATAATCTTTTATGAAAGGGCAGTGGGATGAGGCAACACGTGAGCTGCAGGGCAAGGTCCCCTCCTGAAGTCGTGCCCACTGAGGATCACATTAACACGGAGAGAACACTCCAGCTATCAGATAACGCGCTCAACACGATTCTCCAGAATTAGGTGACTTTGTTCCCTGGCCTGCATTTAGTGTCCTGGCGTCTAACAAAGCTCGGGGTTACTTTTTGAACAGCCCAAGCTGCCTTAGTTCCATTCTTTGTTCTGAACCGGGGTTCGTTTGTTTCTCTAATATTAAGACAACAGCTGTGACCTCTTCACTTTAATGAGCCAAAGCTTTGTTTGACCAGGAACTCTCCTGGCCGTAGGCACGTGAACGTATTTAAGGCAGTTCAATTTCTGTAAGAAACAGCGTGCAAGGAGAAGTCCTGCTTCCTCATCCAGAGAACCACATTCCTAATTGCAGCGGAGTTCGCTGAGAATGGCGTTTGGCAGAAATCCAGAGCAGTGCTCAGCCTCGTTGCCTCTTGTTTCAGAGCGAGGCACCTTAACCGTTCTGTCATCGCACCTTCTGACTTAATATATGGAAAGGTAGAAAGAAGTGGAGATTTCCAAGGTTTATTTTTTTTTTCCTGTTTGAAAGCATTTTAGTACCGTACTCATCAAGGATTTACGCTTCTTAAACGTTAGCCGTCTGGGCTGAGTTGTGTAACACATCCTTTCACTCTGCCGATGCGACATCAAGGCTGAAACCTTTATTCTGCAAAAGCCCATTTGTTTCTCTCAGCTTTAACTTTGCTTTTTATGTGCTCGTCTTGTTTATAGCATTCATAGCAGAAAGGTGTTCTTAAAGTAACAACAGCATGATCTGGTTACTTATGGCAAATGAAATAATACAAAAGATCTAGGCTGTCTCTAATCCAAACCTATACAGTATTTTATAGTGCTATGTGACTTGAGGCTATAAAATCCGTTTTGTGTGTAGAATATTTTCAGCTTTGTGTTAAAAACTTATATTTTAGAAAAAATAAGCATCACTAAAAGACTAGTAATAATATTCACTGCATTTTAACTGGAATTCATTGTGTTTATTTCGAAGTTCACTTGTAATTGCCTACGAGATCTTTCTACCACTGCCTCCTTTCTTGCTTGAAAATAAAGCGAAGGAGCGTATATCCAGAGAGCATGGTTTCTGTACACTGCGCGCTAGCTTTCAGAACGGACGCTTCGGGAGGGAAGCCAAGAAGAGCAAAACAAGCACATGTGAAGAAAATGAAATGTTTAAAGCTGATCTGAGCAGCGGAGATCAGATAACTGCAGTCATAGTGTGTCTTCTTGGAGGCTCTATTAGTGTTTGCTATGCGGTAATCTGTTAAAGAATAAGAGCTTAGCGTATGATACACCTGGCACAATTTTGAGCGTTAGGTCCAGCAGTTTGCTCCTGACAATCTCTGTCCTTTGGAGACAAAAAGAAAAGAAAGGGGGAAAAAAAAAAGAACGAGTAAAACGTCCACCAGGCTGATGAACACGTTCTGCAGTTGTGTTGAACCCAAACTGTCAGGGCACACCAAGCTGCAGGCAGCGTCACTGCCATCCCAGTTGCAGCTCTGGGAAAAGCACAGGACCACGACCTGTTTCCAGTTCCTCCTGCACTGATTCGAGGTGCTGAGGACGTGGGGATGCTGTGGGAAGGAACACAATGGTTTGGAGGGAGCCAAACCATCCCATAAATGTGATGTGGTTCCATGTATGGTTCTGAGGGTAGGTTTTGGAGCATGATGTGAAAGAGATGTTCTCCAGGACCAAAGTGTGGATCTAAGGTTTGTTGCAGTGAGAGGTAAAGGTGAGGGTTCTAAACAAATTGGTTATTAGAAACAGCAGAGTCCTGTTAACAGGACGCTTTTGTAGGGTCAGTTTATAGGACTGAGAAAAACCCAAGGCCAGCTTTGCTTGGCCAGGTTGTCAGCGTCTGTCTGGGCAGGGTTTGGGACTTGCTTTGGATCCCAAACATCAGATAGTTCTTTGGATCAGGACTTGCTCAATAGCCTTGTACAAAATGCACCTGGGGCAACATGTGCTGGAGGGACTTTTTTATTCTGTGAGTACACCTACATCTTTTTGTCCGAATTCTGCGCTGGATCCATTGGATGATGGAGTCCCTGCTGAGAAGCAGAACCCATCGGTGCAGGCAGAGTGCTGCGTTAAGGAGTTAACACTTGCTCTGTTACATGAGCAAGAATTTGGGAGATGCTTATGGCACCGTCTTGTACAGATTAATTCTGAGATGGCCTTTCTCCCTGTGAAACAGTGGGGCTATGTCTGCACACTCTCAGTCGATGTTTGGAGGCTTTTATAAGCTAATTGCACAGAAAATACACTTTCCACTCTTTTTTCTCTTTAACAATCTCCTAAACATCTTGGAAAACGAGATATTTTTCTCTTCCCTCTTAAAATTCAGTTAGATGAGATCTAGTGTTTTCAAATAACCCAGCTGCGGCTTTTCACTGCGGCTTTTCACCGTGGCATTCATATCTCATTTGCTGCCTAATGCAAATTCAATAATCATATCGGTTCAGGCTACACTCATTGCATCGGCGTATTTTTAGCGGCGATATTTTACAAATCACGGCAGAAACGCGTAGGTCGCACTCTTATTTTCGGAGGAATTTCCAACTTGAAAGGGCGGTAAACTCACTTTACATGAGCTAGAAAATCCCGAGGTGTAAAAGCCCGAAAGGTCTATATCACTCTTCTCCCTTCAGATACCACACGTGCAAAAATGTTGTAGCATCGTTCCAAGCCTCAAGTGGAGAGAAGTTATGACTTAAGGCTATTGAGCATGTAGCTCTCAGACAGCTGCAAGTTCTGCTATTTTTAAACACTTCTCGTGTTCAACGAGGGCTTGAGTTAATCTGTGCAATAATGTATTCAATGAACTTTGATTTAAAGCGGTTTTGATATTTTAGCTGCATTTTACTAATAGAAAAGGAATGTGGAAGCAAAGATATTGTGAACTCAGTCTTACGGCAACTTTCGCAAAGAATTTGAGCTGCTATGGAAAATCTGTGCACAGGAAGCTGAATTTCTGACAGTTTTTTGCTTCCTGAGAATTATTAATGTCTGATGCATGATTTAAAATGGAAATGGCATTGTAACCTTCACCATAGTGTCACTATCAGCTTGCTCTAGTTAAACCATTTGGAGAGAGAAAATAAATTCAGTAGAGCTATCAGGTGGTATGTTGGTCTTTTTATTTAAATGCACTTCACTTTTAACCAAAAATAGAGCAGGTAGATGTGTGTCCAGGGATGTTTTTCAAAGGGACTAAAAAGCCTGAGAGCTGTGAGTTCTGGTTTTATCAATTAGCTTGTGTTTTTGAAAAACCTTGTATACTCCTTTTCCCCACCTTAACTTTTATCTATGCGGTACTTTGCTTGACGAGGATATTTAGCAATCATTATTTTTTTCTCAGAGCTCGGTCGTTCCAGCTTTCAGAAACTTTCATTTTTCCAAAGCCCCTCCTAATTTGTGAGCAGCTTTCCAAGCCCGTGTGTCCTGCCATAACTGGACCTCGGTTTTGGCACACGGGTCTGTACTGCTCCCGTGCAGTGCTCTGGGTCTGGGGATACTACAAAGACTGACCTACATGCTGTGGTCAAGTTCGCAGCACCTTGTCTCTCTGCCTTTGGATGCTACTTTCTAGTAATTACCACTCCTAAGGAGTCCATGCTCCTATTTCTAATTAACAGGTGCCTTGAAATTAATATAGTTCCCTGCATGCCGAGGTCATCTGACATTCTCCTAAGCATAATAGTTCATGTCTATATTTCTAATAGCTGTCTCATTTCCCACTGATGTTTGCTCCATGCTCTCAGTGTTACACCTTCGGACAGGTTTCATTTAACAGGATCATCCCCATTTTTACAGCATGCCACAATAAAAGCGTGTCTGAGTTATACCCGTCTGGTTCCTTACCAGGTAACTCCCTGCATTTGTTAATTCCACTTGTCTGGATTCTTTCAGCATGCTTCATTTTTTTGTCCAAGACTTTTCAAGTAAGATTTTGTGATGCTGTCAGATAGCAAACTTTACAGCTTGTATTACAGTTTCCAGATATCTGTTACGTTTTGTAGTTCTTTCAGAAGATTCTGAAAATTGATCAAGTTATCTTTTTTTTTCTTTCTCTCCCTGTGTAATTTTGTAGTGTTTGTTTTTTTGTCTTAATATGTCCTAATTCTCTTATAGGTTGAAGTGGTAGATGTTAGGGTCATTCTTTTGAAGTGTGTGGATATTCTGGACTGACTGATAATATTAATTAGATACATGTAATAACAAGCAGCTTTAGTAATTAGTGAACCCCTGATAGAGACGGCACAATAGTTTGAGACATGAATTTTCTCGAGCAGCAAGACAAAGCGATTCAGATGCTCTTCGTTTCAGTCTCAAAACAATGTTGTCTGCTGCGTGCAGACTTCTTGGCTAGAGCCTTCAGGACACACACCGCTTATAATCCTGGAACTTGATAGTGATGGTTGCAGTCTGAGACTGTTCAGAATGGGAAAAAAAAAAATACAGTGTGTTGGTTTTACATCACTAAAAATCCTTGTCTTCCCTAAAAGTTTTTTTTTTAATAGGAATGTGAAGATACTGTTTAGTAAGCAGAAGCAGCTGAAAATGGAAACCACTCCCCAATGTTTGAAAAAATCAGCGTAAAGTGCAGATAAAGAGGGACAGGCGTAGTATGCTTGCCGTTTATATTTCCATCTCTAATTTATTGAAACATCCCCGGCACTTATTCACCTTGGGTAAGCTGTTTCCCCTCATTCACTGAACAAGGTGGTGAATAAAGGCCCCAAAACTTAAGAGGGAAACTCAGCGGTTGTGGGGGACAGCCTAAGGCTGCCTGGGTTCCTATTTGGGATGTGGCAGCTGATACAGGGAGGTGGCTGTAACCCGTCACCGTCCCTACAGGCAAATAGTTTTCTCTAGAGCTCCAAGAAGTGGTGTTGGGTCCAAACCTGGTGGTTGCTGCGTTCCAGATCCAGCAGCACTCGGAGGTTTGAGGGTTTGTGTGTCCGTAACACTGAAAGAAGTTTTGATGTGTATCTCGACAGCGTTACATCAGTGCTGTGTTTTTTATCAAATTGAATATGGACAATTATATGCAAATATTTTTCCCCTATTAACTGTGCTTATCATGGTTTACATACCCCTTATCCTAATTTTCAGCAATATTCCCATGCATTTCCTTGTAGGTAAAGCCTGCTGTGAGATATTGATATGGAACAGAAATACCAGGGAAGAATGCCTTTAAATAGATTTTTGCTGAAAGTATTTCAGTATGCTAAAGAAGCAAAAATAAATTTCATAAAAACAACTCAGTTGATAACTAAAAAAATGTGTCTTCTACAAGGGAAGGTAGTAACTGTGTCAGCGGAACACTTTGCTTAATCACCTTGATGAGATCCTAAATGAAAAACTTTCTGCAGCTTAGTTAATACCGCGGGTGAGTGCGGAAAGCTGGATGTGGCCACCAGAGGTGGCTTTTGCTGGTAGTGTTTGTGATCTTATTTCTCCCTGCTTTTGCAGAGCAGCTGTTCTGCATGTCCCCTAATAAGCAGGCTGTGTCATTAACGGCATATCGGTAAGGGAACAATATGACAGTCTGAAGGTACCTTAAAGTTAAGATTTTCCCTATGGGTGTCCCTTAGTAAGGTTCTTACAGTCATGTTTGGTTTCCCTTCTTCAAATTACTTTGGGTATTTGTGGCGATTCTTTTTTTTTTTTTCCCTCAACTTCCAGAAATTGTTTCTGAATTTTCTAAAATCTTCCAGAAGAGAACAGGGCAGTTTTGATCTGTTTTATAGCCACTGCTGTTTGGCAAGAGTCTGCTATCTATATATGCCAGTTATACTCTGAAATGGGAGTTTTCTGGGGTTGTATTTTTTCCTGAAAATGGATAACAGTTTAACTTGAGGATAATGTGTTGCTCTTCCTCCATTTCATTAGGTTTCCTGTTGTTTTGTGTTGTTTTTTTTTGTTGTGGAGGGGGTCAAATTTATTTTTTTTTAGTAAATATTATATCCACACATTGATTTATATCCATACATATCCATGCATTGATTCCCTCTCTGTATAAAGTTTAAAAGCACTGAATCCATTAACTTTTTAAAAGAGCGATCCGTGGGGAAAAAGTTCTCCGTGTAATGCTTTGATAGTGACATGCTGGTTTGGAAAATGCTTCTTGTATTTGCTTGCTGCACGTAAAAAGGTGTGCCTGTAAAATCTGATCTCACGTGCTATCACTAATTTTCACGTTGTAAAAAATGTAACTGTAAAAAATGAATTAGAGGCGTGAATATAGAGTAAAACCATAAATTTTCTCTTGGGGGAAAAAAAAACTGCATATTTTAGGCAGAGTTCAGGATTGTAGTAAATAGGAATCATGAAAGCTGCTGCATAGGTCCCAGCTATTGGCAGCTCACCACGCGTCGTGATGTTGTAGCACACAGAAATGAAGGCATTCTTTCTCATTTTCACTGAGCAGAAAGCAAAATGCATCCCGAACAAGTGCTAGGGAAACACTTGTAGGGCAGAAACCAAGGTTTTTGTGATTTGGGGAAGTCTGCTTTAAAGTTACTGTTGTGTGCTGTGAAGTCTGCCTTGTGGCTCTAATAGTGTGTGCTGGGCATGCAGAGGAAGGTGGGTTTATTCTGCATTTCTAGCTTTGTGGCATCTGCAAATCCTGTCTCCCATTCCATGTGAATCGTGGATAGATCGCTTATGATAAAATTGTAGTTTCTATTTTTCCCTTTTTTTCTAAAAAGTTTGTTTACAGGGAAAGAGGGAAAAAAAAGGCTTTGCCCCTGAAGCGAGCTCCCTTATTCTGCAGACAACTTGAATTTCCACAGAGGGTTTCCAGCTGGTGCAGGCAGTCCTGGTGGTGGAAGTGGAGGCATTCTTGCTGCTGCTCTGCTTCAGCTCTCCTCTGCCAGTATCGCTCCTCGTCTCTGGCGCTGCAGCGACGACTGGCAGCAGGTAGCAGAGGAGGTAGGGGGCTGGCAGCCTGCCTGAGCTGGGTCTCAGACCGAGGGGAAGCTCTCCCGACCCTGCCAGAAAGTTATCGGCGCTTAAACCCCAGGTGGGGAAGCTAATTTGGGTGGCCACTGTGTCTTTGCGTGCCACCTGACTGGAGAATTCCTCGAAGTTTGCATTTTCGTATGAGCGAGCAGATAGGTCTGCAGTAAATTAGGGTCGTCTTCTCCCTTATTAATTTGGTATGTAGATTACAATAGCTTTCTGGCCTGCTCTTCCCATATTTGAGCCTCCTCGTCTCTTTAAAAAGCCTCAATTTAAGGGGGATAAAATGTTTTTGACCTTTATTGCTCGCTGGACCCCTGTAGCAATTTGTACGCTGAACTGTCAAACTTCTCACGGTTCTCCGTTGTTGTGATTATTCAGAAGGCTACGCAATCGTGTTTTCTGTTTTGTTGACAAGGAGATTAGCTTATACCCGAGAACTCCTGTGGGTCACAGCCCGCTGGATTTTCTTAGAAATACACACTGAGTTTATGATTATTCCTTTCAGGAACTAAATGCAGCAGCTTAATGCAGCTGATCGCTCCTGGCACTGCCCGCCTGAAACGACCGGAGAGCAGTGGATGGGAGATTTTAGGTTGCACAACCCTGTAACACAAAACTAACCCTCCCTTCACAGAGCCAAAAAGCAGGCCACCTACGAGCAGGCGTTCCTTACGCTAAGGCTACAGATTTAACCAGGCAGCAAGCAGACCTTCAGGATTCAGCAGTAACAGTAAATCGTCCCTCGTTTGCATACCATTTCGAGTCAGCACGTTGAGTGGTTTCGCCTAGTTCGAATGTATGGTAATGTTACACATCCTTGATGTTGCATCGTTAATACGCAACTCTTTTGTTATTGCACTCATGTGGCTTCAAGTCAGTTGTACACCCTGACTTTTAACCTGTTGTGTGCGTGTGTTTAGGTACACGTCCGGCGGAGGCTCACCTGCTGCTTTCAGTGCAGCACGTTTTCCTGGGGAAAGAAAGCTTAGTAAAAGCTTAGTAAAAATATAAACTGGTGAAAATTACATTTATAACACAGATTTGAAATGTAAGGAGGTCGTGGGTGAAGAAAGGTGTCTGGCTCTTCAAAAATGTACCATTTTGATCTCAGCCTTTTCTGTACTACAGCTGATTTTTCAGGACACAGTTAACCAAAAATACCCTGTTTTGCTGATGTGAAACGGGCAAAAGAGGTAAATCAGGATGCAGAAAGCCCATGGCTCATAACAGTATGTAGTAATTAAAAAGGCTGTAGGGATTGTTAAAAACTCATCTTTCTTTGCAATTAGCAGCACCTGTGGGTACTCCCAGCCTCTAAGGTTTGTACCTGCTTGATTTCAAACCATGGCACTTGATAAAGATCGGAGAAGTCGGTGTCCGTATCAAAGGCTGAGCGAGCATCCTGCTCTCCAGCACCGCCATCTAGATCAGCACCTGAGGGACTGCTGCCTTTCAGGAGCCTGGTGAGGTCTTGGGAAAGTTACAGGATTTTACAGTACGTGCAAAAAAAAAACTTGCTTTGGGACTGCCAGCCTGTGTTTGCGTGTTACACCGAGTGGTCTCTCATTTTAAACCACAAATAAATCAGAATTCTCAAGAATATTTTTGAAGCCTGTTTAATCTCCTTAATTAGATAGTTTTATGGCTGCAATCTAATCCAACGCACCTGGGTGCTTGTGGCTGTAGTTTTTTTGCAGGTGACAAAATCTACCTGTGAGCTCACTGTTAGAACTAAACTGGGGGAAAGGCAGTGCTCAGACTGTCAGGGCTGTGGTTAATTTATATCGGTTGAAATTCTTAAAACGTTTGACAAAGAAAAACATTAAAGTGGAAGCCAGTCCGTGGTCACTCCTGTTACTCTCCTAGGGAAGGCAGGAGAGCCAAGGGATTGGAGGGCAGGGTGTCTGCACGAGGTCAGGCCTGAAAACCTCAGTTTTTAGCTATGAAATTGTGCTGATGAAATTGTTTCCCCCAAACACATGTACTTGGAACAGCAGCAGTGAAACCAGATTGTGACAGTCTGATTTCTGAGGAAGACTTTCCTTTTACTCGGCCCTTTTAAAATCCTGGTTGTAACCCTGGTGGTGGTGATGGGGGGTGTATTTGTGGTTTAGGGTTTTTGTTTTCTTCCTTTTTAGGGAAAAAGGAATGGTAAGGAAGCTGTCAGAAATTTCTGTGCTACGTTTCTGGGTTGTGCTCTGATCCTTTGCTGCTCGTTTCAGTTTCCCCTTTCCCACTCGGCCACCTAAAATGAGAACTCAGAAAACCAGCAGCCAACCTCCTCCCGGTGGTACGACGGCAGTTTTGTTAGCTGCTTTCTTGTTGGGAGCCTGACTGCCGTGTCTGGGGATATCTATAAAAACCAAACAACAGTTTTCTTGTTGAGATACAGTAACTCAGATTTTTATTTGGTTCAGATTATTCCATAGTTTTGTTTTAAATTTGTTTTAGAGGTGCTGTCATCTCGTCTCGTTCTATCTGTAATGATGCACAGACAAGCTGAGTTTGACATTAAAAGAGCAGTATGGGATCCTACATGGATCAGTCTTTGGGAATATCCTCGCTAGATGGATCCTGCGAGTGACAACCAAACAATTCGGACCTCAGACATCGGCTAAATTTCTTTGAACTACAAACGTCTTTTAAAAGATTAGCTGCAATCTCCTTGAAAAACGCGTCCATACCATAATGCCAGGCTAGCCTGATCTTCCTGCGGAAAGTTGGCTTAATTCGGTTTTGCCTAATTTTAGGCAGAAACCATCCCAAAATACGGAGATGCCCGGTTGCGGGTCCTGCTTGGTGCCGGTGCAGCAATCGAGCATTATTTCGATGTATCAGTAGAGGGCACTGTTGTTGCGTTAAAAAACACTTGAAAGTCTCATCTCCAGCTTTTCTTAATATATATATATTTTTTATTTTGGAAAGTGTTTAATGTTCTCCATGTAATTAAATTCAGTTCCCTGTATAATTAGCAATGGAACCTTATTCTTTGTGCCACTGCTGTGGATAGTATTATTTTTGTCTCTATTTGCCTTCAGTCAATGCAAAATACCGTTGCCTATCGAAATGGAGAAGTTTTATAGCTATCTCTCAAAGCTAAGCAATATTTAAAGGTGGAAATATAACGCTGTGTAGTTAGTTTCATTTAGTTACTCGGAGTAAATAGGAAACCTTTCAAATTCCTGCTCGTGGCTCGGGAAATAGCAGAGTTAATGCACCATAATAATTTTACCTTTGTACCCGAATGTGTGTTATAACGTTGTCGGATCGTCGTGCTTGCAGGTTGTTACAAATATATATGCAAACCCATAATATTTAATTACGTGGGAAACCTATTGATTTTCTTTGGCAGATTTTTTTTTTCCCCTTTAAATTGTTTTCCTCCTTATCTTTGCAAGAAGTTGTACTGTACTGGTGCTGTTGAGCACACAGAAATATTAATTACAGAGTGATCAGGCATAGTTATTTTTCATTAATTGCAAATGCAAAGTAATTACTGTGACCTAGAAACAGTTTGCTTGTCCAAATACCTGTAAACATCCTAATTTTTTTTCTAATTTATGAAGACTGGCTACAAAATGTCGTGTCGGGGAGAAATAATTTTCTGAGGCACCAGAGATCTTAAATCTTAACGCTTGCGTTACCTTCGGATGCTCGTAAAGAAATGATATTTGGAAGAGGGAAGTCTATTAATATTCTCTTATGTTTGGCTTTGAAATTGGCAAATACATACAGAATTAATTATACATGTTGGAGTTTTCTTTCAGAAAGCTCCTCTTTGTCTGTGACCGGTTGGGTTACGTGACCGACCCGGAGAAGTTTGCGTTAGAGATCGAGGGATATGTTGTGCTGCGGACTGGCGGAGTGCTCTTACAGTCATTTAAAAAGCAACCACAAAAAACATCTTCCCCCATATCTCTGTTGCCTTAGAAATAGCGGGGGAATGGTTTGTTTTTTTTTTTTTTTTTTTTTTTTTTTTTCCCCCTCTCCTGTAGCTGAAAAATGTTAATTGAGTTATCGTCAGCTGAAGACGGCGAGGGAAGGGAGCACCAAGGAGTTCGGAGGAAGGCGGCCGGGACGGCGCGGCTCCTCGCTGCCAGGGCTGCTCCGGGAGCAGATCCTGGCGTCGGGGCCGGATCCTGCCACAGACCCGGTGCCTTTGTGGTCTGTAGGGTCTCTGGGAAGGGAGGCCCCCGCGCTTGGCGGGGTCCATCTGCAGGAGCTGTGTCTCAAGGCCAATGCCGTGTCCAAAGTCGCCGCTAGGATTGCGGCTGGCAGCAACTTTAAATAACAAAGGGCAAAGTTGGCTGCGGTGCTGTGTGTTGCAGTGCAACGCCACTGGTTTGTACAGGCACAGGCAATCCCCACAAAAAACATACTGAGTAATGTTGCTGTGCAGCAAGTTGTAATGAGCTGGCAATAGATATTTTCTAAGAGGAATACTCCAAGAAAACTCCAGTTCAATGTAGGGTTCTGCTCTTTAAACCTTTCCTCCACTTCATTTCCTATTTAGTAACGTCTCCTTGCATCTCTTTGGTAGGCTAATATTCAAGCAAATTCTTGTTTCATCCAAAGCATTAATACTGACGCGCTGCTCCTGTATCATCCCTGTAGCTGTTATCTTCTGTATGTTTTCCCCATGAGAGGCTATCGCAGGTTTTTAGTCCAGACTGTTTGTATTCGACAAGGTCAAGATAAGTTTTATCTCTCCAGATAAGTCAAGTGCATTGGGATCGATACGGTTACAGTAAAATACATTGGTAATATTTATTGCTGAGATCCTAATGAATTTTTAAAGCTTGTAAGAAGCCGTCAGTGCAGCGTGGGCGCCCTAAATGCTCGTTTGTAACGGGGCCTGGGCAATTACAGACATGGGAACTCTTTAAAAGTAAAAATCTTAGAACCTTTTGTTTTTAACAGGGCGAGAACTTCTTGCTTTCCCTTTCCCAAATCCTAATAGATTCATGGGATTCACTCGGAATAAGCGTTTGCTTTCTGTTAACTTGGGTGTCTGTATAGGGGTTTTTTTGTGTGGCTTATCCCCAGTTTACCCATTAGGATTGTAAGGCTGCCTTCTTTTTAGCATGCTAATAGTTTTTTCGGAGTTTTGCCTTCCATTTTTTATTGACAAGGTAATTGTCTTTGTTTTGGCTTTGACGGAGTAGCTTAGGCCAGTTTCATTTGTGATATAAATTTCCCTGGGTGCATATTTATGCAGTTAAATCAATAAGTATTTCATAATCTCTCTAAATACTTATGTAACTTAATAATTCCATCCATTATGATGCAGCTACTTAAATATGTATTTTATGTAGGGGCATTTAAAAATGCAAATTATAGGGATTATTTTCCTTCGGGCTTTGTATTTTTATGTTGCATCAGATAGAGAGTAAGAAAATTAACCCACAAAAAAAATCCTACTAAAGTAATGCTGAAGATCTGACTTATATCCGGTGAAGATAATTTGGTGATAAGGCTGCATGGCTCGCTTCAACTCATTTTGCTTTCTGTGTTTTCTGTAGTCGATCGTTCAAAGCCACGCGACATAGCCCCAGAAGCCCGGCGTGAGGACTAACTTAGGGAGAAAGTTTCCACCTCTGCACGGTCGCCTTCTTCGGGGCCTTTTATTCCTACCCGTTGCTTTCTTTTGTAGGTGTGTTTTCTCCCACTCCTGTCTCTAACAACACCCAAAGGTTGTTTTACTTGGGAATTCAAAATCGGGATGGATAATACCGCGTTCGGGAACTGCGTAGCTTCCCTTCGTCTTTACCACAGAGGTTTGATACCTGACACATTTAATTTAATTTAATTAGGGAGGCAGAACCCCATCTTGGTGTTCATTAAGGGGATTATTCATCAAAGTTATTGCTTCCTTGATGGAGAATAACAATATCACTCGCAATGGCTGATGTTGCTCTCATAATTATATTACTTTCTACTATTTTTCTCTCCGGGGCTTTGTACTTAGTCTCTTTATTTAAAAATTTGAAATTGAGGGAAGCGTAAACTTCTGCTGTAGCAAATTCACGAGGGCCACATCTATTTTATTCCAGCAGCTTTATGTCATGTAAATGCTTCTTGAAAAAAAAAAAAAAAATCAGCTTTTTATTGGTTCTCTGAGCTGTCTTTAAATATTTGTATTTCTTTCAAGCTTAGCTGCGCGTCGGCTCGGGGCCTGAGGTTGCTGGCTGCCTGTTTGCTGATGTAGCTGAACTCTGCCGCGCTCCAACCCCGCCGAGATGGCTGGAGCAAGGAAGCCTCCGCGGAGCAGGGAGTCACCGCGGGGCTTGCTGGAACAGAGTTGAAACCTAATGGAAAATTAATAAGGGGCGGAGGGGGGCGGGGGAGGAGAGAGCGAGCTGTTTGCAAAAGTTATCTTTTGTAAGGCAGCCCTAATCGAATATTCAGAAAATGACAAGCTTTAAAAATAGAACAATTGTCCTTTTAAACCATGCCTACTTTGGTTAATTTCCCCCCAAGTATCCGGTGTCTGTGACTCAGAAAAACCCTTATCTGCTGCAGGGGGGGAAAAGAGCACTGCAGAAAAGGTGACAAGTTTTCACCTCTTTCCTCAGAGAACGTTTTAATTCCGCTTTAATCAGGCTGCCAATAAAAGAGTACTTGGCGTTCAAGGGGAAACAAATCAAAATATGCATTTATCAGTCACGAGGCAGAATTCAATCGCTCGCAACTGATGAACTCCAAAAGAAATGAAACTAGTACCATCACGCTGCCTTGGTGGTTAGCTTTGTACCATCAAAGAGCTGCTACTATCTTCTGCTGCCACATCCACTGTTTGTCTGTCATCCCTAATTAAGGCCTTTCAAAAGAAACGCTTCATAATTGCTCTTAATGGTTAAAATAAAAAATTGTGCATCTAGATAACCATGCTAGTGCTCTGCTGCGTTGCAGATTTGTCTGTTCTGCAGCTGCCAAAATAACTGGAAAAATACTTGGCCTGGAGATGAGGCAGAGGAAGAGAAAGAGGTTGCAAAGTGGTACTGTCAGAGTTACAACACAGGGCTCCGAAAAGGGCACGTCACGGGCCTGACTTATTAAAATAAACTTTATTTTCCACTAGGAAAGGAGGCTTGAGGTTCATGTTGCACTGCACAGGTGGGCTCTCGTTTCAGGCTCCTCTCTGCTGCTCCTGGTAAGAAAGAGGAGCCTGAAGTGGAAAAAAAGTTTGGTTTTTTGTTGCCCCCCTTTTTTTTTTTTTTTTTTTTTTTACGTTTAAGCAAAGTTGGATGCTGTTTCATGTATGGGTGTTCCTAGGTTGTGGGAATTTGTTGCTCTGGCTTTTATGTTTGTTTAGCAGGAGGCAAACACATTGCTCACTTTATTGATATTAAACAGAGTCGTCCCGATGGTTCCAGTAGTTAAACTACAGCATTATACACAAAGCTGAATCTTTCTGCTGAGAGAAACTGCATTCTTTGGGCTTATCTTGCTCCCTGCACTGGAATTTACATGCGTAACTACCAGTGCATCAAGATGAGTTTTTCGCCTTTGTGTGGTTTGCATCTCAATGAGGGCGGAGAGGTGCAGCCTGTTTAGCTTTCATTCTCCTTGCCCTGAAAAATGGTTAAAACTCACCTCACACTTTATTTACGCTTTGTTCCATCCAGCTTCTCCTCTCCTGGCAAGGATTTATGAGGCCGGAAAGCAAGAGGCAGGCTGTTCTGGTTCCTTTTTCCCCCTTCCCATCCCTGTTTGCTTTCTTACCGTGCAGAATGACGGATGCCCTTGCCCTGTGTGCCCAAACCTTCAGGGTTTGTTGAGCTCCAGACCTGGCCTTGATGCCCATGTCTGGGATCTGCAGCCTCATCCCGGAGCTGGAAGCACAAGCTACCAGCCCTCACACGGGTTTCATGTGCAAAACCACCAGGATCTGACCTCTAGTCTCTCCTTTTCCCCTTCCTGTGGTTCCACAGTATCTCACTTGTGTTGCCCCGGTCTGGGGAGCTTTCTGCTCTCCTCCGTCCCACTGAGCTCCATCCTCTCTCCAGACCTCACCTCCTGACCTCCTTCCCCCAGCCCAGGAGTCCATCAGACAAAGGAGGTGCGTTGATAGATAGGGCAATAGATACAAATAAATTGCATTGTATTTTTCCCTTTTACGGTTGATTTTAATCTCCCGATTCAAAAACGTGCTGGTTTCCTTTGCAGGTAAAAGAAATATAAAGCGGGATTGCCAAAATGCCTGTTCAGTTTCCCATCCCTTGCTATTGTTTGAGTTGCTGGGACAACTCCTGGCACTCTGAAATTAAAAAGTGGGGAGGAGCAAGGTATGGACGTGGTGCTGGGGGGGCAGTTTGGTCTCTTCTGCCCCTGGAGGTCAGCTACGTCAGCCTATGGGAGTAGGAGTGAAGGGGTTTGGGCATTCAGCTCTTAATTTCAGAGCTGCTTATGTTTAATTGACATTAGACTAAGTGGGCTTGATTCCAAAGGTACGTTGCATGCCTTTGGAAAACGACATTTAGGAAAACCCAGCAGAACTGTAAATAATAATAAGTTTACAAAAAGACTCTTAGGGCTGCAGATAAATGATTTAGGTTTATACCTTGTTGCTTAAATAAATAACTTGACAAACAACAGATATTACAGAAACCAAGTTTTCAGAATAACTTTATTTTAAAGGAGAACTGGAAGGCTTGGAAAACCTTACATAAAGCTTCTTACGCTTCACACACGCGTTTGCATTTGTGCTTTTGTCACGTAGACATTGGGAGACTTTGTGCTCTTGTGCATGTTTCTTCACTTCTTGCCTCTGTTGCCCAATTTTCTGCTCATGTTAGGTACTCAAGAAATAGTTATGTATTATATATTCACTCTGGGAAAACACAGAAGCAGCTGGCTGGTGTGTATTGTTCATCTGAATGCTAAGGTCTTAAATAAAACGTCAGTGCTGCTATGGGTGAATATACATGTGTTTTACAGAGAGCTGATGAGAAAAATGATAAATCGTGAGACAGCACTAAGGAAGGAATGTCCCGGGGAGGCAGGGGGAGGAGAATGAGTGTAAGGTATAGGATGAGTCAGAAGCTGACAGAGTTCTTCAGAATTTGGTAATTAGCAGAAGAGAAAATAGGAGTCAGCACGAGCTGGAATGACAAAGATCTCCAGATGAGAATGCAGACATCGAGGTGTTGTAATGTTGGGTCTGTATACCAGTAGGGGACTTCGTTATCCTATATATGATAGGTAAATTCCAGATACACCACAGAAAAGCATGGGATGCTCTTTGGAGGACAACTGTGAAAGCTCCTACTTCAAAAAAAAAATCTTCTTTTAATTCTCCTTGCAGAGCTTGTGTCCTGAGTCACAGGGACCTGCAAACTTGCTTTTTGAGTGGAGCCATGGCTAGTCCTGTAACTTATATCCATTATTTTCCAAGTTTCTTGGGAACCTTTCAGCTTTGTGGCATTACATTTCCTGCACTTGGTGAAGTGCTTTTAGGGAGGAGGCAAAAAAAGCTGCATTTTATATTGTTGTCTTTGGATATTGCATGCATAATTTATCTTTACCTTCCCCATACCTCTGCTCTGTACTATTCTATTTTTTTCTAAAGTAAGCAGGTAAGTTGTCCCTGGCAGGACTAATTAGCTGCTCTGTTACGTTGCGACGTTATGTTTGGCATCTAACAGTCACCTATTGTTATTTTTCCTGACTCTCCTATGAAGGGAAACCACAATAACTGAAGGGGGCCTCTGATTTTGGGAACCTTTGCATGGGTGTGTTTGGTTACGTTATTGCAGCATTCTCAAGCAGTCCTTATTAGGCTTCTCTTGACCAAATCTTTGTCTCGATAAGATTAGTGGGAAACGTCCCCATTATTTTTCGGGGGCAGGTTTTGCTACTGTGCATTTACGACTTCAGAGTCTGCAATAAATAGCTGCTCCCTGTCACAGGAGCAACACACATCCGATTGAAGGGTCAGGAAGAGTCGGCTAAGAAATGTCTCTGAATGTCCTGTAATATTCTGAATATTCTTTTATTGAAACGACTGAATTGATGACATTATTTTAATTCGTGGAACCTTTTAAAGCCCCGAGTTTCGTTTGGGAATATTAACGCCTAAAAGTATGAGTGCCTACAAGCTGCGTGCTTGGGGCTTTCTGCATTTTTTTTAGGTGATGAGAAACTTTGTCTACTTCAGATAAAAGTTGTAAGAAACAGGGAAACGAAGGAAAAAACTGATTCGAGACCCCCTCCTTGATGCTTCTTAATCTGCTGCAATCACTGTATGTTCTTAACCCTGTAGATGAATGAAGGTGGAGACTCGGCTATCCTCTTTGAAAACAAAGGCCAAAAAAACGCGGATGCATTGGGTTTCAGTAAAAGATGCCCCGGCCGTAGCCTGCAGTGTGGTGGTAACCCGAGGGTCAGACGAACTTGAACTGCAGCATTAGGGCTGTCAGGATGGCTCTCGGGCTTTTCCTGTGAACCCTCTCGCTCTGCGCTGCTGCCCGGGGCTTGCACGTCGCTGCCGCTAACTTTTCCGAGCAGCTCCTGGAGAAAATTCCTGCCATCCGGGGGTCCCGGTGTCCTCGCTCGCCAGGAGCTTTTATTTTACCTCCCCCATTTACTCGGCTGCTGGGAACTTGGCTTTGTGATGGGAAGCAATACGGTTTAAAGAAAAATGTTTGGGCATGCCCTATTTGTCTTAGGAGAGGAATTGCTGAGTGTCCGATGGGGCGCTTGTTTTTAACACAGATGGGCTAGAGATGACTGAAAAAAAAAAGCACAATTTTCCGTGTTTTATTTGATCCAGCACACACATTTTGATGCTCGCTTAATGTTCAGCTCAGTAATGGTGAAATTCAGCTTTCCATAAGTAACTGCTAGCTCCTAGCCTCATTTTCCGGATTGTGGTTCTCCGTATGCTTTAAAATATGGTGTAATGGCTCTGCTAGAAGTGTCTCTATACCAAACACGTTGGGTTCAAAAGATATTTTAAAAGCTTAGGTAATAGTTGACCTGGAGGACAGGCAATGTGCACCCAGAATTATACCCAGAAGCAGCAGTACTGCTGTTTAGGTTTACTTAAATGTTTGTACTCTCTAAATTAGACAAGAAGAGCCATGAAAAGTAAGTTCTGTGGAACAGTGGCTTCTGTTTTTACAGTTGTGAAGACGATTTTACAGTTGCACAAGACAATTCAATCAGACTCCAATCAGTTTAATGTATGCCTGTATTTCTCTATTTTGAGCCAGAGGAATCACTGGAAACATTCACTTCAACCTTCGGTAAGAGGCAGTAAACTTCTGGTCTGCTTGCTTTATATAAAATACAGGTCATTTTGAATTTTAAACCTTATTTTCCCTTCTGATAATGCCTGTGCGCAGCTCCTACAGGATGCAAACGCTTTCGCTGGCGGACCAGCCTGAGGCACGCTTACTGATAAGGAAAAGTGACAGCGAGCTTCAAAAGAAACAAAACAAAAAGACCCTAAAACACACTCGGTGTGCAGGCGTGACCTGTGCTAGCCTGACCCTCTGTTTCAGGGCATTCCCTCTGCCTGATGCAGGGGGGTGGCCGAGCGTCTGCGGCCCCTCTGCAGCAGCACAGCACCAAACCCAGGATTGATTAAATCTTGGTTATTGGAACAGCTCGATTCAGCCTGATTTTTTTTTATTCTTTTTTTTTTTTTACTGCTGATTTTTGAAACTTAAAAAAAAAAGCACGTTAAATTCATAACCGTGAGAACTAGAAACTGCTTCCTATGGAAGCTGGGGTCGCTCAGGCAGCCCCATCGACCTTCACATGGTCCTGAGCAAAACACAAAATACCTTTTTTTTTAAAAAAAAAAAAAAAAAAAAAGTGGAATTTAGCAAGCTTATAATGTTCTCCCTTCCTGCTGTCATTTCCCATCTTGAGTTAGGGTTGCAAATTTAGCTGGGGGAACTATATAAGGCTCGTATTTTTAATCCTCCTAGGATCCTTTCATGCCCACCCAGGAGTAAGAAGGGGACCCCCGCGTTGGACAAAGCATTTGGTGGTTTGGGGGAAATTCCTCATTCCTGGCAGCTGGGACAGGAGCAAGACCCAGGTTATCCTGCTCTTGCTGCCCTCGGCAGGACCTGGTGGGACGGGGATGGACCAAGAAGGAGGGCAGCCAGCAAAGCCCGTGGTGGCAGCAGGCGATGGAGAAGCCTCACGGGACGCACGAAGCCGTTGGGGCCGTGGGGAGTTTTTTGTAGCTGAGCAGCTGCCTCTGCACGGCAGAGGTGGTCCGGTTGGTTCTGTTGCCTCCTGTGTACGTGAGGGTTTCATGCAAGTGTTTAAACGAAGAGAAAGAGAAGAAAAAAAGAGAGAAGAGGTAGGGAGCAGGACGTAGAAATGGCCTTAAAGCTTAGCAGATAAAGGAAGTGCTGGGGGTGCAGTCAAGCTAATCTGCTCGAGATCTCGGTGAAATGCCAGTTGTGTTTGGTTTCGTGTTTGTGTATATATTCCCTGCATTGTTAGATGTTTCTGTGTCTGAAGGAGTGCTAGCTGCTGCAGGAGGTTTGCGGAGGTATGAAAAACATTCCTTCTAAAAATACTGGGAAGCTCCCTCCACCCCCATTGTTTATTGGAAACTTTTCCCCCCTCTTAAGATATTTGATTATGGTGTAATGCAGCTAATTTAAGCATCTGTTTATCACTGCCTGGCTAGACTGAATGTGAAATTTCAATTGAATTACCTCCCAAGAGAGCTTTGAGCTCGGAGGGGAAAACAAATCATTTTCTCTCCGTTCCCCTGGGATTGTCAATAAAAAGAATTCATCTAAATAGTTTACACGCGTTTTGAAATGTTGCATCTACTAGACTCGGTTTTGTTGTCGGTGGAAAATTGCCAGCGTGAGCGCGATATCAGCTTTAACTTGGCTCTGGCAGTGTCGCAGCGGGGTTGTGCAGCGCCTGGAAAGGCTCCGGCCGCGGGAGCATCCGCAGCTACTTTGTATTTGATCAATAAGTGTGCATGGTTTATTTCAGAGCAGCAGAGGAGCCTGAGCTGCCTACGACCTGGGGACGCGCTCTGCCACCAGCCCCGTAGCCTCTCCATCCCTTCCAGGTGACGTTTCAATAAATCGTGTTGTGGCTGTGGGTGCCTGGTGGGATCCCACGAGCACCTCATGCTGCAGCTCTGGCTGCTCCTACGGATCTGTGTGCACACATACTAAATATTTCCGTTTCCACAAGAAACGGAGGATTTTCTCTGTTCCCATTAGTTGTCATCATGTCAACAAAGCTCTGGGAAGGAGCAGAGCACAGGTTCTTCTTGCTAGGCCTGGCTGCTTGCTTTCTAAAGAAGCTTGTTACCAGGTTTTCACCTTCTCCATCATTTTGGTAGCAAGAAGAGAGTACATTTTCCGTGTTCAAAGTGAAATCTGCTCCCAGCCTGCATGCAGCAAGCCTGCAGATGGGACCTGTAGGAGCCTTTACTCCGCTGGGATCTGGAACCCAGGTGGTGCGTTGCGCTCAAGCTGGAGCATGTGGATGTGTCTGAGAGCTGCCGGCAGCAATCCACGTCCCACTGCTGCCCCAGTGCCTCCCCGCCGTTCCTCCCACAGGACAGGCAAGTTCTCCTCCCCTTGGCTTCACCCAGTGGGAGAAAGCCCGAGACCGTCTGACAAATATCTGGGGGCTACGTTTCCAGACGCAAACGGGGACAAAAAGGTCAGACGTGGTTATGGAACATCCAAGCTCACCTTTGTGCCCATCTCCTGAGTCTCGCCCATGGAGACACAGTTGAGCTTCTTCACTTTTCTGCTCTTTTGGCTCGCTTGGAGTTATGGAAACATAATTCAGGCTGGCAAACCACGGCTTTCTCCCAGAAACAGAGAGCATCTCCTGCAAAGCCCCAGCAGGGGACAGTAGGAGAGATGAGAGACGGAGAGGGCAAGAGCGATAAACCTGGAAGGTGTAGGGACAGAGGAAGTGCTGTACCCCAGCTGTCACATCCCAGGCCAGGGGGAATCTGCCCTAAACAGCAAGCAAACGGGGGAGAGGTGGCTGGCAGCATTTGTTTTGCTCATGGCTCTCCAGTTGCCAACACGGATTCCAGCTGAGAGCTGGCAGCAAGTCCTGCCAGTGGAAGGTGGGTGCCTAACCGGCGAACACCTTTACACCAGTTTGCCTTTTATGATGTGGTTAGGTAAAATTTGCTCTCGTACAGGCATCCAGGCAGCGAAGAGAAAACTTCTTTAAAGATCTTCTAATTGTGATAGCGGTAAGCAGATCGGAGCTACCTGTGCAGGGCGAATGCCTCTTGATTATTTAGGAGTGGAGATACGTTCAGACCTGCAGGAGCTTCGCAGTTAAACCCATCGCCCTCTTACTGCTCTCTGTTTTGGGTCCTACTTCTGTTTGTATTGATTATAAAAATAACCTCGTAATTTCAACTGGGATAACTTTAGATGAGCCAGCAGGTTGGATGGCAATCCAAAATAAGAGTCAGAAGACTGTGCAAACTTTTAATACAGACTAAAGTTTAAAGACATTGTAGAGTTGGCTTGTGGAGGAGTTCCTTGGTTCTGCAGTGAGTCTGATAGCTGGTCATGGTTAGTGGCAGAGCCCAAGGAAGTTAAATGCCACGTGCATAGCCTCTGTGTCTTCATGACAGTTAAAATCAGTAGTAGTTTAAGATCATCCCAGGGAGGGTTTGAAGAGAGAGGCCCAATGTTGCTTGTTTACTTGTTGATACATCTTTTGTATGGGGAATTGATGAAGTACTCATTTGCCGAAGTAATAAAAGTTGCTCACACATGGCAATGGTCTATGAACGACTGCTTCTAAATATAAGCTTTTAAATTACAGCAGTGTTCACTGGTAGCAGCAAAGGCATCATCACAGTAAAAATCGCTCTGGATTTTTATTCCCGAATGGTAGCAGACCAAAGCCTGTGGGTCTGCTGGAGCGTTGGGTATGCTATGCACGTGTTATGAGGTGCTCATAGTCCCATGTTTCCTTTCCGACTCTAAATTCGGGACCGTTAGATTTGACAGGCTATATAAAAAGATTTATACATAAAGTGATTAATCCTGATAGGGTTGATAGTAAACTGCAGAACCTTTTGGTTTTTAGGTTATTTTAATGAGTTGCTGGCACTGTCAACAGGAAAGCTCTATTACTTGTAGGAGCACGATGAGAAAGGACAAGTCTTGTAATTTTAAAGTCTGTTGCTAGAAGTGAGCTCCTTCTCCATGGCTCTCCATCGCCTTCCAGTGTTCCCCTGGCTTGCAATACTTCGTCCATGCCTCCGTCACCATGCTTGTAAAACACCATCAAGAAATTAATTTTTTAGATCCCCGAGCCGACATCGTTGTCTTCTCAGAGAGGTGTATGAGATGCAGGTAACTTAGTTTGTGTAACGTTAAAAGCGAGGGCCTCCAGGAGAGTAATCTTGGAGCATTTCCCAGCACAAATAAGTCCCGTGTCACCCAAAGTCAGAAGTCTCCCTTGAGTGAAGACCATTACCCTCGGGGCGCGCGTCGGTCGCTCTTTAAAATTCTTATAAAAACAAAGAAATTTAATTAGCCGGTATAAAAACGGGGCATGCGTCTCCTGGCAAACATTCAATTAACTTTTTAGTGCTTGCTCCTTAATGCCGCGTTTGACCAGCGGGGCGTTGCGAACGACTTTCCTTTGGGAGGGAGCCGGGCTGGAACGCGGAATCATGCCGGAGCTGTGCTCCGACGGCCAGTCGGGGCTGGTCATCAACATTTTTCCCATGATCTTGGAGTGTGGAGCTGGTTACATTTTACTTATGCCTGTGAGACGCGCTTTGCTTTGGGACAGGTCTTTTCTAGGCTGGGTGATGTCGTATTGAGGATATAATGTAGTTCGTTTTGCAATTACAGGCTAGATTGCAGTGGTTTAGCATGAACTGCCAATTAAAAGCAACTCTATAATACTTCTAATTCCCATGGCTAATGGGCTGAAAATATGGAGCTCTTTGACCAGGGCTGAATACAAGCTAAAGATGAATTATGTCTTCTTCTGGTAATTTGTCTGCTGAATATGTAGAGATCGCATTTTCTGCTGGTAAAATGGCAAATCGTGCAAGTGTTGACTCCCAACTTTGGGAAACGTTGGCTTCCGAAGGACGAGCTGACATGGTGCTGAGCGTGTTTTGAGCAGTGCGCAAGAAATACTTGAGTAACTGTATTTTTTGTAGGACTTTGGTTTACCTACATCTGTATACATCGATATCCTTTATAATCTCCTTTAGCATTCATCTCTTGCTGTTTTGCTCACTGCTCATGAAACAACTGGAAGGGAAAGTTGCTCTGGATTTTCTTTCCTGAGCATCCTGTGTCCTTTTGGCAGCATAAATTTCACTGTCTGCATCCTGGAAAAGGCTCTCATGCTGGTCTTTAATTGCTGTGTATAATTTTTATAGCTTTCCTCAAAGGGATCACTTTAATTTTTTTTAATTTGGGGTTAAATCCGCTGTCTAAATATCCGAGTTTTGTTGTTCTTGCAGCAGAACAAAATGCAATACCTCCGGGTTAAACTTGAGGCTGCTTGGGCTGTTAAGAGCTGTATAAATATGCGAGGCGCCTGAGCTTATATGAAGAAAAGTGCTCGGCTCGTCAAACGCGGGAGTGATTACGTTGCAGGGCAGCAGGAGTTCTCCTGGAAACAGGGGAAATTATCAGAGTACCAGGACAGAATGCAAAGGTCGATCTGCTGAATACAAATAAAGTATTGAGCACCAGGTTCTGCCTCACGGAGCCGGCGCTTTTGGAAACGCTGCGATAAATGCACTGATAAATTCAAGGGAATGAGTGCTATTGCGAAAGCCTGATGAAGGCTAGAAAGTGTCCAGCTCGTAGGAATTGCACTGCTTGGTCAGGCACAATGAAATTAAATAGAATTTGCTTTAGTGAAATTGCATCAAGGATGATTAAAGGTGCTTCTGGGAAAAGGTGGTGATCGCTTTCCACCGAAGCCACTTCAGTGACTTCATTGCCTACCCCTAGGTCTGTTTTGTTTTGTTTTGTTTTTCCCTTTTACTCGTTTCCTCTAACTTCAGGCTCCTCTGCCTCCCCTGTTCCCTGCTCCAAGCCTTTTAAGAAAACTCCCGGAGGTAAGAGCAGGGCTGCTTCAAGTGAGCAGGAGCTCATCATTGGCACCGCTCCTCCAAACCATGAGTTTGCCCCAAAACAGCACCTCCTGCACTTCTACCTTCTTCATTTCCCTGTCCTTCAGCAGCTGCGTTTTGGGTTTGGGGCTGCACTTTTAGCTTCACTGCAAGCACTCCCAAAAGACGATGTACGTAACGCACGCTGGTGAGGCTGAGACCTGCGGGATGGCGCTGGTCGCTGCTCCATCCACAGCTCAGCTCCATGGTCAGGATTTGGATCTGTCCCGTTTCCAGCAGTCACCGATCCTGAGGTGCCAAAATCACCTCTGGTGCAGCATCACAGGTAACGGGGCTTCTCAGCAGCTCCTTGGCTCTTCCCTCGATGCACAAGCGTGTGCTGAAGGTTGGCCGTGACCTTCCCAAATGTTCTTCCTCGGCAGGGAAGAAGCAGTGTGTGCACACAAACTGGGGGACCTGAGAGCCTGGAAGGCTTGTTGTACTTCTGCTAATTAACCAAAGTATTAATCCCCAGCAAATGATTTTCTAGCTGGGTATGGCAAACGGCACCGGAGCTGCAGCGTTAAAGCGAGGCAGAGCTGTCTGTGCAAGTCCAACAGCTGTGGGTCTTGCTGTAATATTTTTGCATTACTTCAGGGACCTCTGGCCTCGTGGGTGTAGAGCAATGAATTGAAGCAATTGAACTCTTTCCAGTTGTTTTGCTTTCCTTTCTGAAAACTGCTCCAGCCCAGCAATACCTGGCTGTGCTCGCGGGGAACTTGCAGTGCCCTGGAGTGCCTGGAGCTGCTTTTACCCCAGACGGGCTGACAGTGCAACCAGTCCTTTATGGTAAAACACAACATGTATCCACCCAGAGGTACGCACACACGTGTCTAACCCATGTGTAGCACCCGGGGGTTACCAAGATGAAACTGCCTCATGACTTTTTTTGTTTCCATCTGATTGTTTGGCAGATATTTAAATGATGCTCTGGCAATGGGAGCAGAGTTAATCTAAACAACAACAACAAAAAGACTTAAATTCATGCAAGAACCTCCTAATGCTGTAAATGGAGCCTGCTTCCTCATGTGTATATATTTTCTTGACATTCTACCTCTTCTGCTGCTGGTTAATACTAGACTGAGAAGTGTAAGGAATATTTTTCATGCCTGTATTTGTTGGAGCAGTGCATGTGCGGTGCTCTATCCGGTCATTTATTCCCCCTTCATTTTTGTACCAATTGTAGCATGAACTAATTATTTTCCCAGCTTGAAACGCATTCGAGTTGCGTTTGATAACTGTTTATTTTAGAGATGCCTTTTTGAAGCGCTGACCTAAGCCGAGGCTTGGGTTCGTCTGCTCCGCTCCCTTCAAAGGCACGGGGAAAATGAGGGGGTTTGGGGGGGTGGAGGGGGGGAAGGCTTGCTGTGCTGCCCTCCGAATATCCAGGTGAGACGTTGATGCTCCCACTAACAGGATTATCTCCTCTCTGGGCTGGCACATCCCTCGTATTGCCCAGGTGGTGGCGGGGAGAGAAGCAGGGAGGTTGTGCCTGAGGAGCCAGATCAATGTTGGACTGGAAGCATTTCTCCACCACGATGCTGCCTGCTCCGGTCTCCTTTCCAAACGATTTGCTGTTGGCCAGTCCGAAGTAACCTCAAATCCACCACGGAGCTGGAAACTTGCTGCAAAACGAAGCCGTGTTAATACTGCTGCTAATAAAGGAGCTGCAGTTTCCGACAGCTTGAAATTGGCCCCGTAAATCTGACACCGAGTTTAGCTTCCGAGGTGCTAATGCCTCAGATTACACTGGGTGGCTGGGATTTTTTGGTGACGTGGCAGTAATGTAGACAGTAATGTTTTACACTGGCATTTCAGAAGGGGTTTCTTCAGAGGGCTGAGCTTTCAGCGAAGATTTAAAGGCCGTCGGCGTAGATGCGACCATTCTGTGCATTTTTCAATTCGAGCAGACTGCTTTTATTGTTATAGAGCAGATGTTAAAAACAAAGTATTTTGGCTTCAAATTACACCTTAGACTTTTACAACATACAGAGATGCTCTTTATGGCAAGAAAAAATAATTCAATACCACTTGAAAAAGTTCATTATCTTCCTATTCCCATAATTTCATTAATTCCCTAACTTACTTAGGGCTTGAGCAGAGTTCGCTGACTGCTTTGTGTGCACCCGAAGGGGCAGTTGTTACCCTGAAAAGCTTGGTCCTGGGGCATCGAACACAGGATTTGATCCTGCATTAAGCAGTAAACCATGATCAATTTTACGCAGTTTTAGAGCTGGTTTCAGGAATTTGTAGGCTGTTCTTCATCAGAAAATGAGGCTCTTGAATGAACTAATAATTTTCTTGAACGGCGTTTTGCTTTCTGTAGAAAACTGCCTTTTTGTGGTAAACCAGAAAACTTCTTTTTTTCTTTTCTTGTAGGAAAGAGTTCTTCACAGGAAACCATTTTCAGACCAGCTTTAAAAAATACTGATAGTAGAGACCACTTTACAGCATTTTCTCATCACCCGTAAAGAAACTAAATGCTAAACTACCACCATTCTGTGAGGTTCACTGAAAGCAGAAAAGATGCCTCGCCTTTTTATCCTTTGCCAGTCCCCCAGAAAAGGAAGAAAAGAGATTAAAATATAAATACAGGGGTAATTTTTGCCCAAAAGGTTGAAATGTAGAGCTTTAGCTGCTTCACTGCCTCCTCTGAACTTCTGCTTGCTGCTCCCGTTTGCAGCTGCAAACATGGGGAAGGCAGCAGCCCAAAATGTTTAACAATATGTGGGACAAGAGGAGGGGAAACAGAGGAGGAGGTTACGTTGGCTTTTTGCAGGACAACGTGATACTTTGGCCAAACCCTGATAAAACAACAGCTTTTCAAGTGAGAAACGAGTTTCCATTTGGAAATGCTGCCGCACCGCCGCACGGGAGCCGCTTGGCCGACTTGTGCCTTTTCCTCCCGGACTGGGTTCCCTGGGTGGACTTGGGTTTCTTCATCCGAATGACTGCGCCTTTTCACGGAGCCGTGCTGGTGAACCAGAGAAAACAGGCGGGTCTGAAAGCTGCATGTACAGAGAGCAGCAGGAGGGGAAAAAAAAAACAGCGGCCCCAAACTGCGGTGCCTGTGAGATACAAGGATGAGGGCTGTAGAAGGGCGCGTTTGGGTTTTCGTCTTTTCAGCCCCAAAAAAGCTCAGCGTTTATTCGTGTTCAAGCAAAACAGTGTCAGCAGGTATTTTGACGGTAATATTGGATTTATAGAAAAATATTATGTGCTTGTCTCTGCTGTAGGTGGCTGCTGGAGCTACCAGGAATCGTTCCCAGACTCTGCTAGAGCAGCTTAGGTCAATTTCTGCAGCAGATCAGTGGCTGGGCTAGTGTTGGCATGTAAGATTTGATTCCTTGTCTCTTCCTTGACCTCTAAGAGCATGATAATTTTGAGATAATTGGTGTTTTTAATTAAAGGAAAAATACATTATTTGCATATTTCTCATTTTGACAGCCATCTGTTTGTCGGTCTCAGCCCAAACAAGCAGAATCATACTTCTAATAGATGAATAAACAACTTTGTTGATGCTGTTGGTTATTGGCAGTTGCTATAGCAATAGGGCTGCCGCGGATGCCCATAGAATGTTTCTGGTATGTGGCTGCTCACCACATCAGTCAGATCAGAGGTGCATCCTCCCTGGTAATGGGGCTGATAAAAATACCTTCGCTGTACATATATCATAAAATTGGGTTCTCATGGTGCCCGGGATGGTAAGAGGTAGATGTCTGTGTTTTATTCCTGCAGCAGCACAAGGCGTGGATCGATTTCCCATGGTTTGTCCCCTGTGGTAGCTCCAAGAGGAGGATTTTTTGTTACAGCATCCTTGTGCATGGGCTGGTTGGTGCCAAAGCAGTAGGACCGTGTAACCATGGTGGAGGAAAGCCATCCTGCAGTGGCTTTTGGAGGCCATAAAACCATCCCTGAAGGGCAGGAGTGAAACATTAGGAATGCCCTTCCTTATTCTTAACCCAAAAGTCTCAGCAAAGGGAGTGTTTTGAGAGCGTGGGCTGGTTTCTTCCTTCCAGCTCTCAGCAGTGGCTTTTCCTGGATTCCAGGAAGTTTTTCCACTAATCCTAAATCGTGTGTTCGCAGGCTGCCCTCCTCGCCAAACGATAGCTTTGCATGCAGCAAGGTGGAGCTCTCCAGGTCACCTCCAGCACCACGGGAGCGCTCCTGGAGTGCTCAATCCACCCAAATTCAACCCATCTGGCTTAATTCCAGTGCGTGATCTTGTACACACGTGGGGACGTCCAGGCATAGCTCGTGTCTTCATTTGAACCTCTTGTGCAAATAAACTGTGCTGTGGCTCAACAGCTGATCGATACCAGGTCGGTCCTTTCCTTAGACAGGAGGAAATCGGATGGAAAAATCGATTATTAACATGATGCGGTAGAAATTCAGGGCTAGAAAATACAGGAAATGAGGCTTGGGTTTTTTGGTTGCTGTTTTAATTTGGCTACATAGCTCGTAAAACGTCCGCAAATTAAATTGCGTGCTGTGGTTGTAACACGAAGGTGGATTTTGGTGTGCTGATCTCCACATAGCTGGGCAGTGGAAGAGCTGTGCACGGAGCACAAACCCTTTTGGGGTGGGTAGATGGGACGTGGTGCCTGTGACGGGGAGTTTGTGTCTAGACGCATTTTGAGAGAAAGGAACACGTTAATTTCAGCTACAAACTATTGTGAGGCCTTTATGCGATTGTTCAACTATAATCTCATTAACTTTTCTTTTAATTGAATATGGAGACAGGCTGAAGCTCTGAAATCCAGGTCTAAATTTTACTTTGTTTTTAAAATTTTGTTCCCATCCAGGGATTTGGTTCAGGATCTGCTTTAAACACATGCAGGAGTTTTCAGAGGCTAATACAGGCTACCACAGGTATCCGAGTTAAGTCTGACACACGATCCCAGGTGGGAACCCAACTCCCCTGTGAAGCCATTGTGCAGAGAGACACCTCCAGAAGATGGATCAGAACACTGGATGTCTAAATCAGATGTCTAAGAAAATCTATTTAAATACCTCTACCTTTTTCCTCCCCACGCTGTTCTTCCCGCAGAGATTTATACAAAACCCAAGTCATTTTCACTGTTTGGTCTTCTGATTGTTTGCTCTTAAACACAAGACCAGCTACCAAAATGCAATTATTAAGTTTTCGGGTTTTCACGCGGCTCTCCGTGTAGAAGTCGAAGAACCCAGGACTGAAAACCGCATAATGTGAATTAAATGCGGCAGTAGACAGCGAGTGTTTGTGTTACAGCAACAGTATCACAGGTTCATTTCCTTTGTATATCTTACTTCGCTTTTGCAAACTGGCATAGGGTTTTTCCAGGTTTTTCTGTATACTTTTCGAGCGGCTTTTGTTTCCAGAGATGTAAATTGAAAGGGATGACATTTCCATGCGAAGAGAAGAAATGTTTATTTTAAGAACACACAAGTACCAGTTACAATATCGCTTGTTGATTCCACCTTGCCAGAAAGGCTTTGCCTGGAAGATGAATGGGAATTTGAAAAGGACACTGTCAAAGTAATTGGGCTTTACAACTTATTCCTATTATCCAAATCTTTGCGTCAAGCTCCTCTGGTTTGCCTCTTAAACATGCGGTAGCAACCTTTAAGAAAAAAGTTTGCAATGCCTCGGTGCCTGCCCTAAGGTATATTAATAGGGTTTGTACCCAGGAACTTCCCCAAAAGAAGAAAAAAAAATAAAGCACACAAACCTCGGGACAAGTGGAGATGGTTTTTGTCATGCGACAAAGCTGTGCAGGTCCAGGGAGCGAAAATACCCTCGTGCCACCTCTCCAGAGGCATTTTTACCCTTCCTTGTAAATCAGAAAAGAAATAAAACATGGGCAGGGGATGGTGCGAGACTCAGAGGAGCTACAGCACGCAGTTCCTTTACCTTGCTTTACCTTGCACGTCTTACTTGTGTTTTTGTCTACCTGTTGCAAGCCTGCCTGCAGACAGCGTGCTTACAGAAAACTCAGAAGTGGAAACTAAATATTGTGCTACTGGATATTAAGGCAACGCTCGGTCTTTTTCCTGTGTCGCGGCTGAAATGGCCAGCTTTCCCCCGATCTCATTTGGTGTTAGAGATGTAGGATTTGCAGTCCTTTTCGTGGTATGTTATTAATACTGCCGTGTTTCTTTTGCACTCTGCTTTCCTGTTTGGATTTCTGTTTTTGTAGATGTTAGGAGGTTTCATAAGTACATGTGGTCCTTGACAGTCTCAGTTCATGCACGTGTAAACAAATACATATTCCCCGATGCTGTTTCAGTTCTGCCGTTGCAGTGCCTTTCCCCCCCCCGCCCCTTTATCAGTGGCACCATTGGTAGAGACAGAAATGGAAACTTTTTCAACTAAAACCAGCTGGGATATCATTGATCAAGATGATCAAATTCAGCCCAGGAAAGCGTGGTGTAAGTAGTAATTGGAGCTGTAATGGAGTTGAAGCGGCGTTTTTCTTGCTGTTTGTTTTTAGGATATTCCATGACCTAGTCATTCATTTTCCCTCCCTTAAAAATATAAATTTTTCAAAGGTAAAGATAAAGGGTTTTAGGGCTTCTTAAACAACAGATGCAAAGGTTATCATTTGTCTTTCAGAAAATATTTAATATATTAGAAAAGGAAATATGACTCTCTAAGGGATTTTCAAATCAGTGCCATCTTTTTCCCTTGGTGCGTTATACCTAACATTGCTGTTTAAAAACACACAACGAGACTTCATAGTTTAGAGAAGGAAAAAAAAAAAAAAAAAAACAGCTTTCCCAGACCCTGGATTTATGTTTTAAAAAGCAAACCCGGTACAAAGAAATGAGCATTTGATGATGACTTTCAAAGGAAGCAGATTAAGTGGTTCGCAAGTCCTGTGGCATTTGGCACGTGTGCGGATTCAAGCCATAAGTCAAGAAGACACAGATAAAATATTGTCAGAGAGCTGGCTTCGTGGCATCTGTTTTAATGCCAGCAATCTAATTTTGAATTATTCTGACAAATTAGGAAGGCAGTTTACACCAGCGAGTATTTTTCCCTTAATTTTAGAGTGCCAGGCTGGCAAACCTCCTTGCCTCGACCATCTCCTTTCAGTACTTATTTTCTCCAGAGCTAAGTTCCGGAGTCAGCTCCAGAAATTAATTTACTTTTCTTTCTAAAATGCATTTGAAAGACAAAAACTGAGCTGTATTAAGTACTTACACGTCATCAGTCACTGCGATTGCCACGGTGTTTATATTTGTAGTCTGCTTGCAGAGTGAGGGAGGTGGTTGTGCAACGTCAGGAGACGGCTGATATTTAGGAGACGATTTCTACCGTGGCGTGATCACTGGGAGGATATTTTGAGGCAAGGAAATACATTTTTTTTCAATCAAATCCATTTTATTAGTGCATTCAGTCATCAATCCTGCCTTCCTTAATTGGCTTGAAGTTACAGATCTTCACTATAGTCCAGATATGGCTAGGTTTTTCCCAGTTTCTTCCCTCTGTAATTTTTTTCCATTCTCTCCCCTATCCCACGTACATGTGCCCATATTTTTTGTACTCTTCTTTGTAGGAAGGTGATATTAACACTATTATAGCAGCCCTGGTAAATATGGGGCCTGCCTGTATTGATTACATGGGATCTGTGATTGTAGATTGTATATGTAAAAATACAACCGCTATATATGTGTGTGTGTGTATATACACACATATACACACACACGAAAGTAACTGTAGTTGTTGTACATCTTCGGACAGTTCACCTTGCTGCTGATCAGTATTAAAAGCTCTGTGACAAATTCAACAGCTGTTTTTTTTTTTTTTTAATTAATCGGTATTCTGGAATCAGAGGAATTCTTCTCCCCTTTTTTACTCAGTTTTTGAAAGGTCTGTGCAGTTCCTCTTGCATTACACATCTTCCACATCCATTCTGTGAGCTGTGTAACGTTACAACTGAACCATTAAAATTGTTCAAAGGGGTACAGGGCACAAAATTTTTGTTTGTGTGGTTCATCATATATCAGACTTTAGTGTTGAGGTACAAAAAAAGCTGTTTCCTTTTAAATTAAAATTACAGCAATCCAGAAAGCTCGAAGTGTTTCTGTCCATTGGAAGATTGATGTTAACACTTCAGCTATATGCAACTAGAAGAAATTTTAAAAAGCCTGTTGTTTTCCCTTTTCTATTTTTTTAACCTGAACTAGAATTTTTATTTATAAATACATTCACACACCTGAACACAACAGTTTTGCCTTGGCTTTTAGCACTACCACAAAAAATACGCAGTCATCTCCGATTCAGGCCAAGGAAGCTGTTCTCTGCGTTTCCTCTATGTGCTCACATTCAGCCAGAAGTCACACACACGGTTTCTCATCTTTATGCCGTGGGAATTCCAAAGCATCCGCAAAACCATGTCTGTGCAGTCTGCACGGAGGATCCCTACAGCCAGCCCGGCAAAAACCCTTTTAGCCTGTCCCTTACGGCTGTACGGGCAGGGCAAGCGCAAGGGAGCTTCGCCCCTCTGCTGCTCCTTCAGCCACCTACCCTGGATGCAAACCACAGGAGTTCTTGGCCGCGGTACACACACACACAACCCAGGTAACTGGCATTTTAAAGGATTGCCGAGATCACATAAAGTTATAATTTCTCATCATTCATGAAAGTTGCTTATTAAAACATTTTTATTTTTATTTTTTCCTGTGGCAGTCAGAGTAAACGTGATAGTGTTTCAAGAAGCATAAGAATGCTTTGGCAACCAAACTCCCGAGGAAGCGATGGTTTGATTTTGTGTGTGTTTTGTGCAGGAAACGTTTTCGTCATTCCTGCCTTCCTCTTTCTTATTTTTGAATACTTTATGTTTTCTTGCTCGGTTTAATGCAGCATAGCCTCCTCTAAATTTAGTGGGAAGTGTAAATGTATGTAATGCTTTTTCTGTGGTTAGAAAATACATGTAGCATTAAGTTATTAAAGCTCGACTTTAAACTATGTCTTGGGCTAATGATTTTACAGTATAATTGCCTTAGTTAATTTGAAGGCAGGTATACATACAGCTTATTCCATTTTGGCACTATAAAGTTTGCCATTGGTATTATACCTCATTTTTTATATGATTTACATAATTTGTGAAACAGATTTAATATTCGGTGTGTGAGCTAATTAGTTTCTGGTTTAGAGCCTGCATTGTATGTTCATTGGTTTCTGAACACCTTTTACGGTAGCACAGGAGGTCATTGTCGGATCTAAATTCTTTGTGGAGCAATCAATCCCGATTTAATAAAATAAGTTACATAATTTTTAGTGTAATTAAACTGGGTTCCATGCAATTGTTTTCAGCTGTAAATGTGCTGAATTGGAAGAAATATAGTAGTGATGTGTTAATTACTGCGCTGGGCTCTTTCCCTTGTTGTGGTGTAGTTCTAGATTGTAGGACTTGAGACGAGCACAATTTAAATGCACCTCTAAGGAGCTCTTAAGGGGCATCCTGCTTCTCCTGGTAGGGGTGGAGGAAGAAAATTACCATTTCCAGTAGAATTAAACAGTCTTTCTGCTTAAATTTCAGAAGTCTCAGTGTTAACGTATCACTCTGACAATATTTACTAGTCCTTGCCAGATGACAGCAATACCAGCTCTTTGCACAAGCAGCGATTTCTTGAAGACTTCTTGCCACGAAACCACGGCAGGTGGCAGTGAGTTTGGGTGTCTCAACCAAACGCCAGCTTCCCCAGGCCAGCCGAGCCACGGGCACATTTGGTAAGCCCAGCTCCTCTGTGCACAATAAGCATCTTACAGTCATATCATACGCCAGCCAGAAAAAAAAGTTCTTTTCCTCTGGTATGTGGTTCCTACACGAGGGCGCACGCTGGTTGTTTTCCTCTCCAAGGAATTGTTTTCTTGGCTGCCGCCATCCCGTGTTTCACAGCACTGTGTAGCTTTAACGGCTCCTGTCTTATTAGGAGTCTAAACAGTCTCCTGTAGCCTTTGTGTCAAAATGAGTGAAAGCTTTGGAAATCGTTTTGGTGTTCATTGAGCAGGAAAAGGAGTTTCTTGAAAGAGAAAGGCTACTACTCCAGTTAAAAATCTCCATGAGCAATTCCTTGCTGGAAGATTTTGTACCCGTTCCTTGTGCAAACACCAGAGCTTGATTTACGCAGATTATCTGAGTACACAAACTATTTCAAGCTTTGGATTTTATTTGTTGCTCTCAGTCTTTTTACCTGTGCAATGCGTGCCCGTGCTTTTTGGTTTTCTTGGTAGAACAGTTGCACAAGGAGGTAAGTTAATGAGACAGAACCAGAACACGAGGCAGGTATTTCCCATCTCCTGTGCTGTTAGTAACTAGCTCGGGGATTAAAAAGAATAAATAAATTTCAAATTCAGTCAGCCATTAAGCAAATCTCTATCTGGAGGGCCAGTCGCTAGAAGCTGTACTGTGTGCGTAACCCCGGATCTGCTGAACACGTTTTGTGTTAGAAGCAAGTACTAACCCGTGCCTTGGTGCTCTTTGCTAACGTGCAGCTGATTTCATTTAAAAGCAGCCAAGAGCAGTCACTTACGTAGGCCTGCGCGTTGATAGATGGCTTTTTGGAGTATTTCTAGAAAACACCAGTGAAGGTCACGTTTTTTTTGACACGTTTACATGTATACACGGCTCTGAAAACTAAAGTGTGGGGAAAACAAAGCTGAGCTCGTGTGGTTGTATTTGCAGGTTTCCTTTCCCTGCATAGAGCTGTTAGACCTTTGCAATGCAACCGTGCTGGTGGAAGCTTTTCAAACATTTATTTCAGAGCGGGAATCCTGCTTGTCCTTCGTTAAACAATTAGATGAAGCGTAATCTCGCTTTCTTCCCATGGAATGCCACATTTTTATTGCTATCATTTATCAGTTGCAAGATGTAAATAAGACGTGAGCTTGGGAGTCAGACCGAGATAAAACCAGATTGTATTGATCCTTGCGTGGTGCAGAATGAACCCGAAAATCATCCGACATGCACCCACCGGTCATCAAAGCAATTTTTGAAGAATTAAGGCTGAATATGGACAATATAAATTCCTTATCTTGTTCGCTTGAAATACGCGTGCAGCTTAAAAGTCTGAAACCTGATAAAAATCACAGCTAATTGCGTGAGATAGCACCTATTATTTTCATTACAGCCTTAAAACGGGGGAGATTGCAGCTTAGGCTAAAAGCAGCTGGAAGTGTGCAGCAACTTTGGAGAAGCACTGACAATTTATTGATGGATGCCTGATGAAGGGGGAGAAAACCACCAAAACTTTCACATCGCTGACAGCAAACAAAACAGAGTGAAAAAACGAGGTTTGGGGCATTTAACAAGTTAATGATTTTCTGGGGGGGGGGGGGGGGG
>NC_048893.1:3909562-3964199 GCF_011077185.1 Oxyura jamaicensis
TATTTTAATCTTTTCCCATCCCCCCGCACTGTCAGGGAGACAAGACGGCTGCTGATTTCTTCAAGCCTTAAAGTTAGCTGACCTCCTCGCTGAACCCGACTTTAATGTAAACATTTTCTTGAGATGGTTCGTAGCAGGGCCAGCAAATCTGGAGAATATTAGTGGCGCTGTGTTTGCGGGAAGCAGGAATCCCTTGGTAATTCTCAGGAGCTCTTTTCCAAGGCAGGGCAGCCTGAGACACAGTTGTGTTTTCAGTTTTGCAGGGTTCGTTGGTAATGCCCTGTGTATCTTTTTAAAATGTAATTAGTAAGACACATAATTAGTTTTTACTTTGAAGTAGAGTTTTTTTACTTCCTTTAGCTCTGTTAAAACTCCCATCTCCCCCCCTCCCATAGGTAAATAATATGATAGCATAACGTGCTGCTTACTTTAAGGGTTGATATTTTAGCGTTGATATACGAAGCCAAACAGAGGAGCGAAACAAGAGCACAGCTTCCTTCGGGTCCCTCTCTCTGCAAGAATATTGAATTTCTTTCACGTTCCCCACTTCAGTGCAATGTGACTTGACCCCAGTATCTCAAAGAAGGGTTGTTGCCCATTGAGGTGGGTGTTTGCATTTTGGGGATGCTCTCATGTGCCCATTTTGTACCGCGTGAGCTGATGGTGGCTGTGTTTTTTGGCTTCAAAGCACATTTCATGCATTGATCTTCCCAACAGCCCAGCCGGGCAGTATTTGCCGCGGCTCAGGGCAGGGGCTCCTGAGTGCTGGGAGCCATCGCTCACTGGGGCACGTGCTTGTTGCACATGCTCTGTCTTCTCCTAGGCTGTAAAATCTGAATTTGACTTGCACAAAAAAACGTGGTTACCCATAAGGAACCTTCGCCTACTGGAGGCTGCGTTTTCCCTGTCTGGTGGTTGCCGTCAGCACGTGTTCATGTTGACCTGTACTCCAGAAATTGTGTTCAATCTGTTGACCCATTAGATGGAAAAAATGGACTGAATTGGCAGATTGATAAAAAGAACCTGTGCATGTCGGTTGGTTTTGTTGTTGTTGTTGTTCTGTGCAAAAAATACAATTACTGTTGTGATTCAGGCAAAAACCTTACAATTCCCCCATTGCCCAGTATCTGCATTCCAGGTTTCTCTTCCACCGCAAAGCCGTGGTGATGGAAAATTCTCGTTAGTTCTTTCATTTCAAATATTGACCAAGAAAAAAAAAGAAAACAGCCCTTAAAGCCAAAACCCGCTGTTTTCTGCTAACATGTGTTTTCTTCCACCAGCACGTACCGTTGCCATCCTGAACAAAACTCCCACGAACAGAACAAAACCGGGGCTTTGGCAGAGCCAGAGCAGAACACAGACAGAACGTTACCGACATTTGCTCGGTTTTTGAGATGAGTCGTCTCAATTAATCATTTTTTTTTATTATTTTCTTTTCTTATACCCCAGCTCTCCCTATTCATTCCCCATGCCGCGTAGTCCTAGGCTCTGGGTTCTCTTCATTTATCTTTTTTGGAGGCTGTCGGGTGCTCTGAGCGCGCCGGATGCTAGTTGGAGCATGTGCGACTTCCTGAAATAGCACTCATAATCCGCAGGGTTTGGGTTATTACATAATAATTTGATTGACACATCTCGCTGTATTTTTTTTTTCAGGGTTTGATTGCAGGTATGCTTAATTGGTGTTAAAATTGGCTGTTGTGTATGTTCTTTGTCATGGCTTGTTTAATACCTGGTGTTCGCAATTGTCCCAGTTTTACCGTCTTGAAAGATGGTTTCTATTTAGTTCCTTTAATGTTTTCCACTGTTTGTTTTAAAACCCACAAATTTAGCTGAAGTGTTTGTTGTTTTGTTTTGTTTTGTTTTTTTCTTAAGAATGTTAACTTTAGAAATAAAATATTTCCTGTTTATCAGCAAAAGTGTTTCTTCCCACTTGCTGGCATGATTTCGAAGATGGATTTTTTTTTTTTTATTTCCTTTTCTTGCGCTGCCTTTCTTGTGCTAAACATAATGCACCCTGAGCGATGATAAAGCTTATTTAACCCAAATATACCTGCCTCACCTCAAATAAATACAAAATAAATTGGGCAAAAGAAAGAGATAATATTTTTGAATCAGTATACAAACATTGCTCTCTGTAAGATATTCATTGTACTGCAATAAATGTGGAAAATATATTGAATTTATGCACACATGATTGACTTTTCATACAGTGAACCCAGGTTAAACATCTTGAATATGGAATATGAATAGAGCTAACATTTTCATATGAAGCAATAATGAAAATGAACAGAGCTCCATTTCGACTGATAGCAAAGAACATTTGATACTCCGAGGCATAAAAATGTGTTTAGTACTTGGGTTTTGTTAAGCTTGACAGAAGCCAGGAAATGGGACAGTACAACGGCGGCATAAAGGCCTCTTCTGTACCCGATGACAGACTCGAGGATGTAGCTTGGCAAAAACAATACCGCCACCCGGCCGCTCCTCGTTCCCTCCAGTAAAAGGAGAAGGTATTCGGGGCCGCCTGTCGGCGGCGGGTTCGCGTCTGAAAATACCAAGCGTTGCCATGCGTGTTTTGTTCCCTGGTGCCAGGCTGTGGGCAGGGGGGAGGGAGGAGAGGGAAGAGGAAATCCTTCTCCCCTGCCTTTTCCAGGGTGGACGAGGCGGGTGATTTGGTTATTGCTTTGTTCTGTGATGGGGCTGGATGGAAATGGGGTTTGGGGTGGGTAACAGGGAAGGATGTCCCGGTGCTTTCACATTGGATTTGCAGACCAGCGGCGTGGCGTGCTCTGGGTTCCTGCCCCATGGTCCTGTCCTCGTCCCCATTCCCCAACCAGAACTTGCACTCAAGCCGCTTGGACAGAGGATAAAAAGGGCTGTGTTTCAGGACCTTTTCCCTGCGGTGGTTTCAGGCCCCGAGGAGCTTTATGTGGTGAGTCTGTGTTACCATTTGATAAGCAGAAAAATCAGAAGTCAAAATATGCAGGTCATGGCAAAGCTGCCTCCAACTCTTTCTACTCCCTGCCCGGCCACCCCTCTCGCATCCAGCAGAAGTTCAAGTTGCTTTTCCCTTGCAGCCCCATAAATGAGTTTGTTTTCTTAGTTGTGACCCTATAAATGCTGCTGTTTAATACGGACCACATTTGGAGAGTTGACCTCTTATTTGGTTTTAGTGTTTTAAATTCAACATTTAAAGGTACCTAAAAATCAACTTAAGGAAAAGCTTGGTGCAGCAATTAGGGGTTGACATATGAGTCTCTCCAGTCCCGTAAACGTGCAGAAAAACTCTCCTGAAGAGTCACATGGGGAAAAGGCTGTCTGATCAACGAATACACGGCTCGGAAGGAAACATTGGCATCCATTCAATTAAAATAAGCTCTTAATTGAGCCTGTGCTAACCCAGAATGGGTGCTTTTTTGCTTTCTTTCAAGAAGATGGAGACAAAAATAAGCTAACGGGGAAACCTGTTGGTTTTCCAAGCTCCAGGTGTTTTCAGACGGTATTTGCTGAAAAGGCATTGTGATGCACTTGGTTTCATCTTCACCATGAGGATTTACATGAAATACGTAGAACTTGCCAGTTAAACCATAACTAACCCTCTGTTTAAATTCCTTAGGACCGACCCAAAATACCTTGGTGCTGTGTATTTGAAATACAAATGTGTCAGGTCCCGGACCGCTCGCCTCTGCAATGAATGGTTTCTGTGTTGTAGATTGCATTTTTTTTAACAGGTTTCTCTCTATGTTTTGCTAGTTCTTTATTGCGAGTAAGGATTCTTAATTCATGAACCCTTTGTATTTGCGCCAAGCCTTTGGCTGGCCAGCAAGCAGGCTTGTGTCGTTCAGTCTCAGTTTGTGCACCTGTAAAATGGGTCTGGTAGCAGCTTGGCGTGATGTAGTGCTGAAAAAATGCACATCCTATCCTGTTTCTTTGCTGAATATACTAGTGTGTTGTGCAGAGAGGACTTGCAGCTGTTATGACAGTCCTGTAAGTTGTTTCCAAGTTGCAGGTGATGTGTAAGGGACGGTGCAGTTGTGGGTTTTGAGTGCAATGAAGCTTTTAGAGGAAGAGCTGTACCCCGGTTTTAAAGCCCTTTGGGAGCCCGTGTGGATTAACTGGTGGAGCTGCGTTTTCCAAACTAAAAAAAAAACTGACAAAACACAGCGGGGGGAGAAAGCAACCAAAGATTTTGTCTTCCCATCCTTACCGTTATCATTGCTGCCTGCAGCTGCAGAACTTCATGTTGCCTTGGCTGAGTGCATCCCCTTGCAGCAGCGGCAGCCTCGCTGCACCCGTTCCTGCTTTCAGAGGAGACGAAGGCCAGTTTTGCAATTAGTGCACTGGGCTGGGATGGGGGAGATCGGGGTCAGGCTTGCTTTGTGACCTTAGGTAGGTCACTTCCTCCATAAATCAGCATTATTACAGTAATATTTCCTTTCCTTCATCTTAGGTATGCCTTCCGTGTTTGATTTGTAAACTGTTCTGACTGAGGGCTTCTCAGGTTAAGTCTGGACAGCATCTACCACAATGGAGGTCTGCGGTTAGCTGGGGTCTCAGAGATGCTTCTGGAATAAAAGCAATCATAAATTCAAAGCTATTATTATGTTACATTATTCTTTCAAGTGTTGAGATGTATGAGGTTGTACTTGTTAACCTCTAAGAAGTCAGGAAATACCAGTGGTGAGCTTGGACTTAAAACATCGTCGCACGAGTGTGGTACAGTCACAAGTGATTTCTCAGGCACGATATCATTGATATTTGATTTACCAGAACTCTGTAAACATGAAGGGATGCAGCGTAACGTTGTGCATTCAGAGCAGGGATCCTGTTGTACCGTAGCCTTGCTTGATATTTACATCCAGGCTCTTAATTTAGTTCTTGGCGGAGTTTTGTAGCTGCTCATCGTTGTGCATTTAAGAGATAATCATCTGCTTTGATATAAATGTATTCATTGGTAATATTATATTTTACAGTGAACATTTCAGCCAGAGCCCAGAGATGCGTTTCAGAAGCACGGCAGCATTTTAATCAGCACGTGCCATGTGAACAAACACGCTGCTGAGGCCCAGTACAAGCGACCCGAGTCCTCCCGCTCTGTCCAGTGCTCCCCAGTTTAACGCTGACTGTGCCTTTACAACCCAGCATGTGTGCACAGGAAGCCCCTGCTCATTCCTGAGCAGACCTAGGAAAAGAAAACAACGGCAGCAGATGCTTTTGCCAAGGCGAGTTGTTCAGCCTGCCCTGATTTTCCAAGCACTCCCCAGTCGTGCAGGTATATAGCAGTGGGTTTTCTGTTCTGCAGGACACACGCAGCCAGTTTAATAATTTTATAGGAGCATCAGCTGGGACCATCTCCACTACCAGAGACGTGTAACCCAACTCAGAGCGCTTTCAGGCATCCCTGATGGTGTCTCGGGATGGTTTTATATGAAATTTGTTGGGTATTTAAAAGAGAAGTGTATAAATATACCTAATTTTGGCTGCATGCTAGCAGAGTGGGCTGTCCTGTACCTGACCACTGTTGTGCCTTGCGTCAGAGCTTGCACGCAGGGGGTAGGAGCTGTAGAAAAGTAGAAAATTGTGATGCAGAAAATGGTCCTGGATTTTCTGCAGAGTTTTGTTCATTTTTGCTTGCTCTGCTTGATAAGGAGTGGGATAAGGACCTAAAAGCCCTGACTTGTTGAAGGAGGAAGCCTTGCTTACATCTGTAGGAGTGGGGCCAATTATTCCCCGTACAGCGCAGCTTCTTGGAGAGCGCTGTCCCTCCATTTCACGTTGCTTTGACAGCCGTGGAAATCCTCCCTTTCATTATTTTGTACCTTATTGAATTTACATGTGTGAGTTCAATGATACCATACCTCGTTTTTAACAACGAACAAACAAAAACTCAAAAGCACCATTAGGAGAGGTTGCTCAAGTAGTTTCTCTGCTCTGAGTTGCAGCTGCTTCTGGTTTTGTTCCATTCCCCCTTGTTTTTGGGAGTGAGCAATTTTGCTAAACTCTTTTTTCTTTTTTCTTTTTTTTTTTTCAAAGGCTGTGACAGGCCAGACCTGATAAATTTTAACATGATAGGGAAAGCTATAACCTGCTGAAAATGGGGGTTATAATTAAAATGTGTAGGCATCCTGAATTATAGCTGTTGCGAGGGTTCCAGCTATAGTAATAATTGAAGAGCGTTTAATAATTTTATATGTTCTTTGCTAGCTTGGCCTTGAGCTTCGGCAGGTCTTCAGTTTCAAGATAATTTTCTTGTCCTCAAAAGTTAAATTGCTTTCTTTAATATAAAGCATACAATAAGGAGTGCAATTGAAAAGCTGCATGCCCACTGAACTGCTCTTTCAGCATCAGCCTCCGCTGGTTAGGAGCAGATCCAGAGGAACAAACACTCTTTTATTATTAGATGATAAATCCCTGATGCCGTATCACTGTTTTGGCTTTCAACCTTATTGAACTTTCAAGAGAAATGCCTTTGTTTATAACATCGACTTCCCAGTAGCATCCAAATATCTGTCACTGGGCTGTGGATGTGAATTTTTATTTGGTAAAACTGTACAGCGTGCTGGGTGGCGAGCAGAAGGAGATGTGTGTTTTTTACCATTTTTAGTGCACAATTTTGCTTGCGAGCTACAACTTCTAAAAACTGTTAATTAAAGGAGATGATGAATTAAGGTAGGTTTTTCTGAGTGCTGAAGAAATAGAAAATATTATTTCTGCAGTAAGTTATCGATATTGGTATTCCTAGATTACTTAAGTGCTTTGAGAATATGGCTCTGAGTTCAAAAACCCAAATGGAAACTGCTTTAAAAACTATTATTTACCACCACGTAGAAATACCTAAATAAATAGCAACATATCTAACAATCCTGAGTTTGTTAAACACAGGAAATCTGTTGGAATGGAAAAGCAATCTGCGTTTCTGCCTGTGTGCGTGTGGCAAGTTACATTTCCATGTGTGACTCTGAACTTCACTGTTCTCCTGGGGCTTCTGCGGGCTCTACAGCTGGGGAAACTGAGGCAAGGCTCTGAATTTGGCAGGAAAATTAGTGTAGAGGCAAAGCAAAGGTAAAAAGGGAACTTGGCTGGTTGCTGGATGGGTGCGTTAAGTGCAAGGCTGCCTGTGAAATTTGGTTCCGTATCCTTTCCTTTTGGATACTCAGCATGTTGTTTCAGCCTTGCTGTCGACACAGTACTGGGATATTATGCCAGCAAACATTTTTATAATGTTGGTATGTAATAATAATATATTAATATATGCTAATATATTAATATATCTTGATATAATATCAATGTATAGTGTGGTATGTCATTATTATATAATATAATAATATATAATAGCCCACAGTATAATGTTGGTTACCAACCTTACCAAATATTAAACAAACTAACAAAAGTTTTCCTCTTACAGGAGCTTTCTAGCAGAGTTTAGTGCATCGTCAAGATCCCGTATGTCATAATGCCCAGAAACGTCGTTAGAAAGGCTTTACAAGCCATCAGGCTTTAGGCAGTGTTTTCTGCCGAGGAGCAGCAAGTTGGTAGCCTGCCATAAGTTGGTTTTTAAGTTTGTCTGTTGAGTGAGTCCCAATTTGTATAGATAATATATAGTGTGTTAAAGGGAGTGCTCTGCTTTTGTACCTTCCCTTCCATTAAGAAGATGAGACCTCGGATAACTCCGAGTTTCAGATAATGTGGGATCAAATGCGTTAGCGAGTCGTACTGTAGCAAATCAGCACAATGACTATTTTATGTTGGAAGTGGAGATCATGTTTTGCGTGCCTGTAAATGCCTTGTTGGAAAAATCAATTCTCAGCATCCCCTTTCTCCGTGTTTTTAGTCGTTTCGCCTCGGCTGTAGCTTGACACTGAACGTTTCAGTGTGCTCCCATGCAGGGTTTAACTCCTGACTTCTTTGAGCTTGCTCCAGATTTACATCAGGGTAGCCAAGACTGCTTTGTAGTTTTGAAGGACGTGTGCCATTAGCCAGTGCTTAATTGTTGTGCTTGATTGGTAAAGCAACATGTGAAAAGCATGCACAGAAGACATCTGAAGAAGAAATTAAACCAGTAGTGCTGTATAATTGTTGCCTCGAGACATTATCCTAGACTCCTAATATTAAACTCCTAATATTTTAATAGATAATATTTCAATAAATAATATTCCTATTATTCCTCATATCTAACCTCCTAATATTTTTGGCCATCTCCATTTCTTTGGCAGACCTGCGGTACGTGGAACAGCAAAGCTTATAGCATCCTGCACAGCAGGATTGACAGAGCAGGCTTCGGCTGGGGCAGGCAAATGAAAGAGGAAGGTGTCCTGGTGCACCCAGAGAGCTGAAATCATGTGGGGAAATAATCATCAATTAATCAAAATATATTATAAAATAATATTCACCGAATTATGAATAATTTGATGGAGGGTGTGGGTCTTGCCACACGCCGCTGAGCTGGCCTCCAGCAGAGTGGGGTCTTCAAATCTGCTTGAAATGGGAAAGTGGATGAGAGAAAGAGGTAGGAGAGGGCTATTCCAAAGCGCAGAGCTGGGGGAAGAGGGTTCACAGAGAGATGTAACTTGTTCCTTGGATGTATTTATTTTTCCTCTCTTGGTCTGCTGTATTCCACATTAGATAGTCTCTGCCCTGGGTGCAGTAAGCTTTTGCATTTTATGAAGGGCTGCATTGGTAGCGTGCTGAAAATGTGACTGTGACCTATTTAGACGGGTTAGAGAGGGGTGCAAAGCTCTCTGCGCTAGGAAAAAGTATCGTTTTCCAGCTGGGCAGAAAATCGCGTTTCTACTGTAATAGAACACAAGAGCTCATTGAACACCGGAGTGGGGTGGCTGAGCCGCCGGGGGAATGAAGTCTCCGCTTAAATATTCCATCAGATAGCAGAAATCCTGGGAGTTCGAGGGGCAGAATCATTGGCTTCTGCAGATGACCAAAAAGTGCAGCTTTTTCTCCAGCCAGACTGCCCGGCTGCAGCCGAGGATTGTTTTTAGAGGCACTGCAAGATGCCTTCTGTCTGTATCCTCCAGGTTAGTCATCGAGCATAACCCTGTGCCGGCCAGGAGGCGACCCGCAGAGATCCACGCATGGCTCAGCCCGCTTTAGAAACATCAGCTTTGGGAACAGAGGGTTCTGTTTCTTAAAAAATCAGCCGTTTGACCTAAACACTCGCAGCTGGCGTGAGGAGCTGCTGGAAAAGGCTGGTGGTGGGGCAGCATGAGGCTTGTGTCAGTGATGCTGCAGCAGAACAGGTTTGTAGGAGGAGACAGTCTCTCTTCTTAGACCTATGGTCAAGGGAAAAGCCTGCAAGCCTGAGCACAGTGCACTTCTGCGTTGCGCATCCAAAATTGTTTGTTTTTTTTTTCCCCATCTGTCATTAGTGGTCTAATAGGAGGTCGCTTCTCCTTGTAAATCTAGTATTTCTTCCAGGAAATACAGGTGATGGATTTTTTTGAAACGTATTTTAAGATTCCTGTAAGCTTGGCAAGTTCACATTGTAAGAAAAATATTAATGAGCAAGAGTTTGTGCGTTTGGTCCATGCAGGTGCTGTGCCGTGCAGCCCCGTTACCAAATTTCATTATGCAACTTGGGCACATCTTATCTGGGCCTCGTGCTAGCATCACAGCAGCAGACTTGTTGAATTCCCCGGCGTTATGGAAATAGCTGGTGTAGAACCGAAACTGTCTTACAAGTTTTGACACAAGTCCCTTTCAACCAACGGGGAACATATATTATTTTCTATCCTTCAAAGCTGCTTTTCTGCAGAGATAACGTGGGCACGGATAGCTTCGGAGATAGGCGCTCACTCAGCGGAGGAACATTTCTGTATTACTCGCAGAGATAAGGCTGTATTAAGAACTTCCTCGGAGTTCTTACCAAAAATCAATTCTATCTTTTATAGTTCTCCAGAGATAATTCGTCCCTGTCCCCATCCTAATCCTCACCGGGGGGACAGAGACGGGAGGAGGGTGCGGAGCAGAAGTGGATGGGACCGCCTCGCTGGCCTTTCGCTGTTAAATTCCAGGTTAAATCCCACCTTTTCTGCGTGGGGCCTCCGACACGAGGTGCTGGTCGTGCCCACATCTCTCGCAGCCTGCTGGCCAAAGCACCTAACGGACTGCAAGGAATTAAACCACCCTTGGCCTTAAGAAACTGCTTGAGGAGTGATGCACGGTGAGGCTGTGGAGGAACAAATGCCAGCATCGCCGTTTTTATTTAGTTTTAAGACATCCAAGAAGCAAGGAATGGATTTTTTCCCCTTCTGGCTGCGAGAGGCAGTCTCTGAATAATAAAATACCCGCTTAGCTGCATTGTGGTCTCTTAAGCAAAAGCAGAAGTGACGGGTTCTGGGTTAGCTTTCCATCCTCATCCTACATTTAAAATTTTCAGCTCTGCCACCAGTGTTTTCTGTGACGATGACCATACACAACTAGCATGTTCTTTCACAGTTCTGTTTGGTTTTTCCTCTGTGAGATGAGGCCATCGGTTTTGTTTGTTGGTGCTAATTCTTTGCCATCTGTAAAAATACGTGCCTGGGGCATGAGCAGGTTGTCCTGAAACATCGGGTCTCTGTAATGGAAAATATCCCAAGCAATGGCTTGGCAAAAATAATATTCCCGAGCAAGAATGAATTTAGACTTTTGTTCTGAATCAGGTGCCTCGTGTCTCTAAACAGGGGCTGTTCCCGAGCAGTTACAGAGCTTATTAATCACATTGCTTGTGAGAAATGGTGTTTTTTTGCTCCTCTGTCACTCAGCATGTCTGGTGGATGTCAAGGACAGCGTTCTCCAGCATTTGTCTAGCATATCGAAAATGGAAATAATGTATTTACAGTTCCTCAGGTGTCCTGGCCAAAATTTTCCCTGCCTTTTCTCCTCCCAGTTCCTTACACTTTCCGTGATAACTCACTACTTTTTTTTTTTTTTTTTCCCTTTCTACTTTGCAGAAGGCCAAGGTGCAAGTCTGGCACTTAGAGGATTACAAAGGTGGCCTTGTTCTTGCTGGCAAACTTTATGGTTAGATTTCTTTCTCCCTATAAGGCACGTAGGTTTTAAAAAACAGCTTTCTGTGCAGATTAATAAATTCTAGATTTTCAAACAGTTTTTTAATAGCCAGAGAACACGATATTTATGCCACAGTAGCAGACGAGTGTTAGAGACCCATGAAGAATTGATGGCAAAAGGAAGCAAGTGTGTTTTTGTTTTTGATCAGAATTCCTCGTGCTTTTTTTGTTGTTGTTGTTATTTCATCCCACAGTCCTGGAGATCGTTTTGATTGAACTTAATGAGTTCCTGGCTGTACACAGAGTACACCAACGCTTTGTGTTTGTTTCCCTAGCCCAGAACTGGTGGAGGCGGGGCGGGGGAAGCTCAGAAATAAAATGAGAATCTGAGGTCTGCGGGCCTCTTACAGGGTGCTTGATACAAACCCAAATGTATGTGGATCTGAAATTCTGCGTTAAGGGGTCTCCAAAAGAAGTGGTGGCAGGTCCTTTTCTTGTATCTCAGTGACATTTCACCTTTGAGGGAGACGTGCAGGTGTTACCTGAGGTTCTTGTCCTGCTGTCTGTCCGTCAGCTTGGAGCAGCAATAGGTCTTGGTGGCAGGGAGAAGAGGGAATTGCCTCCTCCCACTTCATTGTGGAATAACGTAAAGAAGGGGAATGAAACAACAAAAGTTAGAAGGCAAACCGAGGAGTGAACTCTGCTGAGTCAAAGATGCCATTAAGGAGAAATAAATAAATCTCTGGGTGAAAACAAGATCTTCTGTCCTCCAGCAAAGGAGAAGATCTGGCTAAGTCTCCTCAATTTGCTCCTTCTCCAGCAAGAGGCTGAATCAGTGCAGGTTTCCGTACCCACCCCTCAGAGAGGATGACAAAAGTCCCATCTCACCTGAAAGGGCTCACAGGTGTACTAAAGTACAAAACCTGAAGTTAGCAGCGGAAATCTTGTACGTATACTGGGATACGCAGACCATGAACATTGCGTTCCCATTGTGCGCCTTTCTTTTAAGCCAGAGGACGGGTACCCCATATCTGCTGCAGGCTGCGACGTCAGGGAGGAAGGTTCCTCTGCTGTAGCTGTGGGACACTGCCAACAGGAGCCAGCCTCTGGTTTTACATTTCTCTCCCCTTCCTTTGAGTAGGTTAAAGGATTAAATGGGTGAGCAGAATGGGCAGCCGTGCTCTGGGGAACCCCACGTCATGCCCGTACCCTGTGCCCGAAGCTGCTGCTCAGCCCAAGCAGCTCCCAGCTCCTGAGCATTGTATTAAAAACCAGAAAAGTCCAGCAGATCATAACGTAATTCATCTTGGCCATAACGTGCTAGGAGGACACGTTCCTGTGATTTACCGTTTTGGTGCCAAATTCACCATTTTAAGCAAGAAAATCAGCAACTCGGTGACCAAACCGTGATTCTTCACCTATCCCTGGTTTCTACCATAAATTATGAATAATAAAGCAGGATCGGCAAAAGATATATCGCTAAAAGCCTTCTGAAAGGAGTGAATGCTTCATGAGAATGAGGTGTAATTACTTTTTAATAACTGCTGAGATATGTCACATCTGAACAGCGTCTTATCTCGGAGAGTATCCTTGGGCATTTTGTATTTTTCTGGATGTGCATAAGAAATGAAGCCACGGTATCTGTCATGACAGGTGTGACATGGAGAACAGAGGAGTGGAGGGACTCTCCCTAAATGAGTGGCTGAGGAGCAAAGCCTGCAGGATGTACCCTGGGTGGTGGTGTAACCGAGCCAGCAAGCGATGCCTCCCCGCTCACACTCCAGTTTGCTCCCCAGTTGCTTTGACCACGTGTCCACGTCCTCACCTGTCCCATCTTTCCGTATTCGCCCCTGAAATATTTATTTAGTGGAGCTCCTCTTTGTCTTATCTCCCTCTCCTTACCACTTCTTGCAGTCCAGTGTTTCATCAGCTCCTTGTATCCTTTGCTTCGCTCTTGCCTTTGTCTTGCCACCGATTTCCTTCACCAGTTCAAGAAAATATCCCAAATGACACAGAAAGCAAACGTGTCCTTGTCGCTTCTGCTAAGTGTTAGCGATGGAGAAGGCTGAGGATGAAGGACAGGAAAAAAGGAGGAGTTGTAATGTTGTCTGGGGTTTGGAAGGGGCAGGCCATGAAGGCCAACCAAAAGGATGCAAATACAAAGATGAGCAAAAATGGAAAAAAAGAAGAAATGTAGAAATGGGGAAGAAAATCTTGTTCATGATTTATTAAGTCTTGTTCATGATTTATTCATGGCTCGATGTGGGTGACTGCGGTACTTCACAAACATAAGTCAGGTCCCTGCCCCGTGCTTTTACAACTGGAGCTGGGAGGTGGGAGAAAGCAATACACAAAACCTCCCGCGTTTCAATTTATTTCTCTGTAACGCATCCCAGAGCATCTTTCATTTTGGGGAGAGGAGGTAATGACAGATAGTTGTTGCTAATAGGATTTGGGTCAAACTGCTGCTTACTGTTTGGCACATAACTTGATTAATAGGGTGGGTGTTCTTCAAAATTACATGCCACGGCAGGAGGATAATCCCCTCCCCACCGAATTTCAAGTCCCGCTCATCAGCGGAGAAGTTTGGCTGAGCATGCTCTGCAATGATTTCTCCATTAAAACCCAAGCTTCCCTACCAGTGGCTTTAATCCTGGCTCGGAAGGAGCTGCCTCGCCATGGCTGAGCACGCCTCGTTCTGCCTGGATCCCGAGTATGCCAACAGTTTGCGCTAGCTCCCGTCCGTACATCTCCTCTCCGCGCCCCAAAACTCAAGAAGTGCACCAGTGAAAGTGGCACAAGTTGGGGTTTGCGGGAGCTGTGTCTGCTCCAGCCAAGAGCTGGAAGACGGTCGAGCAATTTAGGTTAAAAATCACCAAATTCCTGCTCCGGGTGCCCTCAGAGGTCTTCAGTTTGTGGCTTCTTTGGCCTCGTAGAGCATCTTCTGGCCTCCCCGAGCATCTCACTTCCCTCTCAGCAGGGAGCCACCTGAGGGGCTGCTGGTCTCAGAGCCCCGAAATGGGAAGATTACATGGGAATCCGACAACTCCAAAACGAGGGAGTTCTTTTTTTAGATTGGAGTGGAAAGTTAACGTTATGTAAAACTGCCTACTGAAGCCAATTCCTTCGCTAAATTTGTTTTTATAGTTGGTTGTTGTTTTTTTTAATTTCTCCCAAGTGTCCAAGAAAAATACTGCTTAGCTAAAAGACATTAATTCAGCTTAAATCAGGGTGTCCAACCCTTTGAGGCTAGTACTGATGTGCACGCACACGTTTCTAGTTTAAAATGAGGCTGCTCCTTACGGGCTCTTTGTTTGCTTCTCCGCTGTCCCAGCTTTCTATGCAGAGGATGCTTATCTCGTAAACTGCTGGAAACCTAATTGCTGAGCACCTTTTTTAGAAATAATTTAGATGGAAAAGCAATATCCTGGAGAATTTCTGTGTATTTCTGTATAGCATCTATATGCTATTCATGCAACCCAACTTGAGGGGAAAGGATCTGATCAAGTTAACTTCCACTTAAGCCTCATCATTTATTTATTTATTTATTTTTAAGAAAAAAAGAGTTCAATGCAAAGCATTTCTCATTTTCCTTCACAATCAGAGCATCGTTTTTGCTTTGTTAAAGGACACAAGTTGCATCCCTTAGATAGGCAGCTTGGGCAAGCCTTAGAAAACAATTAGCGTGTCTTTCACGTGGGCTAAACTTGATTGAATAATTACTCAAATAATGGTCAGTAATGGAATACATAGGGTTATCTCTTGGCTAATCCTCAGGTAATGGAGTTGGTGTATCTCTGATTTTTCTCCTAGCAGTTCCCAGCGAGCGGAAGACTGAGGCAAAAGTGATTATGGGAAGTGGAGGGAGTCACTGGAGGCCAGCAAGGAAAAGGAGGCCTTATCTTAAGCAATTAATCAAGAAAACTCCTATTGTGGGACAATTATTCAAAGTTAATTCTAAAATAGCTTCAGAGCCTGAGGTTCTGGTTTTGTGTGTGTGTTTTGGTTTTGTCTTGTTTACTTTTAAGAATTTCGCCAAGGTCATTGGGAGCGCTGGGGCAGAGCTGGCACCAAAACGAAGGCAGCTGCACGCTGAAGAGTGGGTTAAGTCTCACCCAATGTTGGCTTTTGGTGGTTGTCAAAACTCTTTTATTTAAAAAACCAAAGTTTCTAAAATTAGACAATCTTCTGAAACTTGCGTAATGTTTCGGACATCCATAAAAGCATCATTTCTTTGTATCCAAAAGGTGCATATCGCAAATCATTTCGCCTTCATGAAATCATCACCCCAGTTCTCCTGGGCTACGTACATGACTGATATCTCTGAATCTCCCCTCAATTCTTTTTCTCTGGTTTATGTGCTGCTTTTTGCTTAGCTCAGTCATCTTGCAAAGGCTTGCAGCAACTGCAGGATTGCAGGGCTGTTTCGTGACTGCACCGGTGGCTTTGCAAAAGGCTTTTGTCTTTCATGTTGTCCCCCAAGCAGCTCTCGTTCAGTAGGAGCGCCCGGTAGGCTGCCTTGCTCAGTTTTAAGCCTCTGAGCTCCCTTGGAAGTGAGATGTTGCTGTGATCCACGAGGTCCTGCAGAAAGAAGCCATAGATTTGAGCAGCCGTCCCTGAAAAATTATAAGGTCACCGTAAAAAGCCACAGGTTTTAAATTGGATGTGGCTTAAATTTTCCTGCAGCCTCCTGAACGGGGCTGTGCGCTGAAATGGGAAGCTGCCCGCAGAATTACGACTCGGCACGGTCACCCCACGCTCTCCTGGCACGTTTTTTTCCAGCCCTGCTGACAGCAGCATCTTGAACCCGACTTCAGCGCAGGGCTGCCTCGATGGATCCGTGCTCACGCAGCCTGATGGGTTCTCCGTCTTCCTCCGGGCACCTTTTGCAGGGCAGGGTTGCAGAGGGAGAGGGACAGGCGCGTTCCCGTACAGAAAAGCAGCAGAGAGGCTGAGAGACAAAGAGAGTCACTAATTGGATTTGTAGCTGTAAGGAAAAAAACTCTTAAAGTAAACATTTTCCTGTCTTTAAGTCTTTCCTTGGCTCCTTTCGTGAAGACCGCCTGAAAGTATCCGTTTCGGGGGTGAACCCTTCCCAGCAAATTTAATTTTGAGGCTTGTCAAGCTTTATTAAAGCCTTATCATCAGTGATTTCCTTCTCTGCTAGATCAAGAAGATTGGATTTGTTATGGGATTCGTACTGTAGCTCGGAATTCTTCCCAGCAAATGGGGGGGGGGGGGAGCACGTTTGTGCCGAGACGCACGCTACCAGCACGCAGCGCCGAGGTCCCGCGCTGTGCCTTGTCAGCACAAACCCACGGAGATTTTGGAGGCTGCTCAGCCAAAATCCTAAGCTGGAAGGAAGCACATTTGTATTTCTGAGTTAGCGTTTGCTTGAATAAACACGTTGCTCTGGATGACAAAAGTTTCCCTAACTGCTGCGGGTGTCCTTAAAGAAGTTACATATACCCAGTTCCCAGCACCATGAATATTTGGAAAACACTTCTGCGTGTGGTATATGTACATATATTAAGAGAGAGGATGAACACGTGCCTTCTTCTGACTTTGCAGATGTAGTAACTCTGTTAGCCTTACTGGGAATTTCCAGTCCATGGTAGGATGGTTTGTTTGTGTTTTGTTTGTTTGTTTGTTTGTTTTTTTAATTTCAGTGACATATTTTCATCTGTGCTCCTATGGATAGATACTGAAGATCAAAGTTTTGTCCAGCAGTGTAGTGGACTTCTTCCCATTTATTCTAGAGCACAGCGTCTGCTTGACATCTTTATTTATCTCAATTCTTATATTGAAAACAAACTTCTCCCTCTCCCCCAGTCTTTCTCCTCTTCTATAAAATATTCTCGATTACCTTGGGAAATGCTCCATTTCCCTTTGTTATCCAATGAAAACAATCAAATGTAAGGAAGAGTTTCTATATACGTGCTCTGATTTTTTTCCAGTGCCCAGAAGTAACCAAAGCACCTTAAAAAATACCCCTGTGGTTCTTGCCCTGAGCAGCTCACCATTTGGTTTTGAACATGCCCTTGCAATTGCAAGTGAGGCACAACAGGAAAAGGAGCAGAAAGACAATTAATGGCCAAATGAGTTGAACTAAAAAGTTATTTGAAGGGGATATAAACATTCTTCACCTTTTTTACAATGGTGAAGTTGTGGTTTTGCCCTGCCTAACCGGAGTGGTGGTGGTCTTTGACTTAGGTTGAGCCAAAGCTTCCCTCTGGTAAAGCATTTCTGCTAAAGCTCCATCATGTGAGCAAGTACGGAGCACATTAGTACCCAAACTAGTAGAAATTTACTTTTTAAGGGGGTAAGGCAAGCCACGGGAGGATGCCCATAATTATAGCGGATGGCAAGCTGCAGCTGGCGGAGGTGCTCTCTCTTGGTGGGGACTTTGTGCCACGCTTAGCACGGTGGTGCCCACGTCCACATGGTCTGCATTTTGAGCTGAGCGGACCTTTCCATAGGAAACCATGGTTTTCCTATTCCTGTTCTTTCTACTGCTTACACCTCAAACATTTTTCCGATGTTGATCAATATTGTCCCTTTCCTCCGGCCCTTTGGCTCTGTTGCGAGATATTAAACAGTCAGGGTATTTTCTCACTTCTGCATCTGAGTACACGGATGCATATGTAGGTTGTAAACCTGGGAAGGGCTCAACCAAATTCAGCAGTGCCAGGTAAAAAATATTAGGGTGGATAAACTACAGGTAGCCCAGAGTAATAAATCCCTACAGTGTGCCTTTGCTAGGAGGTACAAATAGTTGCTTCGTAAAATATTTGTAGAAGTCTATTGTTATTTTTTTTTAGCACGGGAATTTATTAAAGGTAGAACAGTATATTTTCTTATACAGAACAGCAATATAGAGAAGGAAAAGCACTGTAAAAACCTTCAAAATGTTTATATAGCTTCAGTGTATTTGTTTTCACTGAGATTTGTGATACTTGAAAAGCTGGTTTGGAAAGCTCAGCCAGAAAGATTAGATATGTGGGTGCAAAGTGAAAAGACTGACCGTCTGCTTCCCTTTTGTCACAAAAAATACGTATAAACCCCTCATATTACATCTGAGAGTTGTCAGATACAGATAATGCTGCATGGATTTGGAGTCTTTAGATCACAAATTTGATCTTTGCAGGGGGAGCGGTGCAGAGTCTCGGCTGTAACAGAAATCCTGCCCAGAAATACTCACGGGGAGATTATGAAAATGCTATAGGTACCGACGTTGGCTACAAAGATCTACTTGTGCATATGTCTTTAAAGGGGGGAAAACTCCTTAACACACAGTATTACCATAGCTAGGCCCTATTATACTATTGTAATCATAGCTGAAGCAAGAACGGTGATTAACGATGGCAATTTATTGTATCTGACGAGTGGAGAAAATAGGAGATGTTGTCGTTATCATAAATCATATCATAAATAACCAAAGAGAAGCACTCAGAAAGCTTGTGTGGTGTCAGCAGCAAGGCCTTTCAGGCACGTTAGCCCAGGATGTAGCCATAGAAACCCCAAAGTCATATTGTTATCTTAGTCTTGCTGCAGTTATGTGATACAACAGTATTAACATATAGATTAGGCCATTTATAATACTAGGTGTCATTTCAGGTTGGCTTGCTTATATAGCATTTTAGTTTTTTATTGTGCCGAATGTTAGGGAAACGCTGCATTTTTCCAGGTCAGTATATAGCCATTTATAACAGATCAGCTCCACACCTCTGTCAGTCTTGCTAATGTACTGTGTTATTGATTGGTTGTACTGTGTGAATTGTCATTGCCTAATTACCTCGTCTTTGCTAATAATTTCATTTTTTGGAAGTTAAATGTTCCTTTGCAGAGAAAATCTCTACTCCTGCACGCGTGCGCCCCGGCAAATTCCCCACCCTGGTAAGGACCGGACACCCGTGAGGAGAAAAAAATATGCTAAAAAAGCATGCGTCCAGATTTTGTCGGGGGGAGTTTTTCTCCCTCCGTCCACGTTGGGATCTCGTAGCACGTTCCCTCCTGCAGCTGTCAGGGGAGAGGCTCCATCACAGGTGAGGCAGAGCAGCACCAAGGTGACCACAAAAAGCCTGCCCCACCGCCGCGCCGTGTTCTCACGCCTGGTCTCGCTCGATGGCTTCCTAAAGATGCTTCTGTGGTTGTTTTTGCTTTACATCCAGGGGCTTCATAACAGCTCCAGCCACGTTAGCATAACGTTGCCATGCATATGCATCTATTTGTATATGGGATCTACACAAACTGTTGAGCCACTAGCAAGAAGTCAAAGAGAAAATAAAGGCTCCCTCTTTGCATTTAGACAGGAGTTTGCTTGCTGTGTGCAGCCCAAATGCGGGACTGATATTTTGTCAGGTCAGAGAGAGAGACCGTGAGCTGATAACAATCTGCCTACTGTGTTTTTCAGTCTTCAGCAGGAAGTTGGGTGTGTCATTTTAAGAATCCTGGGTAGTTTGGCTTGATAAACATTGCATACTCTAAAAAGTATTCTAATGAGGACCGCCACTAGTAAGTATTTAAAAGTGCTTTTTTTCTCTTGGCATCCAGTATCCTTGAGCAGCACTGGAAGCTAAAGTTGCACATCTCACCCTACCTTCAGCCAAGATCTGATGCCACCAAGGGATGCTCCGCTCCTCAATCCTCTTCTTTCCCACACCCTCAGGTTTGCGTGAGCCTGAGACGGGTTTTTTACTTTGCCAACTGGACAGAAAAAATATTTTCTCTGTCTAATTCCCCCTCCAGATATATTCCCACCTGAGTTTTAGACGGTTAAGTCAGTTCACTATGGAGGAGTGTGATGATAGAAGAAGGGAGGTGCAGGACTTCTCTCCAGACTTTGCTAGCCCAAAAGTTTACATGTTAACATCACGGACCAGATTGATGATCTGAGTTCAAACTGACAGATTATCTTTCTTACTTCAGCCTAGATTAGTTCCCCATTTTTTTGCCTAAATGCTTGAACCGGCACAAAAGGAAGGATGGGATTGTACCTTTTCAAAGCAATGCTGTGATGTAGACCTACAGCTTTAGTAGCTGTGGTTTGTTTCTGGTGAACTCTGGATTTCTTATTCTCATGTTGGTGTTGAAACTTGCATTTCTCTGTCGATTTCATACCAAGAAATGGCTAAGCAAGAGTGTGAATGAAGCAGTTGTTCAGCAGAGTGGAGAGGTAACTGCTTTGTAATTGTAATTTTGTAATTTGAATTGGTCTGGAAATTCATGAGTCCTGAGCCAGATTATGGCTATTGTCCATATTTCAAGATCTCATCATTAGGATGGAGAGGAGTTTTGTTAACCACTTGTAGCTTTTGGACAGCTTGAGAACTGCTTTTGGAGTTATTCATAAAAGTATACATCAAGCCTGTCAGTCCTGTTGAACACCTCCCAGCCAGGTTCATGTTGATTGTTGAAGGCACCACCAGGCTACTTGGGCCAAAAATCTCAAATACGACTCACAAGTCTGGATGCTCAACTTCAGGCACCTCTGACATCCTCTTTGCCATCTTTCAGTTGCGTAGGCAAAGTCACCAACCACACCTGAAAGCTCTGAGTTTTATTTTTCAAATGCATTTGTGGTTTCTCTGTTTTAGAGCATACCGAGAATGCACTGGAATGAACTCAATGACAATTTCAGTGGTCAAACTAGAGACACGTGGAAAAAGAGCTCCTGCCATGGTGCAATATCACCAGCACTCTTCCTAGGCAAAGTCTTGATCGGCAAATGTCCAGGGTTGGTAACAGATTGGTCGATCTCCTTTACAGGGTACAAGAGAAATCTGTTGGTGCACCACCTGTTTGGTAAACAAGTCACATCAGTGATGAGTTGTCTTCATGTGACGGAGAAGTTCTGTATATAAATCTGGCATTTTAGACTCAAAATGCGTTGCAGGTATCTCAGCGTGTTCATTTTGCATTAGAGTATCAGGATATTGGTCTGTAGGATATCAGGATTGAATTTTGTTGCTCTTGCATCAATTTCCTTTACAGACTACAAGCACCCTTTCTGTTTGCTTGGGGGGAAAGCCACTGTTATTACGAGGTGAAGAGATGCAACCTATCGTGGCGTAAGAAAAAGTCCTTTCACTGTTAGCAGAAGTCAAAAGCCTCTGCTTATTAGGATATGGTAGGGATATTCAGCCCTTGACTTAGTGACTTACAATTTCCCAAAAGATGTTTTTAGCTTAATCTCATGCTTTACCTAGACAATAAATAGGAAAATGATTTTGGAAGTCTGATGGAAAATATGTTATTTTTTTCATTTGAAAGTTTCATATATTGAGGTAGGAAGGATCACTTTCTTGCCCATGTCATCCTGTGGGATGCTTGTCATCTTAGAGGGATGCTTTTCTCCTGCCACCACTCTGTAATTTAGGGAAATAGTAATCCACTTTCCAGAAGAAAGGCTGGAGCTTTGCTTAAATGAAATACCAGCTGACAGACTGTGTTCTTTAGGAAGCTGTCTAGCTGTAAGTGCTTGGGCTGCTGTCTCTAAAGGTACCGAGGAAAGGTCTGGTAATGACCAAGATGATGACAATTTTAATTTTCTATGTATTTTGTGATATATATATATATGTATATGTATAATAGTTTTTCTAGCTTGAAGAATACCATACGTAGGTGCCTTTCTCTTCAGTCAGAAGAGTTTTGCACAGATTTTTCCCTGCCTTTCCTTTCATCTGACCTGTTGCTGAAAGAGCAGCGAGCCTCCTGTAATGGGACAGCCAGGGAAGAAGCACTGTGTGCTGTGGGTGATTGCATTACTTCTTCTGCCATAAACACAGAATTTCTGTTCCTGTGTCAGATGTAGGGACAAATAGTCCCTAGATCATCATGAACTTGAAAGTTCATTACCAAAGTGTTGAGTACTGCTGTCCTGAAACCAAGCCATGGTCAAATTAAGGGGGCTTATTTATTATTCAATAAGCCTTTGGTTTTGGAATCCATGCTGCTACAGGAACATGGTGTACAAAGAAGGAAATTTTATGCTGCTTTAGTGTTTTTTTGTTAAAAAGGTGCAGGAGTTTCGGTTTCTTGCCTGATCTGTTCGGCTTTAAAAGCTTTTCCAGGATTTGAAGTGGTGACAGATCCCCGCTGCTTGCTTTTCGGATTCTAAAGTTCTCCATCCCGCGATCCCGAGGAGCTACATATTTATCAAATTCAGCTTTTACGACAGCTCTGTGAGGTGAAATTATCATCACTTGTCAGATGGGGAGGCGGCAGCACGCGGTGTGACCTGCCTGAGCTCGTGCTGCAGACCTGGTTCAGGAGAGGGACGGATTCCTTGCTCCCTTTCCATGCACCTTAACTTCAAAATCAGCCTTCTGTGGAAGTGAAAAGCTTGCCCTGCTGTAACAGGCGACGTTACACGTCCTGCGTATCGCCTCTGATATGCTCCGAAACAAAATGCTGTCTTAATAACCACTCTTCTCGTGGCTGTCAGCTTGTTTTATTTCAGCAGCAGCAAATCCACATGTGGGGCCGAGCTCATCCCTCCTGGATCCCGGTGCCTCCTTTGAACCCAGGCTCTGCATATGGGGACGGCAACATAATAAACAACTGCTCTGTAGAGCCTTAGTAATGTGAGCATTAATATTGATCCAGCCCTGCCTTCCCTAACACAAAAAATAAATATATATGTATCTGTTATCTTGAGAAACCTTCCAAACAGCTCCAGTCTCCTTTCATTACAGGAGAGAGTTATTAGGGCAGATGGCCGAGGTGATATCCGTTTGACCTAGAGATGCTAACTCAAGAGGAGGATCATTAATAAGGTGGTCGGAGATAGGGAGAGATCGCCGTAAAGAGGGTTAAGAAGCAATCCGGTGCACAAAGGCTTGCACAGCCAGAAGTGCCCGGTACCGAAGGAGATGGGCAAAGGTGACAAAGTGGCCACACGGTTTTAAATACTCATCACCAAGTCAAACAGATTGCCTTTAAAAGCTGATGGCTTTTGCCACGTTGAGTTCCTGCTCCACCGTGAATCGTTTAGGAGAAAAAAAGAGGGCCCAGAGCTCTTCTATTTAAGACAGAGATTGCACTTTCTCCAATTAAAAAGAAAAAAAAAATAAAAAAGAGGCGCTTTATTGTTTTTTTTGCCATGGCCACAGCTGCAATGGCTCAGGTTTGAAAGCTGCTGTCTGGCAGAAAACCAGTCCTCGCCGAGGATCAGACCGTGGCCTGGTTCCAAGAGAAATTTGGGTTTCATTTGACCAAGATAGGATTCCAGATTGTCATCTGAGCATGTCTGAAAAGTGGTGAATGTGTGTCAGTAGTTAAGTGCTCGTGAACTTCCTTAGTCCCTGGATCGTTCAGGACTGACCCAGGCAATTTTTTCCAGATGTCTGGGGGAATCCAAGTCCTTAGCAAAGGGCTGATAATGCTTCTGCTTCCTTGCTAAGTTGTCTTTGTGGCTTGCAGGAATGCGCATGAAAGCTCAGAGCCAAGACACCCCGATTTCTGCTCTCACCTCTCCAAACTGCACTTTAACCTCTTCTGCCCTTCCCTGGCATCTCCGCAAGAGATCATAGAAACTTCTTGGGCCTGGTGCTAGCGTTACTTGGCCTTATAAAAAAAATAAGCATCGCCCTTTTTTGTTGTACAAAGCTCCAGTTCCTGTTCTCCGAACCTCCTCCAAAATTGTTTTTTCGCTTTTGATCCGGCAGCTGCTCGTTTTCGGCAATCCTGAGTAGGTAAAACATGAGAAGTACCTTGGGATAGGAGGGAGTTACAAAAATATGAAGTATTGCAATGCACTTCGGTGAGCCACAGTGTAACAGGGGGGCTGCTCAAGCAGGCACTGTGCAGAAATCCTTAGAAAAAATACTGAAATTATTCTAGTAATATTTTTCTAGTTTTTTTTTTTTACTGTTGCAGTAGCTTTTCTTCCACCTTACTCTCTCTGCTCTACAAATTTCTTTTTATCCTTCTTTTTGTTATATTAAAATGTTATGTTGCCGTCTGTAATGTGTGGATGTGCAAGCCCTGTCTTTCCTGATGTCTGAATTTGGCTATGCTTTTTGTCTTGTGGCCAAGGCGGAAGACTTCGTTAAATCCCGGCTTTACCGTATGGTGTTTGTTTTAAATTTTATCGCTCTTTAAAATTGAAAATGAAAACAAACTCTTTGCAGCAAACTAAGTACTGAATGGGGTTGGGAGGGAATTGCTCGGTAGCAACCGATGCTGGATGACATCTGATGAATGCTAATTCTTCATCCCCAAAACAATTTTGAGCAGATGAAGGGAGCTGATTTCTGCAACAGCTTAAACAGAGATTGAAATGACTTCCACGATCTGGCAGCAGATTTTTTCCCACAGAGCAGGTGCAGGCTCAGTCCACAGTGATTTCTCAGTTAGAGTATAACTTTGCTGTTTCAGAAATGTAATGTCAGTGCCCAGCCAGGCAAAACCTAACTCCCTAACATTTCTGTTTTTCACGGAAGGCTAAGACTTTATCCTCAGGCAAAGTCTCCTCTCTGGGCTGGCTGCTGTAAATCCTCTGGGCCCTGGCAAAAGCCAGAGTTGCTAGCTCATTTTACTTAATTTGTGATGCTGGCAAGATTTGTGCTGCAGCCCAGGGCTCTTAACTCAACTCTACTAAATCAGAGCATTGACACATTACAGTAGAGAAACCTCAGCACAGAAAACCTGAAAATAAATGTCTCCCAAAGAGATATTTCAGAAAGATGTTGCCTTGCGAAGCTCTGAACAGGGTTAGTGTTACGAGTTGCTCAGTGTTTACTTCTCTAAAACCACCTGCTCATTAAGAAGTTGGGGTTTATCTGCTAGCATAATATGTTTTTTTTGCAGGGATGGAACTGGCGTGGATGTAATGACGCAATTACAACTGGTGGAAATGTGGCAGCGTAAAACTCCGGTGTGGACGTTCTTATTCCAGACCAAAAAACCTTTTTCCTGCTTAGATAATTCCATTTCAAAAGTGAGGAAGTGTAGCCAAGAGGATAAAGTGCTTGACTGTGGCTCAGGAGATCAGAGTCTCACTTATTCTCAAACCTGCTCTGGATTTTCTGAGAGATCTCAAGTGAATTTTCTTCTTTCTCTGCACCATAATGTCACACATGTGAGACTGAAGATTGCAGTAGAAGTAGGAAAAAACAAGTAATTGCAATTAAAAAAATTACAAAACCAGAGCAACCACGCAGGTGATGTCCACACTGGCTTGAAACAGTGGGTGCCTGTTGTTCATACTGGACACATTTCGGGGTTTGTTTTATTTTCAAAAGCTGGCTTTTTTGGTCTCATAGCCTGAATGCCCACTTGTGGCTTGAGCTTAGCTGTGTTTCTCTGGCAGCATATCTTTTATTTTGGTTTCTATAAAGCAGGAATCCAGCGTATGCACTCCAGGATTGTTCCATGGTGTAAAAAGAGTGACATGGGTTGATGGGAGATGGCTTCCAAAGGCACACTCCTGATCCGAACCAACACGCGAGGCAGGGTTGTTCCCTGTAATCGTAACAGATAATGTCCGCATACAGCAAGCTCTTGAGATAGAATCGGAAAAAGAACCTGGCAGGTTGAACGGGGCTCAGTCCTCTGCTTTAAGCTTCAGTCTGCGCCGCTTCAAGAAAAACAAATCAGGTTTAGGAAGACAGTTTCCTAGTAGTTAATCCACCGTTAAAATTCTGTGATATGTAAGGAAGACAGCTAATTCCAGTGAATTTTACTTTGATGTATACTTTGCAGTCCACTTTGTTACAGCAAAAACCACTTCAGCCTCTCTTCCTTTGTTTAAATGAATGAAGCAGGTTCATGTAATCCAAACTGATGCAGTAAGAATTAATCAGGGCATTTTTATACGTGACTGGTGCTTTAGACCTGCTCTGAAAGGTCTGCCACCATGGGTGAGCTCTACCCTCGTGTCCTGTGCTCATGGGTTTGGTGTTAGATTGCGGTAAGGAAACGTGCCAGTTGTGATGGTGGCTGTTGTTCAGAAGAGGAGTCTTGTTTTCCTCCCACGTAGACCAGTAGGAGCCTGTTGGATGGCCAGTTCTCTCTTATGGAATGAAATTCCTGGGAACTTTTGATGCTTGTTTGCTTCTGTAAAACACTTTTTGAATTATCCTAATGCTTTTTGTAAATGTTCTTTGTTACAGAAGAGGAAGAGGAACAGGTGCCTACTGATGGAGGGACATCTGCAGAGGCCATGCAGGTGCCACTGGAAGAAGAGGGAGATATGGAAGAGGATGAGGCAATTAATGATGAAAACTACTTGAGCAAGAGACCATTAGAAAGTCCTGAAGCCGAAGAATTCCCACCTGTGAAACGGCCCAAACTATCTGTTTCTAAAGGGGATGCTCTGGATGGAGCTTTGGAACCACGTGAGCCTCTTAGCTCAATAAATACCCAAAAAGTACCACCAATGCTTTCTCCAGTTCATGTTCAGGACAGTACAGACTTAGCCCCTCCTTCACCAGAACCACCAATGTTGGCTCCTATTGCAAAATCACAAGTGCCAACTCCCAAAACAATAGAGGCAAAGCCATTTGCACCCAAAACAAAATCCAAAACAAGTTCTCCAGGGCAAAAGACAAAGTCACCTAAAACTACGCCCTCACCAGTGGTTGCTGGAAGTCCCATACGTTCACCAAAAACTGGATCCAAAGAGAAAAAGTCACCAGGTCGCGCCAAGAGCCCAAAAAGCCCTAAAAGTCCAAAAGCTCCTGCTCATGTTCCCCCACCACCTGTTAAGCCTGAGACACCAAGCAGAACCCCTCTGGCTGCATTAAGTGACAAGATAGGAAAGGAAAACATTCAAGTAAAACAAGTGCAGACAACACCTGAGCCTGTCACCAAGCCAAATATTGAAAACCAGGCTAAGAAATTACCAGTAATGGACAAGACTATTGATGATTCAATAGATGCTGTGATTGCTCGTGCGTGTGCGGAACGAGAACCTGATCCCTTTGAGTTTTCCTCTGGTTCTGAGTCCGAAGGGGAAATTTTTACCAGCCCCAAAAGACTTTCTGTTTCAGAGACTACAACTCCTAAACCTTCTGTTTCTGCCAATAATACCAGTAAGGCAGGAGCAACCCCAGTACCTCCTTCAGGTGGGACTTCAAGCTCAGACATTTCATGGACAATGGATGACTCGATTGACGAGGTCATTCGAAAGGCAAACATGGGGACACCTTCTAATCCACCTACCAACTTCACTTACTTCTCCTCTCCTTCTGCTTCACCGCCAACTCCAGAGCCTCTTCTCAAAGTCTACGAGGAGAAAACCAAGTTGGCTTCATCAGTAGAAGTGAAAAAGAAACTGAAAAAAGAGCTGAAGACAAAAATGAAGAAGAAAGAAAAGCAAAAGGAAAAAGATAAAGAGAAAAACAAGGAGAAAAATAAGGAGAAGGAAAAGAACAAGGAGAAAGATAAAGACAAGGAAGTAAACAAGGAAGCGAAATTTCAGTGGAAGGAACTACTCAAAGATGATGATCTTGATCCCTATAAATTCAAACTAAAGGACTTTGAGGACACTGACACAAAAGTAAAGTTGAAAGATGGCAATACCAAAAAAGAAAGAGAAAAGCATAAGGATAAAAAGAAAGAGAAGGAGAAAGGCAAAAAAGACAAGGATAAGAAAGACAAAGAGAAACTTAAAGATAAGGGTAAGGAAGATAAGATAAAGGTTCCATCAGCACCTCTTGTGTTACCTCCCAAAGAAATGTCTTTGCCCTTGTTCAGCACACCAACTGCCATGAGGCTTCCCAGCATGTTACCTTCCTTGTCTCCAATGCTTCCTGAAAAACTGTTTGAAGACAAAGAGAAACCAAAAGAAAAGAAAAAGGACAAGAAAGAGAAGAAGAAAAAGAAAGAAAGGGAAAAAGACAAAGAAAAGGAAAAGAAGGAAAAGGAAAAGGAGAGGAAAGAGAGAGAAAAGAAAGAGAAAGAAAAAGAGAAACACAAACATGAAAAGGTGAGTTGTTTAGAAGAGTTGAGGTGGCATATTTACTTGAAAAGTATATGTGGATTCCTGTAGTTGCTGCTGAGCATTCAGGTGAATTGTGATTACAGGGTTGATATTAAAAACAAACAAAAACAGCTCAAAGTAAGAAGTCCTCTGAAAGTTTCAGGCATCATTCCACCTCTTTGGGAGGCAAAACAATGGAAGCTCAACTTTGTGAATTTGAAATGTGAGATTGTCTTACATTGCTTTTTGTGTTTTTGTTTGTTTGTTTGTTTTACCCACAATTTCTGGTTTTCCTCAACTCACTTTTCACTTTGAAACACACAACAAATGTATGCACTGTTCCAATGCACAATTTTTGTTCTGTAAATTTCCACTAGTGGTGTCAGCAACGTTTCACAGAAACTTCAAATTTAGTTTCTAGAAGTCCACTGTTTCAAAGATTATAGAAAACTGTAGATTACCAAGTGGGCATAAGTGAGGAGCAGGAATTATTTGTCACTATGTCAGGAGAAAAAGGAAACAAGTTCACCATTTACATCACGTCTCAGAATTTCAGCAGAATCCTCCATTAGCCAGACCAAAGCCTTGTTGCTCCAATTTGATGGAAGTGAAAAATTTGTTTTCAAACTATGGTCTTAAGTGCATATACTGAATGTTCAAATAACACCTTTTGTTTTGAATTTTAAAATTCAGAGAAAGGGACAACTGATTTCCAAATGGGCTGAGCTCCTTCTACTTCTGTAGCTCTTACTGATTTACATCAGCTGAAGACAGTTTCTTCTTTCCAATATCACCTAATCTTCAGAATATCTTTAATATATAAGAAATGAAACCAGCATATTTGCATGTTATCAGATTTGAAATCCCATTAGAAATGGCTCCCCTAATTCAGGGTTTGCTGTACTCTTTGTCACTTCACCTTATAATGTGCATTAAATTGTTAATACAAAAAAAAAAAAGAAGAAGAAGAAAGAGATTGTCGTGGATACAGATAACCTTGGATACAGGATTTCCTAAATCTCTGTCCTTAGCATTAGGAAGCACTACTTAATTTCTGGTTTTGCGAAGATTCTCTTTGTGTCCTGCTTTCAGCATGATACTCCGTTCATACGAGCTCAGACTTGGGATATTCTTCACTTTCCATTTTTGCCTGTGTGAGAGACCGTACCCTGTTGTGCTACCTGGTAGACTTGAAACGAACTGCTGATTTCAAAATTTAGACTATATTTTAGGTAGAAAAGTGGCGTTTCTCTACAGAATCCAGCTGATCAGGAAAACTAACATTTGTCTGCTGTGGATGAATCAGTGATTGACGGGGTGGTGCTCCAGTTGTCCATCTTAATTTAATGTCCAAGCTTTAGGCTGCAAAACATTGTTTCATGGACTCCTCATTTGGTGTGGATGGCAGCTCTCTCCCTGCCCCTCATGCTCAAGGTGTCTTAAAAGTATTTCACTGAGAATTTTGGGAGAGTTTCCTCAATAAATTAAATTCTTGTATATAAAATAGAGATAAGTTATTTGTTTTTCATACATTTGATTTTGCATTTCTTCTCCAATTCTCTGAATCTAATTGGATGTCGAGCAATATAACAGCTGCACAAACAAATACAAACTAGTAAAGCTTGAATATGGACTGAACATATATATATTAGGAAAAAGAGTTCAGCAGTAAGAAAAACTTGGAAAATTAAATTGACAAAGCTGCCCATTACCTTGGCAAAAAGTCCCTGTCAAAAGATAAACTTTAAAGCTAGAATGCATGAAAGAATCCCCAGATAGAATTAAAATTTAAACTGATTCTCGATAGATAAGCTTTTTTTTTAAATCCACCTCTTTGCTTCAAGTCAGGATTTTAAAAATAAATTTCCCCCTTAAATCTCTTGAGCGATTTTCATTTTTTGCAAGGCCGCACTGCTGGTGTCCTGGAAAAATGGAGAGTTAGAGCTTTATCAGTTGGTGCCCTGAGGTATGTGGCAAAGAAGCTAAATCCTTGAAGATTAGCAAAAAAAATGCAGCACATGGCAATAAGGGGCTTATATGACTACTAGTATTAGTTCAGGTGAAAGAAGTATTGCTTATACATAAAACTGGACAAATCCACTGACAATGTATTTTTAGTTAGCTACAAAGGAGTCTTATATTGCTGGACTTTACCTCTTTGGTGATTTGGGAAGCTTAGTAATCCACTGTAAATGCTCTTCTGCTGGCCCCAATTCCCAGTATTACTCCCGAATGCTGCTCTTTCCTTTTAACCCCTAAAAGTACACATTTCCTTAATTTAGCTTTTAGATCACGCAATGACTTATTTAGGCAGTGGTCGTGCTTTAGGAGCAAATGATGGAGTTACTGCTCGGCCGTTGAGCTGTCCATGACGCGTCTGCTTTGGAGGTATAAGTGCAGCCTGGAAGGTAGGTTTGGGGGCTGCTGAAAACTTCAGCCCCTGGTGGCCATTACAAACCATCAGACTCGTTACATAAAGCAGTTAAGTACCAGCTATTGGTGTTCTTCAACAAAACAGTTAACTCGATACAAGAATCAGTGGTAACATTTCCATTTTTTGAGTATAATTACAGTTATTATGCAAGCATGCGCCCCATCCTGTTGGGGAATTGAAGCTGGTTATACCGTTTGCTCTGTAATTTACCCCAAGTTGTTGGACAGAAAGACTCAGAGCAGCACCAAGTACTCGACGTAAATGGCTGAAAGCAGAAGCTAAAGCCTGAAGTGTTCGGTCTCAGGGCTGAAGAAGAGGAGACTGGGGCAGGGCTTGCAGCTCCGTGCTCTGCCCAAAGTGTTGGGGTGCTGTCCTGGGAACCCAGAGACGAGGCTGGGAGCAAGGGTGCTGCCCTGCACACAGTGCCAAATTAAAAGCAGACAATTGAAGCAGTTACACCCTGCTTCTACGACAGAGATTACTGGGCATGCTGTAGGAATGACTGAGCAGCTCGTGAAGCAGCTGCTGACCCAGTTTCAGCTAACCTTAATATGCTGAGCTGTAAACTAAAGCAGTCGAGGAACAGCCTCACAAGAAAGGGAGCCGTCCTCGCATCGGGACCAGGCTTGCCAGTGCTGTCCCAAAGTAAACAGCTCTTACTCGTGAATGAAAATCTTACCATCGGTGTAGAGGAAGGCCAGGATATCCACAATATAGCTGTGAATGCTCCTTATTTTTTGTCCTGCTCCAACCCTGCACTCAAAACCATTTGTAAAAAGGTGCTTCCTCTCCTCTTGTATCAAAGGATAAGAGTTTGGATTGTTGTGGAGCCCAGTTTTCCTCTCAGAGCAGACTGTGCTGTTAGTATTTGACATAAAGAAGTGTTTTATGTGCTTTTCTTCTGCCACATGAGCCCCTGCCACCGTTTCTTAGAACAGCTTTGCGATATCCAAATAATAATGCAAAGGAGATTAATACAAGGGCCCAAGGAGGTGGGTATCTTTGTGTGTTGTTTGCTCTAAGTACAAACGTCAATGCCACGTCTCCATTCAGTGGACGATGCTACAGCTTAAGATGCTAGGAAAGCAGTTAAAAGACTTACCCATGGAAAGCAGCAGTGAAATTGTCCCAGCCATTAGGAGCTCCAGAGATAAAAAACTTCTTGCAACATTCCAGGGGCATGACATAACTAAAAAATCGGGCTGTATAAACAAAAGGGTAGAGAGTAGCCTGTGAAGCAGGCTGATACATATCCATGGAGAACTTTATCAAAAAGTGTGGTTAACAGTATCAAAACAGAAATACTACACAAGCTGCAGCCCTTCTCTCTGGAGTAGACATTTCCTGATGAGCAGCTCCAGGTTTTTGGACAAGGTGTGTGGCACAGGACTTCATCCTTAGCAGTCCTAACATAAGTCCTAATTGAGCCCTTCCCTTCTGTCCTGCTGTCTCCTGCACCAGTGAGTGCTTTAAATTGGTTGTGTGCCCTCTCCTTCTCTATGAAAGCATTTTAAAACAGATTCTCACCACTGAGAATTGCTCAGCTTTCCGTTCAGTGTATGCTTGCTCTTTTTGTCTCTCAAGTTGTTGGACCATATTTAGCTAAATTCCTGTGTTATTAAATACAGTGGTGCACATGCTCAAAATGAGATCAGTCTCCCTCTGTGTGTATATAAATACATAAAATGTATATATATATAATGTGTACTTATATATATTTCTCATATACATGCATATAAGTGGAACAACTTCTGTATGGAAAATCATTAGAGTTTCAGTGTCAAATCTGAGAAGATTCTGTACAGGTGTTGCAAAGCAGTAGCTTTGGCTGGCTCAATGGAAGTAGCTCATTATGGCAGAGTTCAAAGAGTTTAAGGACAGATTCTAGTGGTCCAAATCCACCAGATACCAAGGTTAGAAATCAGGCCATCTGATTTCCAGCTGAAAAATAGACATTAGAAACCTCAGCCAAATTGCATTAAAAAACAGTGATTCTGTTATGTGTGTGTGGATAAGCACTTCCGTAAAGTATTCAGTGTGTGCTTGAAGTTTATTTGCTTTCTCTGTGTCTAATTTTGATAAAGAGTGCCACGGTACATTTATGTGATGAATCTGGGTAATAATGGCTTGAATTTAAGTCTCAGAAAAAAAGTGCAAACACCTGTCAAGTTTGAGCACTAAGGTCAAAGCATTTCGTTTCATTGTTTAGAAACATACCAAATTTTTTAGATAAATACTAAATCAGTAAAACTTGTAACAAAGTATGTGAGCTATTACAAAGTCAGGGGAATTTCAATTTGACTTTTTTGTCCAGAATTTGTATTTTTGATTTGCTGTGGGCTGGGAGCTCCCAGTAAACTGTGACCATCCGTGCTGTAGCACAAAGTGTGAGAGAACAATATAAGTATTAAGCCAGTAAACTCTGGTTAACTCTATCAGTGCTTTCATGTAATTAATATTGTTTGGGAGTCTCTTTACAGTCTTTGATTGGTGATTGTGTTCCCATGTACAGATAAAGGTGGAACCAGTTGTTCCAGCTCCATCACCGGTTATTCCTCGGCTGACATTAAGAGTGGGTGCAGGCCAAGACAAGATGTAAGTACAAAAAAAGCCATCTGCAAGGTATATACTTAACACAATGCATCATCTGTCACATGTGGCAGCTCTTATTTTCAGTGAAAAACAGTTAAAAATTAATGGCAAATGACAGTTATATGCCTGTGACATCTTTTGGTCATTCTAACAAAAAATCGAGCAGAACACTTACCAAGAGAAACTTTTTCAGTATTTTACCCTTTTATTTTTTTTTTACCCTCCAAGTGGAACCCATCGTCTTCCATCCATCCTGTTTTTCCCAGGCAAGATTACAAGACTCCATCTAGACTCATACGCTACCTCCGGTGACACTGAGTCAGGCTTCCATAATGGATAGGTATCCCTAGTGTAACCTGCAGCCAAGTTTCATAATGCACTTCAGCTAACAGTTGTTTTATGCTTTAAAACACAACAATTGAAATGCCTTTATGCGTGTCTGTTTTATTATAATTGTTGATGATTATTCCTGAGTGTACCTAACACATCTCAAATGTTTGTTCATTAGCTCCCTAATTATTGGGTGCTGTTGGACAAATAGTAGTTACTTAGTACTGAATAGCCATAAATAGAATGATCCCTATCCTGAGATCATACAGCATAAGCAAGTGGGTAGAGAGACTGCGGAAACCAAGCGTCACTGGGCTTTGTAGGGTACTCCTGTCTCGTGTGTGAAGGTTTCATTTAATCATTTTTGTTGTTGTTGTTTTTGATTGCATAGACTACACTTTTGTGTCTGGTGGTAGACACGAGCACCAAGCAGATATTTCCTTTCTGTTTATCCCATTAGATATTGCTAATCTAGTTGCTTCTCTTTTATAGACATTCTGATCTTAATCCCCTAATCACTAATTTTCCTGCTTAATAAGTTGAGTGGCATCTCTGATGATTAGTCTGTTTTTCTCTGCTGCCCTATTCTGCTCTTTGGCCAAGCAGGTAACTGTGAATTATGTTGGCTTGCAGTTGCTATGGGACAGAAGCAACCAACGATGGTTTTGATGGGATACCACCCCAAAGATCAGGGTTTCTTACTGTTCTCTCTATGCTCTTCTGCCATTCCTGTTTTCTCCCTTTCACAGAATGAGTGTGATCTAAAATTTCTGTGCCTCAGATTGTATGAAAGCTCTTGCTTTCTCAGGACAGCTGTTTGTCTTGCTGCACGCAACCCGAACATGTGCAGCTGGAGAGACTGTCCATTTAAAGCCTGCAAATCCACTTTCCATCTTGAGGAGCTAGGATACGTTCACTCTCTTCTATTCAAGGATTGTAGAAAAGTTTGTATCTGAAAAAACAGTAAGTCATCTTTGCAAAGCAGAACTTGTAGATCATAGTTCTGAAACCATGTTTTAGTACCAAAAATACTATTTTGCTTCCCCTCTTATCTCACCCCAGTCTTTCTCACGCCCACATACATTTTGAAAAGAGACTTCAGGCTTTATCTGTTTCCTACAAATAATGTGAGCACATCATCTTCAGGCCTGCTATCTTGCAGTGGGTCAGAGATACTGACATCTCAGTTTTTGGCCCTCTGGGAAACCCAGTTCTATCCCAGTTTCCTATATACCTCTCTATTGGCACCTTGACAGGTGACTTAGCTTAAAGTTTCTCAACAAAATATGGAAGAATTAAACAGCAAAGCTGAGATCTTCAGGGGTGGAAGAGTTCTGGAGGCAACTGATAGGCAGTGCTAAAAAGTGCTTGGGCAGCATCGGTGCGGGGCACAAGAGGGGAACTCAATCTTCACCGCTTGATACTTATCTTGGATCCTGCTTCAGGTTGTGCAACCAGATGAGGCTTCAGTCCTTAGTATTCCATCTCTATTTGTGTACTCGTTTCCCTTTCCTTCCCTAGACATCTCCCTCTATGCCTCCCATATGGGCCTCCTAACTTTGGCTGTAAAAGTTGTACCTTCTGACCAATGGCAAACACAAAATTTTGGAGCTTTGCAATAGCTTTTAGGATTTGTCGTAGTTTTCCAAAGCAAAACCCAGGAAGAAATCTGCTGTTGCACAATAAAACCCAGTTTGTGCCATGTGGCCTTGGTTCTGGGAACTGTTTTGTATGGTGTCCAATGTCTAATGCAGCAGGGCCTGCAGGTGAGCTGTCCTACTCTAAATAATGCTTTTTCTTTCATCCTAAGCAATTAATATTCAGCCTTGACTTAAAGCATATTTTAATTTTTATATGTAGTGATCATTATAAGGACTGGTATGGCTCTGAGACAAAGCATTACATGTGTGGTTTGGGCTGCTGAAGTATACCAGAAGTCTCTGCTACCTGCTTTAAAGTTATTAGTTGCAAGACTGTAGTAGGTTCATCAACCTTTTACATAGCTTGTAAGAGACAGAAACAAAAGCTAGGCTTCTGTGGTATGTTAAATTTGTATTTCTTCTGTGTTGATAACAAAGGTCTGAATATCAGGTAATTCTCAGGTGGGATTGTTGTGTGTTGATTCAGATGTCTCTGGAGCCTTTACTAGCATGGAATTATTTAAAATTATTGTGAATGGCCATGGAAATATGTCAGAAGAGTTTCTGGGGATTGATAGAAATTGATGAGTTATAAAACTAGATGGGCGAATGAGTTCTTTCAGTTTCCTCTGTTAGGAGGAAGAGCTGTTGGGAGGATTTGGGAGGAACTTCAATACCCATTCGGTTGGAAGTTGGTCTGTTTTGGGGGAACCTCATGCACAACATTGTCTTTAATGGAAGTATTTGCAAAGCTTGGTGAGGTCACAAAGTATTTTGCAGAATCATTTAGGTTGGAAAAGACCCATAAGCTCATAAGTCCAGCCATCACCTAACACTGCCAAGTCCACCTCTAAATCATGTCCCTCAGTGCCACGTCCATGTCTCTTGAATACCTCCAGGGATGGCGGCTCCACCGCTTTCCTGGGCAGCCTGATCAATGCTTAACCACCCTTTCCATGAGGAAATTCTTCCAAATTTCAGGTATCTGAAGAAAAGATGTCAGATTTGATGGCACTTAAAATGGAAGTTCAGATCTCCCTGTAAATACAGCAAAAGGATGGAAGCACAAATCTACTCAAATAATGCAGCGGTGCTGAGGAAGACACCTTTGCAGTAGAGCAAACAATTTTGCTATCATTTTGCTTCCCGGGTCCTCTGCATGGATCAGCATACAAAGCAGTGCTGGTTGTGGCAGAGAACTTCTATTATTTCTGTGAATACAAGTACATAGTGGACAGTTGAGCTTGTCTAGTGCACAAATATTCTTCCAACACCCATCAGTTCAGAAGAGATGGCAGTTAATGACATTAGCTTAATGGACATGAAAATGTAGCTCTTGCTGAACGATGGAAAGCCCAATATTGGAAAACTGTTACACTTTAGGTTTTTTTTGGAAGTGTTTTAACTGCACAGTAAAACAAGAAGAAAGTAGATTCTAATCAAAGCATTTCCATCTTAGTTGTAAACAATTACAGCAATACTTGCTTGGATGCCACATTAGAAGAAATTTACTGGATTCCATTCTAATGCAATTAGAGCTAATTTTGTTCTTTAAATGAATAAAAGGTCAGCTAGTAAATCTAGTTTATCTCAAGTCCAGGCTTCAATAAATTGTTTTATTTAATTTGTTGTAAAAGATCTTATCCTTAATGGGCCCAGCTCTTATTAGTTTGCTTGGGTTCTGAAATATTTATGACCACCTTTTTAGATATGATTTGAATGATATGTTGGAAGGGTTTTTCACTGTTTTTTTTCCACTCCAGTGTTATCAGGGTAGAAGATTGCTAACTGAGTTAGTATAGGAAGGAACTAGAGATGTTATCTTTAAAAAAAAAAAAAAAAAGTGAAAAGCACAAAGCTACTATAGACTTTTCAATTTTAAATCATCTGCAAATGATGGGCAGAATTTAATACTTTTATTCAGTTGTATCATGGTTTCTTTTTGTTGAGTTATTTTTCCTGAGTATAAATCACATTTCATAAACACAAGTTTTTAAAAACTTTCATACACAGGAGTTTCATACATGTAAATTTTTAAAAAGCATATCTATTGATGAGCTGTTGACATTCCAGTTACGAGCACAGTTGCCATAAACTTCAGGTAAAGCATGTGCTGTAATTTTTGATACAGACAAAATACATAAAATACAATTTAAATACAATTTTTAAGAAAAAACCTCATGGTTTCTAACACTAATGGCAGACCACAAAGCAGAGTACCACTCGTTAGTCATTGTTTAAGTGCTTCTGTGACGCAGAAGCAGGATATATGTGTGCATATATATGTGCATGTGTTTGTGAAATGAGGCCTCTGAACTTTATCTTAAAATGTCGGGCTTTTGCTCCAGACTTTTACCGCGTTGATGGTGTGTTCCCTGCCGTCAGCAGGAAAACAGACATGAATGGGAGAAGGACAGGTATTTTAACAGTGTTTAACTTGTAAATCTGACCAGCCGCTCTACTGAAATTGCCCCTTGTCTTGCATATTTTTAAAGCAAGTAGATCTGTGACCTCCTCCACAAAAATTGCACAAATACTAAGGTATGTGTGCCTAGGCGTCTATAAAAATGTGTATTAAATAACCTGTGGATTTTAAAATAAAATCCACAAAGAATTAAGGGATAGAAGATTTTTTTTTTGTTATGTGTCTAGATATTTAATTGACTCCACTAAAGCTTTTTATTGCTTGCTAGGATGTTATCAGTCCAAGGCCATACTTATGTTCCTTTGGAGGCTCACTCAACAGCATGATATGCCCATGACAAAAGCCACCAGCCTAACTAACTGACGTCCTTTGTAGGGCACCTCAAAGCCAAGTGGCAATATGGACTAAATTAATTTGTAGCCTCTAGGTGCTATCTCTCTGGGTAACATTGCTGACCCACAAGTATGTTTCTGGGACTAAGAGGGGAGCTTGTTCCATTGCTTTCTGTTTTATTACAGTTTCTGTGATTGACCATCCAAGGATTTCCACCACAGTAGGGTGCTCATAACACGTATTTGTATAAGTTGGCCAAATGGCATGTGTCTGACTAAGTGGAAGCCTGAAAAGAAATACAGCTTGAGAAAATGGCATGATTCCGAAGCTCTAACCTGACCTGAAACACAGCTGGACTGCTGGAAGGTGTTTATTTTTCATAAATTGATGGCTTGGGTCATCACTGCTACTTGCTCAAGAATTGATTATTTGAAGTGCAGACACAGTTGGGCAACAGAATTCCAATCAAACAGTTCTTTACGCATGCTTTTTGAAATTGTGTGAAACTCTACCATCTAACCTGTATCAGGATGCCACCAAATTTATTATAGGGTAAGGGTCTCCAAACTATTGATATCCTATCTGCAACAAGCTTAATTTACAGAAGAATTGAGCTGCAAACTCTCTGGAGATTAAATTTTCTTGGGAAAACAGACAAAACCAGGCTTAAAAAAGGTAAGGGCACCAAAGGAGGAGAGTTCCATGGATACACTTTTATTGACCTGGTTGAAGACAAGAAATAAGGCAAGGACTGTGTTGGTATTCCCCAGAGTTCACTGGGGATCTGTAATTGCTGGTGTAACATGAATATGCATTTTTTGGAAGGTACTCAAACAAATGTTTTTTTTTTTTGAGCTATGTAAATAGGTAGATATCTAAGATAGGACTTTGCTATTAGCTTCAATTAAAGTAGAATTCTGCCCTATGTAGTTTTCAAGAATGCCTCTCATTTTTACACTATCATCTTTGGTGGGTATTCATGAACTTTCATTTTTAAAGGGCTTGTTCTCTTACGGATAAACAAGACCTTGGGAAGAAACTTTTGAACTTTGGGTGCTATTTAGCAGGGAGCCATTCAGACGTTGATAATTTAAATTGCCGTCTTCATAGTGTTTGCCCACAATAGCTGAATAATGGGGTTCATTAAACTCCCTTTGTAGGCACATCCAAATTGTTTGCCTCTAGCCTTGGCTCCCTGTGTGTGGCTAGGGAGGAAAGGATTGGCTTTTTATTGACTTGTCAAGCCATAGGTTTGCATTACGGGCCAAGTAGCTCGTGACCCATTCCATTTATTTCACTGTTTTGTGGTGGGGAAACAGGTAAAGGAATCCTGCTGGAAGCCCCTCCTTCCGCACGTTTTCATGAATAAGAGCAGTGTTTGTAGCAGTTAAGGCACCGTGACCAAATCCTCCAAAAGACGTAATGCAAGCAGCATGGGGCTATTGTGGGACGCAGCTGTGGGCGGTGTTGGTTACCCCGCGAGACGTTGCTTATTCAACAGAATGCTCTGGAGGAGAACTTGCTGTGGAATTAAATAGGAGGGAAAAAGTGATACTTCGGGGAGAAAACTGGAGAAGGGGAAACCACTGTTTGGGAAAATTAAACAATAGAGGCCGAGCAGCGAAAGTCTCTTGTTTATTGCAGTGCTAATGGGTATCCCAATTATTTTACAATGCAGCACTTAGCAGTGAACGCTTGTGTTAACTGTGCTTTGCCAGAATTAACGCCCCGGATGTCACTCCAGCTCTTTTTATAAGACAGAGAGGAGCGTGTAATGGTTAAATCGGTTTTGATATGATCAATAGACCACCTAAGTGAGGAGGCAGAGTGATGAAAAATGATCTTGCTCCTCTCCAAGGCTGCAGAGGTGTGCTTTAGGAATTCCAGTGATCTTGGCTGCTCTCATAAATCTGTGTGTGTGTGTGTGTGTATGCAGACCCACATTTTTCTGTTCTATAATCATTAAATTAGAAGAGCTGGAGGACTGGTTTTTCAATGCCTTTTCAAATTCTGAATGGATGTGCATTTTAATGGAGATATTGTTTGGGGTATGATTCATATCCCTTTCCTGATTGTTCTTTTTGAGTGCAACATATTGGCCCCAATGCTACTGTGAAAGCCTCATGTGTGGTCTTGTATCCATCCACAAGTCCTGTTTGCTGCACTGGAAGTTCCCCAGCCCCTCCCTTGCTGCAGGATTGCAGCTTTTACGTGGAAAAAAAAAAAAAAAAAAAAATCATATCCCTTTTACTGAAACACGTAAATAATCAGTTTTCAGAATAGTTTTTTTTCTTCCTTGTATGTGAGTTATTTCCAACTTCAGCTTTAGCTTTTCAGTCTTCAGCTTTTCCTTTTTCTTTTTTTTTTTTTCTTTTTAATTACAGAAGCCACCCCGACTAATTATTCATCCTGTTTATGGTAGCTGGTAGGCTGTGGCAAAATTATTTTCATTTTGCTGCTGGCCACATCGGGTGATGACTCCAAAAGTGAATCCATAAAAATGCTTGAGTCATTAGAAAACAAAACAAGTTACTGTGAGATTCTTTGATTTTTCTGCTTATTGCTCAAGAGTAAAAAATTGTATACTGTACAACGCAATTAAAGAAAAAAAAAACCTTCGGGCATGTTTAGACACATAAGCAAATTGCTTGTTGTAAATGGGCATGAGCAGCTGCCCTTGCAAAGTACAACATAAATCGATCCAGTACGTGTGAAAGAATGGGAAGGCAGATGGGTATTTGTTTAAAAGAACAGTTTTGCCTCGACAGAGGATTATTGCAGGAGGTGGGTACTGATTTGTGTTTGTCTTTGATGGAGATGCTTCTTTTTATTGAAGCTTTTAAGCAGAAGTAAGTAAACTACATGCACCAAAGAATTCGTATTTAAGTTCCTGAGAGCAGGATGTGCAGAAGAGGTCCATGGAGAAGTTACCTTCCCTAGGCATGAGAGAAGAGGGTGGTCCTACCCAAATTTAATAAAGGCACCCTATGAGCAGCTGAGCTGTAGCTGTACAGAGCCTGCAAGTTGCAAGTTCAGGACTGGCATCTTGCATGTTTCTTACAGAAATATGTCTCAGTAACAAGCTGGAAATTACCATTTCAGACGTTCCTAAACCCATGCTGGTGTAATTTCCTAGTAGTTAATGAAATTTTGTATTCTATCCTGGTTCCCATTAAAACGGGTAGATATAGCTTCTAGAACATGCATCCCATAACATTTCCCAGGACAAATGATGATAAAGGGCAGTTTGCAATGAACACATAAGAGAAAGTTTGCAAAGAGCTCATTGGCATAAACATGTTTTACCAGCTTCTGGCTCGCTGTTCAGAGCTCAGCACAAGGGGATAATGTTAGGTGGTTTTCCCATCGAAGCTCTGAGCAGCTTTGTTATTGACGATAAGAGAGAAAAGAAGATGAAAGATAGCGAGACGCCACGCTACCAGCTCAGTTGTGTTTTGTCAGAGTGGCGATGAACCATCCTGAGCTGTAAGTCAGGATGGTGAGAAAGAATAGGAGGGAGATGTGGGAGTCATTGGCAGAACGGTGGTTGTGGTTGCTGGGAGAAATACCCTGGTGTAATAGATACAGAGGGTGGAGGCCACGGACAGGACTCTGTTTTACTTAAAGTAATGGAAAAATAAACAGTAGAAACCCTGTAATTCAATTTCAAGAGTGCAGATGCCTGTAAACCAAAGGAGATAGCTAGAAAAGTCAGCAGGACTGAAGACCTAATGGATTCAAAAGTGGTGATTTCTGCCTCTGGAAAGGGGGAAACGACTACGGAGCAAAATGCATCAGTAACTTATTCAAAGCGGGTGTAGAGAGCAAGCATCGTACCTCTAGGAGAAAAAGGCTGTTAGCAAAGGGGTTGTGTCTTCAAAGCAAAAGACTGTGGAGGTGAAGTCAGGCTCGCCAGAAGCCAAGCTGAATTAAATGTTGCAAAGGAAGAGAGGATCATGGAAATGAAGACAGGGAGGAGGAGAAGTACCCCTGAAGTACCTTCTTGCTGTTCCTTGGGTCCTCTCACTGGTCATTAGAGAGAATACCTTGCCTCTGATCCCATGTCTGTTCTCTCCTTTCCTGAGAACTAAGACAAGAGGGATAATGGCAGTAGGTTGACAGTGGTGAAAGTTAACCGTAATGGATCGAGAAGCAAAAATACAGGGACATATGCACACTGATGTCAAGGAACGGGATAATCTTCCTCCCATGTTACAAAATAGCTGGCTTGTGAGTTTGCAGACACAGTGACAAGTAAATTTTGAATACATCTAGTTTTATTTTAAAATTCAGTGTTGGTTAAAGCTATTTTAATAAATAATATAAAAGGGAAAACAGAAGTGCTGAAGAAGAATGGGAAAGTGATCGAGATACCTGATGACAGCAATACATTTAATTACAGAACAAATTTTGGAGGAAGAGCTAATTAAAGGCTTGGAAGTAAATGGGATAAAACACAACATGGAAGTAAGCCATACTAAATCAGCTTGATAACATTTTTTGATAACTGATTCTCTACTTTCACATGGCCCAGTTGGCAGTCCCTGCGGGAGATGTGGCTGGGAAGGGCTGATATTTTGCCATGCATCTCAGATATCTGTTTCCACCACCAATGCTGAGAGCGACTGCTTCCACCTCCCACTGCAGAGCAATTTTTTGGGGTCTTGCAGTACAGGAAGAAGCAGTTGCTGAGTACGTAATCAAATTGCTTCCCCTCCAAGGGAAAGCCTCAGCTGCAGTGGAGAAGAGCTGGGATACTCATATGTGCATGGCTGGGATAAAATTGACAGCTGTCCTCGCACTGGGAGAAGGGATACTCTCTTCTGGATGAATGAAAGGCAGCAAAGCCGAGCTCCCTGGATTTCAGGAAAATGTTTAATACTATCATAGTGAAGCTGACAAAGACAGGGATTAGTAGAGGAGCTGTTTAGTAAGGAACTAGCTCAAAGGTAGACAACAACTGAGAGTAATAAGAGAGCTTATCTAACCAGAAAGAAGGTCACTAGTGAACATGCCCAAGGATGTGTTCCAGGACTGTTCTTCAATAATTTCATTAAAAATTTAGTCCCAACAGAAGGTAGAGCACTGATGTCGTTTTTTGTCAATGAGGTTGAAGGACTGTGTCAGTACTGCTGAGGATCTGATGATTGTCTGGAAAGAACTTGGTCCCCTCTAATACAAGGGGAAAATCCTTTTTAATTCAATACAAGAAAAAATGCAGTTAAGGCTTTTGTATTTGAAGAGTACCAAGAGCAACTTACAGCTTGTTGGTAGGTGAATCAAGTGGGTGATGGATCATGAGTTGATCGTGGAGTTGCCACCGTGATCCAAGGGTGACAGTAGGATGCATTGCAAGCGGTCATTTTAGCAGAGACAGTGGACGTGTCCGAGCTGTCATACAAGATCCTGTTGGTACTTCATCTGAAATGTTATATTCAGTTCCTGAGCACTGCTTGTGTTCAGGAACAATGAATTGTTGAGAGCAGGTGCGAAGGAGGGCTCAGGGAACTGGTAGGGGAAGCAGAGAGGAGTCTCTGTTATGATAGGAGAGGAGAACAACTTTGTGTGTTTAGTCTAGCATGTGAAGAGTGGATATGATTGCTGGCTACAAATACATCAGGCAAGTAAACATTTTGGAGGGAGAGAGCTATTTAAGCTAAAGAACAATGTTGGCACAAAAACAAATGGGAATTAATTGGCTATGAATGGAGGCTGGAAATTAGAAGAGGCTTCTGTGCCACCAGAGTGGTGCGATCCTGAAGCAGGGTAATAGTGGGGACAAAAAGATTAACCGGTTTTAAGACGAAGCTCAATAAACTTGTGAATGGGATTAAGTGACACGATGCCTGTGAAATTGCTAGACTCATTTGTCCAGGAAGGGATGTTTGCAGGGTTTTGCCATAGTGATGAAACGGTGAGCGAGTCATCAGAGCTCTGTGTGCACCATCAAAACCCCAAGTGCTTACAAGAGCCCCGTGCCACCCGTGTTTGGCCAGGCAGTGTCCACAGAAACGGACGGTGTCTTGGAACACGTGTTCATTGCTCGTTTTCTTTGCTAGAGAAGCATATCACCCTCCAAGCAATTAATCACACAAAAATACATTTTTATTATTATTTCAAGGTTAAGTATTGAAGTCTTTTCACTCACAAAATTGCTAGGGGCTTGGCTGAAGGTTTGATGCATTTTGGCACCCTGCTAACACGCAAGCTGGTCATAGCGCATATTTGTGGAGCCTCTGTTTGCCAATACGACTTGTTTGCACAGAATAAAATATTCAGCAGGGCACAAGAGATAAAAACTAAATTTCCCTTTCTAAAAGTAATATGGGAATTAGCTTACATTACAGAGCTTAAATTACACCGATTCTCCTCCAGGGTTGGAATAAAATTTTCAAAATCACCTCTAATCTGTGAGGAATCTAAACCATATGGAAATGTTCCTAATTCCCCTGGGTGCTTTTGACACTTCTACCCATAGGTCTTAGAGTATTTCTTTTTTTTTTTTTTTCTGGCGGAACAATCTCAGTTACAAGTGTGAGATTTCTCAGTAATTAATATAGTTACACCACCTCTCTAGCATTGAGGAACTTGTATCAATAAGGGAATATTAACACTAATAGATAAAAAATTTCGCCCATAATAATGAGTGGCAGTTGTGCTAGCTTTAATTACATCAGTGTGGTTGCTGGTGACATTTTCCTGCACACAGAGACCCTTTAGCTCAGGCTCCTTGCTTAAAAATGGGTCATAAGGACTTCTAAAATGTTGTCCTCTTCGAGGCAGAGCCTATGTGAAATGATTTTTAAGGAACTCAACCTTCAAGAAACAAAGATCCCTGTAATTCTTGACTAGACCTTTCTCAGTGCTGACACAGCATTTTTTGGAGCCCGTCTCTCGTAGCAATCATTCAGCTCTGTGGTTTATATCCTATTTTTGAAAAGCCATTTCCTGTTGGTGCACGTGTCTTTTCCCTCTGTTTATATGAAGCAGTCAATGGGGCTTTCAGCCATAAGGATCAGAAAGAAATCAAATAAATTGCTTCCAATGATAGCAAACTATTTCACACCTTGGAGCCTCCTTTTGCTCCAGATGTGACGTGTTACGGCTCATGCCAATTAGAGGCGATTATAAACTGACTGACCTGTTGTGATGCTAAAGAGCTGGGGAGAATTTGCACTTTGCTTGCAAGCCAACACCGTTTTCATCCCGCTTGGGTTTGGATCTGTCTATGTGAGTGGAGAGATTGCTCCAGAGTAATGATGAAAATGGGATTTCATTAACTCTACCATTGTGAAGAGTTTATTTTAAACATGTTATTGATACATGTGCTCTGAGCAGTGCTCAGTGCTCAGTGCTGAGCATGTGCTCAGTGCTTAAAGCACTGAGGTTCTTAAGAAGTACAGTTCCTGTTATCATTTAAGGATAAATCTAAAGAGAATTTAGGTTGGGCACAACCAGATGCACATTTACATTAATTCTGTTTTTCTTCAGAAGGGAGTGGTAGCCTTTAGTTATGATATACGGAGGCTCTTGTTACCACATCTATTCCAAGGGTTTTCTCACACCTCTTCATTCTGGGGGAACTATTTTGATTCAAAAACAGCTTTGATTTTTATCTTTCAGTATAGAATACAGATGTGATACATCTCCAGGTGAGCAGCCTGCAGAGAGAAGTGTGATTCTCATCCTGGGACTCTGAGCATGTTGATGGTGGTTGATGTTTTTTTGTGTTTGATGACCTCAAAAAATATTCATCCAGCCCCAGTTTTAGAGTTGATGGACTTTGGATGAGGAGGAGAGGAAAGGAGGTGAAATTTCATCTTTAGTGGTGTACCTACAGACTCACAAGTCCTGATTTTGGAAGCACAGGAAAAGCTCATTTGGGATAGAATGTAACGATACAGGTATGGTGATGTCCAAACGTGCAGATTAAATCCTAGCATGGGCCTCGGTAGCAGGAGGATCGAAGCTGTGCTGCAGTGAGTACCGCCTACTTGCAGCGTGCTCCGTGCCTCACTTTTCTTGTCTATAAAATAGATCTCGTAAATCTTGCCATCATTTACATACTGTTTTGATATCAGGTTTCTCTCCAAGTCTGAAGTAACATTAATTATTAGTCGTGGGACTGCTATTTCCCTTTGATTTCTCCCCACCTCCATATTGCCGTGTGTGCAGCCCCTTTTTCAGGAAGGAGGACAGGCCCAACCACCCTCTCTGAGATTACTCCATCACCTCTAATGGCGTAGCACGAAGCCATTCATTTCTCCACTCTGGAGTCTGAAGTCTCAGAACTTTATTAGCCCAAGGGAGTGGTAGGCCCAAGCGTGCTCCAAAATGCCGATCTCCCGTTTTGATAACTGAGCTCTAAAAATCAAGATAAACAAGCTGCCCTATATACTGAACGTGTCTTAATTGCACACTTGAAGCAAACCAGCCAATCAACGGGGATGTGTCACCCGCTAATGAATATTTGTAGTTTTGGAAGATTTTATTTGTGATGTTCCCTACAGTTTCTGCACTTATGAGTGGAGTGGCTTTTGAAGACCCTGTTCAGGAGGAGAACCTGGCTTTATCTTGGCCAGGAAACTATAATTTAATTTAATACATTCGCTGGGCATGGTCACTCTTATTCAAATTGTATTAGCTAATACTTCTTTTAAACTGTTTACATTGTGTGCAAAGTTGTGTTTAAAATCCTATTAGCTAATACTTTTCCTAGTGCAGACTAGGGAAGGGTTGACTCCCTGAAGAACTCGTGGCAGGACTTTGTTTACTTGGAGGGGGGTAGAAGTGGGCGCGGGGAAAGAGGGAATAATGATGTTTGAAACCCTACAAATGACTTCTGCTGAGCCAAATATTTTGTTCTCTGTCCCTCTCCTCAGTTTTATTATTGCCAAATTTTATTTTTATTAAGAGGAGGCTTTCAAGTTGCAGGGGTGACTTTGCAAGCCATGGGAGCAGTGCCACCACCCAAGGTCTTGAGCATTCAGCTTTGGGAACAGTGGAAGGAAGAAGGTACAAAGGCAGCATCAGAGATGGTGTGTGGCCACTCTGAAAAGAGCCCTCATGAGCCATGTGCTAAGGTTTTCATTGAGCCAGAAATGCATCACAGACATTGAAGAGCCAAAGAGAAAGCTTGCTTGGTGGGAGATAACAGCATTTTTTCAAAGGTACTCTCTAACAGGAGAAAGGGGCAGGGGTAGACGTGTAGGTTGCTCCCAGGATGACATGATAGCAGGACCTCCTTCCTTCTGTACGTCACAGGCAGTGAGTTAGGAGTGCTGTGGTTTGACTCACAGTCTGGCACCTTAGAGACGCATATGGGGAGCCTGAGCCCCCAAATCAGGCTCCTGAAACAATCGCTAGATTGCTTTCAAGTGGTGTGAAAGCCTTCAGTGTAGGGGATGGCCAGGAAAATCATCTATCGGCTTTTAGATTCTGCTCCACTCTAAGTTTCTAAACTTCTTTGGTTTTGGTTTTCTTTCAACAGTCACTTACTTGAGGTCTCAGAAGGTCGGTGATGGTACCCTGGATGTGATGTGGCAGACTAGTCAAGAGTCCCAAACCCATTGCTCTGTTTCCTTTCACTCTTTTTTCCTGTTACTTGTAATCGTCTGATTTAGTAGGGCAAGTGGCCTATCTAGGGAGAAGAACACTATTATCTCAGCCGAGCTTTAAATATCATGTAGTTCCAGCTCTTTCTCTAATGATGGCTTGGGTTATGGACTTGAATTGCATACAATGTCTCTGATGCTATCGATAACTGCCTTTTGAATATCGTAAAGGAGCTGCAGAAAACTCTTCAGCTGCACGTAAAGTTCCCACTGACAGTGGAGCAGGACTTTCCTCCCCTTGTTCTCAGGAGCTGTTCCAACTCGATCTTCATCATGGTTTTCCTACCGATGTCTCCCTTTTTTTTGTTGTTTCTTAAGATGTCCTCCTCTCTGGAATGCCTAACCTTTCTTTAATTTTCCTTCTTCCTCCAGTCCCTTCACAAATGAATTGCACTCCCACAGTTACCATTCAAATATAAATAAGTTAAATGATTTACCAAAATGTGGTAAAAACAAATAGTCCTAGCCTGTGTTTTGTTTGGGGTTTTTCGGTTTTGTTTTACAAAAAGCCCTTTTCCTTCTCCTCGTGTTTCCAGTCTCAAGTCTTATTGTAAGGGCCTTGTCTGTTAAAATGCATGCACATCAATAACACCATGTCTCAACATTCGTTAATAAATACTGGGTCCCCCATGTATCCCCCTTCCTGGGCAAGATTATTCTATACTGTGTATTTACTAGAGCTACATCCTGTCTACTTCAGCTACTCGAGTAAGTAGCAATATTTTAACTGCTGAGTATATAGTGTGCGTCATTTATTTGTCCTGACTAGATCTACTGCTGATTTCATAAACATTTGAGGAAAGAAATACCAAACTAGCAAATATTTGCAGAACCCCCTAATGTAGAGTCTTAAGAGGATGATATCGTCTCGCAGTTTGAAGATTAAAATCAGTGCTGTTCACAGCTGATTAACTTTCCTTTCTAATATTTCCCACAAATTGAGCTAATGTAATAAAACTTAACGAAACAAGGTTTAGTGAAGCCACAGCGAATATTTATATGACAGCGAGCTATGGAGTGGTTCAGGCTGTCCCGACATTCACTTTGTAATAGCTCTGTACTTTATCCTGTCCGCTCGTCAGGGTCTGTGAATGGATGGATGTAGCAATGAGAGCAGTCCTTGTGCTGGGTTGAAACAGCCTCAGTGCTGACTTAAAGGTGATGTGAATTAGCTGCACTATATTTTCTCTATATCTGCTTGGTGATCAAGCAGTGCTTTCTTTCCCATCAGCTCTTAACGATTCTCATTTTTTTGTCCTTCAGAGTCATCAGCAAAGTGGTGCCAGCCCCGGAGGCCAAACCTGCTACTCCTGCGAGCCGGCCCAAAACACCTCCACCTGTGCCATCACCGGTGCCAGCTCCTGTCCACGTCACCCCTCCTCCAGCTCCTGCTCCTCCTCCTCCACAACCTACGGTCTCACCAGTCTTGCTTCCACCTCCGTCTCCAGCTGTCTCTGCAGCCGGAGGCTCCAAAGCGCCTGTTAGGAGCGTGGTGACCGAGACTGTCAGTACTTACGTGGTAGGTAAAGCGTGCTGCCATGTGTTGTCCCAGCACATTCATCTTCTCAATTGCTGAGCTTCATGGTGACTCATCTCAAACTGAGGGTGCCGGACTTGCGATGTTGCTCTCCACTAAGCTATTCTTATCTGCCCCTAGCTTCCGTGCACTTGTTTTGAGAGGTTAATAATTAAAACACTGCTACTTAGGTTGATATTTTCCTGTGTTTCCAGCCCAACAGTTAAATTTCTTCAAACAAGTCCAGTTATATTCCATTTATCCTCACCTGAGCTAGAGCGTTTATTTTTGGAGATGGAGGTTTTTTTTATAGATGCTTTCCTAAGCACTGAATTGAAACCTCAAATGTCAAACTCGCCATAGATTTTGCTGTCAGTCGGGTAAAGTACAAAACCCTCACACAACATCAAGAATGTGACTTAGCCCTCATTTGAGGTGTGGAGAGTACACTACTCTGGTTTCCTCAACATAAAGAAATTGTAAATGTTTGTGCATCTCAAAGTCTGTAACTAGTTTATCTGTCTGTTCGACATTTGCTCTGAACTTGGTCTCCCTGGCAGCATTAAGACTTCTTCATTCCTTTAGAAAAGTCTCCCATACAACACAACACAGGAACTACATTCTCTAAAAGAGCATGGACACACCTCCGGGCAGGACTGCATATTTCTGCTCTAGATGCAGTGTAAGACAGAAGCCGTACCGTTTCTGATCACTGAAGAGCAGCACATACCACCAACAGTAGCAGCAGTGTTGTTATCCTCCCCGTCCTGGCTAAGTTCCAGCTTGGATGGTGACACCTTGCTTATCTATAGTGGGTGCTAGTTAAAAAATCTCACCATGTAAACACCTGAAACTTACTTTTATTACAGAGTTTTCTTTACTTTAATTGCAACGTGCGCATGATTTTTTTTTAATTCCTGTTTTTATAAAGATTCCTAGTGTAAATCTACCCTGCTTGTTCTAACGGAGAAGGTGCTCTTCCTTGCTTAACTGTTGTATCGTGTTACTGGTCTCTATTTAAACAGCTGCTACATTTCACTCCAGAGTTGGTTACAGTACTCGACTACCTCACATAAGCTGTGCATATCTTTGGGGTGAAGGATATGTATCCTCACCTTCTCCATCACAGCGTAAATGTGGTGTCACTCTTACACATTACAGTAGTGTCCAGAAGCTTTGAAATTCACCCTAGGAGAGAAGCATTTTCAGAATACGGTCCTACAGCAAATTTTCCTCCATATTAAAGACAAATAATTTAGAGATGACGTAGTTTACAGAAGGAAAACCTATAACTTTTGCTAAGGCCGGTACTTCAGTGGTAATACACAGCACCTTAGGGAGAATTCAGAGAACCGTACTCAGTAGGCTCCAGGTTATCTTTATTTTCCTTTTATAACATCATAGTTAAAACCAGGGCTTTACTGCATTAGGATCCGAGTATGCGTGCAGGCAGAGAGACTTCTGATGTGAGAAGTTTCCAAGGCAAAAAGCTGACAAAGAAGTTGGAGAAGAAGGGAATAATTAATAATTATTAGCCCCTTGTATGATGGGAATCCAGGACACAGAATGATGAAATGGCATTCCCAAGGGCGCATGGGAAAGCTCTCGGGGAGATAAGATTGGAGCCAGTGTGACAGGGGTACACGACTCCCTTCTGCACGGAAGGACAAAGGATGATGTTATACTTGGAAAACAAAAGTTATTACGTGGGATCTCCCTGTGGGATAGTATCTCAGTAAGTGTGTTCTGATCATTAACTCGAAATGGTTTGTACTAAAATAGCATTGGGCGGTCACACACTGTCCCTCCTTCTATGACCCTTGGCTCGTCAAGGGACAAGAAGTTAGGAGCCGTTTTGACATCCACATTCAGCAGCCCAAGTTCTCAACAAACACAGAGAGGTTTTGGTGGAACACCCTGCCCCTCTCCAGCCCGTGATCTTCTAAAACACCAAGACAAGCATCCTTCCAAAAAGCATCCCCCTGAAAACTGAAGTTTGGAAAATATGGGGTGTCTGTCTCCCGATGGGGCAGTGTTCCCTATAGGTGTCACCGCCGGTGCCCAAAGCTGGCAGCGCCCAGATGGGGCACGTGCCAAATGGCAGTACCCACAGGTGGGAGCGTGGTGGTAGGACTGAGCCTTACAATCAGCGAGCTTCAAAATCCAGTTCATCGTGTGATGCTGCCTGCTGCACATCGCGGTTGGGAAGGGTTTGGTCCCAGCTTAATATTCCTGGCCTTTGTGTTTTATAGTTTTAAATCACACAGAAGTGCAGGGCTTTAAGAGGAGTCAGTCAAGAGTGATGGGTTGGTTGCAGCTTTAGAATATTCCTATTGATTTTTCTGGCAGGGGTGTAAGATGTACAGACCACCGTGTAGTGACTTTATTTTTTTTTTCCCCCTAAGAACATTTGGGGATTTTCATCTGCTGCTTTTTAATATCACATTTGTAAGCTGTACAGATAGCAGAAAGTTATTGTCTTAGATACATGTAACTGCACTAATGCCCAAAAGCTGGGAACAAAACAGTTCATATTTTTGAGACTGGGTTATAATGTGCAAATCTCCATAAAGGAATGATGAAATCAGGGTAATACCCCAGGCATTCTGTACTCCGTATTGTGAATTTACACTTCTTTGGATGGACTTCATGACATTTTTCACGTCTGTTGTTACCAAAGAACTGTTAAAGAAAGCACTTGAAATTTAAAAATACAAATATGGCTCTAGCAGGGCATAAACATTAAAAAAAAATCATGAAACTCTGAATATGATAAACCCAGTAAGCAGCTGCCTAATACTGTAAATGATCTGCCTCTCTTGTTTCATTTACCCTTTAGTAAATTGTGCTGTGACATAAATGTCATAAGGGGAATGGAAAGTTACTCAGTAACAACTTTTTTTTTATATCCTGATCTTATCAGCTAGCCGAGTTGAAGACTTTGGCTAATAAGTAATAAAGCAACATATCCACATTGCACTGGATATTTTACATGCACATAAGACTGTTATCTTCCCCAGGAGCCTGCCGTAGCTCGTTCTCGCCATTACCAGGGTAGAAATGTGAAAAGCCAGCCGTGGTGGTGTATAGACAGAGCAGGAATTGTGTGGCTGAGCCCCGGCTGCTCTGTGTGAGTGGCTTTGCGTAGGTCGGGTGGCACAACTGGCTTTGCTGGTTCACGGGACAATGCAGAAAAATGCATGCCTTTGCCTCAAGTACAGCATAGGAAAAATCAATTAAAACCTAATGCTGAGCACCTAAGGTGAGAGAAGTCCTAAATAAGAACGGTGACCACTGAAAAGCCTTGGTGAATAAACAACAAACTTTTTTTAATTATTATTATTTAAATGTTGATTTTGCTGCCTGCTCGCGCTGCAAACCAGCTAACTTTCCTTTTCTCTTTGCACCAGATCCGAGACGAATGGGGTAACCAGATCTGGATCTGTCCTGGCTGTAACAAGCCAGATGATGGCAGTCCAATGATAGGTTGTGATGACTGCGATGACTGGTATCACTGGTAAGTTGTTCTCATCCGTCCTGTTCTGCCGTTCCCTGCAGATTGTGACTATATTATTAACACCCCCCCCCCCCTTTTTTTTTTTGTTCGTGAGGCTGGGAATGTTTGAATGGTCCAATTTAATAATCTGGAAGATACTTTTATCTCTGTTTCTCTGGAATTTGAAGCAGCAGATTTTAAGCTGAGGGAGTGTTACTTTAATTAATGGGAATCGGTGATAACGGTTGTTTTTGAAACGACGAGGAAATATGGCTGATTCCGGTAATTTTGAAAGAAGTACAGGATTATGAGCACAGTGTATACAGATAGACATTTCAAGTTATGAAGCATTGTATGAACAGTAATATAAATGTCAGCTCATATAAAGGGTTCAAGGAATTAATCACTTTTTAGGCTTTTTTTTTTACCAGCTACATAAAATCATAAGGTTTTTTTTTTGCAGATGTATTAAAGAAGCATTTAAAATTATTTTAAATCTAGCCTATTATACCTGAAAGTGCGGTGATATTTTCTATTAAAACGATTTCTTATCTGAGTGTCCTTTTGATATATTTTCTTGTTTCAAAGCAAGTTTATTTTACATTTCTGTTAGATCACTGTATTCATCAATGCAGTGATGATATAATTGCTCTGCTAATTTGGGGGGAGGGAGGGGAGGGAGGCCAGATCCTGTCTCCCACTGAAACATTTAATTTCTTGGGGTAAGAAATAAAAGTAACATTACTCCACTATGATGACACCACATTTCCCTGTCCTCCACAGGCCTTGTGTCGGGATCACGACTGCACCCCCAGAAGAGATCCAATGGTTCTGCTCTAAGTGTGCCAACAAAAAGAAAGATAAAAAACACAAGAAGAGGAAGCACAGAGCACACTGAAGACCTTGCCGTGGATTTAAGTCATGCGGTCGCTTCAGCACTTCGGCCCTGGCTCCGTCGCAGAGGGATGCGGTGTGCTCGCCTCTCACCCTCCGTCACCGGGTGTTTTGGTTTTGACTCTGCAGTGAATCAGGGGCAAGGATCTCTTGTCCAATGGGGGCTGTTGCATTTTTCAGGCTGTACGAGCCTGGGGGGTTGGATTTTGGTACATTCTGATGCTGTCTTTCACCTACCGAGGGATGTTTTTTGCACAGAGCGATATGAAGACTTCACTAGTTAATGGTACCGCTCCCACTCCCGTGGCTCGGCAGCAACAAAGATGAATGTTGTACATACAGATACCTGTCCTATTCCTTCTCGATTTCTTTTGAATTCCTCCGGAACCTTTGCAATAAGGTGCCGAGAGGAGAAGAAAATGTAAATTGCAGTAAGTTGTAAACTGAGGAGACCTTCTGGAATGATTTCTGTAGTCTGGATGCAGTTCAGCCTCTACTCCCGCTGAGCCAGATAATCATAATGTGGAAATAAAAAGTGGCTGGTAAATATTTTTGTGACGAGAATATATGAAGCTTTTTCCCTTGATTTTTAGTACTAACATAAAATAAACATGTTCAAGCTTTTGTGAAATATCTTCTATTTTTTAAAAAACAAAGTTTCTATTGTGTCGATTTTTTTCTTCTGTGTGAATTTATTTTGGTGGACCTGTAATATATTTTATACTTTGGTTTTGTTTTTTAGTCTTTGTCGATGTACCGTTTCATTGCCTGTACATTTCATGGGTGTGTAAAAACACTTGACATTAAAAGAGTTTCACACGTGTAAATACCTGATATTTATAAAGTACCTTTTTATTTTTTAGGGCATGAGGATTTTTATTTTTGTTTGCCTGAGAAGACAAACCTAGCAGCTATTAAAAGCCCGTGTAACACACGCTTGTCCTTGTGGCTTTAAGGGATTGGCGAGATCTGCCCCAGTGGTGCGCACACGAGAAGTCAACCAGCACCATAATTAGGCCTCGATTCAGATACTTAAACATGTGGTAACTGCTTAAGAAGTGAGTAATCCTATTGCCTTCAAGGAGACTGTTCCCACACTTAGTTATACATGTGCTTAAATGCCTTCTGAATTGAGGGCTTAGGCCAGGGGCTCTGCACTTTTAATGGTAGCTCCAGTGTGTTAATCTGTAGCTGGAGCTCAGATTTTTTTCTCTTTTTTTTTTTTTTTTCCTTTTTTTTTTTTTTCTTTTTTAACAAGTGGTAGCAAGTTTGCCAAAATGGTCAGGCTCGTGTTTAGGTGGAGATGCCTGGTGCCATTAAGGCCAGAAGATAGATTTTTCTGCTTTGTGTATCCCCTTGGAAAGACCAACAAAGTGAATACGTGTTATATTTTTAATAAGGGGGAAAATTGCAGAGGAAAAAAAAAAAAAAAA
>NC_048893.1:3964209-3968448 GCF_011077185.1 Oxyura jamaicensis
TTTTTTTTTGTTTGTTTGCTTGTTAGGACAATCAATACTGTACCAAAATATGTCATAACTAGAGCTCTAAATACCCATTGACGTCAATGGCATTTCACAGGGTTGGGTGGGAATGGTGGAGAAGACTTTGATTCTACCTTCAAATGTTGGAAGTAGAGTCTAGGTACAATTATAACCCCTCTGCACTTTGCACCCTGGGTTTGTTTTGTCTGTTCTGTAGAAAAGAGCCATTTATAAAATTTCAGTTTGGAATAGAATTGGAAATTTCCTTCAGAACAGAAAGTCACTGACATCCAGTGTGTCATGGCATGCCCTCAGTCATGAGAAACAAGTACCCACCAAGGTAGTGCTTATTCTCTGCTCTATCCATTGGCAATGGATTGAAATTAGTAAAACCTGATCTAAAATTTGAATTAGTAAAACTAAGAGGTAAACCATCCTCTGGTCGAAATTCTCTCTCGTTCCTAACTGAAGTACCTCTCATAGCAGCTGAAAATTAAACGGGGTATGTCTGTGTTAGAGTTCCTTGTCCTCCTGTTGTGACTCTTCCCCAAAGCAGGAAAGAACAGAGGACATGGAAAATTGTGGCTGAGTGAAGATGAGGCAGTGAGAAAATAGTATCTTCTTTAGGACAGAAAAAATTGCTTATTGGACATAGCATAGGAGCACAGGAGGGAATGAGATTCCCTGAGGCAAGCCTTTTTCTCAGGGTTTCTCTGAACACGAGCATCTTTTATGAGGTTTCTGCAGTGCTCAAGGCCAATTATCTGGCCTTGGCCCAATGCATTGCCCTGAGATCTGCTCTAGTTTTTGACAAAAGCATTTTTTTTAAAAACAGTTTTCCAATCATCATTAAAGAAAGCTTCAATGAAAGCTGGGTCATTGAAAATGGATGAATGAAAAAAGATGAATGAAAATGGATCCTTGCTGGCCTGGACCTACCCCTTGTGAAGTCATAAGAAAAGGTCCTGTAGATTTCAAGAGACTTGTGTATGTTGGCTTTTCTAGGCAAAGCTGACCTTTCAGAACTGACTGCGAGTAGGAGAGGTCTGAAAACCAGTGCATAGGAGTAGCTGAGTATCTAAGGCTTGAGAGCGGACACAGCAAAAAAATAGAGAAAGCTTTTAATTTTTCCACAATTGTTTTATGCAAGGTCATGGTTTTGGTGGCATGGCAAGATCTGTATGTGCCTTCAGAGAATGAAGGCCATGGAGATGAGGAGAAAAACCTTGTCCAATGTGAACTGTTCGGTGCACCAGGTGGGTGCAATGCAGCTGAAGAGCTGCCTGGCTGCAGAACACCGTGTTTACACAGAGTGCAGAGCAGGGACTCTTCTGGGAAAAGGCCAAGTGAAGTTATTGCATGTGTCCAGGGAACTCAAAACACAGCTTTGCATGGAGTGTTGTGGAAAGGATGTGCTGAAAAGCTGGTGTGTAAAAATTAGAATGGATGTTGTGACTGCTGATGGGGTTGGACTGGGGTTTGCTATGCTGCTCTCTTCTCATCAGGATGCAAGACCAGGATGCCTTACAGCCAACAGAGCTAGATCAGAATAAAACCTCCAGCATTTCTAGGGGTAACAGTCACTCCGTGAGTGACACACCAGAAACAGTCAGGGGAGAACCAGAGGGGGATAAGATAGCTATGTTTCTCTGGCTGGTGTCCGCAGCCAGTTTGCAGGGTGGCAGATTAGGTCCTTTTCTCTGGGCTTTCTTGCTGGTCTCTCTGTGCAAGTGCCACAGGGCTGTGATAAGGATGAGGTCAGAATCATGCTCTAACTAACAGGGTGTTTTTTCACATGCAATGTGAAATGTTAACTGAAAGCAAATGTACCTGCATCCTTCCTGATGGTGTCTATTTCCATCCTGCAATGACAGGAGCTCGGGAGGTGCTGGAGGGACAGGGGGAAGAAGAAAAGAGGGTCTATCAGAGGGCTATGGAGAAGGATTTGTCACTGTCTGTGCTTAAATGCTACAGTTCTAGTGTAGGTCTGCATTTTGCTGCCCTCGTGTCACCACTGCAGTGCTGTGTGCTTCCTGCCCAGCCATCCTCTCCTGCCTGCATGGAGCATCTCAGTCTCACCCAACATCTTGGGGTGGGTCACCAGGTGTGCAGACAGCTTCACTGGGACACCAGGCTGCCATTTCTTTGGCCTGCTCACTTTGGTCACAGCCCTACATGACCTGCCAGCAAAAACTAGCTCTATAGATGTTTCCTGCAACATCCATGGGACAGGGGACCATGCCAAGCCAGATGGGCATGGTGGTATTTTTTTTTTTTTTTTTTTTGCAACCATCATGGGTGGATCTGGAGCTTAGCCTGAAGCCTGAATCACCATCCTTAAGGAGCAGCCCTGACCCGACAGCCCTCTGGGGGAAGGCAGAAAATGCAGACTCTTCTGAGTTTTCCTCAAAAAGGGAGGAGCAGAGCAGGTTTCCACCTGGGCTTGCATCCACCCTGGCTGCACAGGGGTCGGGGGTGGCCTTCATGATGCTTCTTGCAACATTGAGTTAGGGCTGGGATGAACTAGCCTTGCATAAGCAAGAATGCCATTGCCAGTGGTGAGCTGAAAAGCGCCAAGCTCTATTTTCAAAGACAGCTCAGAGGTTATTTATGTACGGAAATGCTTCTTATCTCTTAATTCCCAGACTGATGGGTGGAAGATATGCAAAGAGTGACTTCTGTCAGAGACGAGCTCACCAGCACTGCTACTGTCTTGGCAATCGGCGAGGGCTCTCTCTGCCTTCCCTGGTAGCGATGCTGACTAAAGGCCATAGGAATCTTAATTCTTGGCCCAGAGACGGCAAGCCAAGCTATCTGATGGGCCAGACGGCTGACAGTTAATATCCTGTCACAGAGGAGTAAGTATTCATGATATAGCAGGTTTTTTTTCCTGCACCTGGAAGACCTGAGAGTGAAGACCCAGAAAATTCTCCATGTTGTGCTTAAAGCATCAGATCCATCCTGAAAGAGCCTAAATCAGACTCATTCTTTTATCTTCTCATGACTACATCAAAAATCCTTAGTATCATTTATTTTTATTTTTTTTTATTTTTTTATTTTTTATTTCTTATTTTTTTCCTCCATTATTAGCCTCAGACATTCAGGCTGGAATTTGAAATTCAATCCCATTTCCTTGTGGCTTGCACATTATTACATTATTAGTAGGTAGAAATTTGCAACTGGAAATTAGTTAATGATTTCTCTATAAGTGCAGCAGACAGATGGAAATCCAGCTTCTTTTCCCTGGCTGCACTGACACTGGCATGCTAACTAAAAGTAGTAAAACATTTATAAATGAGTGGGGTAGGCAAAAGGAAAAGAAAAAAACCTACAGCAATGAACACAGGTAATAGGGTGTCATTATTACAGAGCTATCTGTCAGAGTAGGACATGCATAAGAATTAGGTGTCTTGGAAAATGCTGTGAAAAAATATCTCTACTTCTGTTTGATGGAATCAAATTTCAATTTTCATGAACTTTTCACAGACTAAATATATTTGTGTCTAAAGAAATCATATCTCTTAATAGGTAATAATGACAACCTTATTTACACTGAATGACATTTTTCTACTGATTGGGCTGGAAAAGCATGGGGAAAGCATGTAGGGGAAAAATAAATGTCATTGGTAATTTTTTTGGTGGTGGAGGGGTATTGTGAATTGTGCTGAAAAGTAAAAATAAAATAAAACCTACTGCAGAGGATTCACAGGGGATGTATAAAATAGAATAAAAGAAATAAAAGAGAATACAAGAAGCTGGGTTTTGTATAGGAAGTGATTTTCTAACACATCCCTTTTGGGAGAACTGGATGGAAGGCTTTGGTTTGCTGTCTGCCTGACTCCTGAGAGGAGCCTTGCAGGCAGGGAGGCTGAATTCTCTCTTTTAATGCATTGCCTGGCCTCAGCCTCTGTTTGCTCTCCTTGCTCCAGGCTGCCAGACAGGCAGCAGAGGAGACCAGGAATTGTCAAGAGCAGGGGAGACATGAGTGCCTCGGAGAGGAGATGGGGAAGCACTGGGGCAATAAGTCCCCACTACCCATGCTGCTGGAACCAAGCTGATTCCCTGTAGCAGGGCTGAAAAGGAGTGGATACAATACCCTGGGAAAACAATGCAAGGGGCTTGCTCCTTGCATCCTACCTGAAAGCCCTGAAAATGTCAACTGAGGATGTTTCTGGGGTCAGGGTGGAAACTTTCCTTTCCTTTCCTTTCCTTTCCTTTCCTTTCCTTTCCTTTCCT
>NC_048893.1:3968458-4072621 GCF_011077185.1 Oxyura jamaicensis
CCTTTCCTTTCCTTTCCTTTCCTTTCCTTTCCTTTCCTTTCCTTTCCCTTCCTTTCCTTTCCCTTCCTTTCTTGCATACCAAAAAAAATAACATTTCTAACTGGAAAATCCTTCAGACAGCAGGATCCTGAATCAGCCCAAAGCAGTACATATTGTCTGCAGATGTCTTGATCCCAAGGGAACTGCTGGTACAATAAGGAGGTGTTGTGTGTGACTCAAGGTGACAGAATTAAGCCCTCTGCATGAATAGTGGTTCAGGTGCTGATGCATCACTTCTTTTCTGCAGTGAGAAATTGGATGAGAAAGTTCACATGAGCTCATTCGGTCTCTATGGGCTTGAACCAGCTTCCATTGGAGTCAATAGGAATCTTTCCATTGACTTTAATGAGAGCTAGATTGGATCCTAAATTAGTACCTTCATCCTTCAAATTGTTTTGCAGTGCCTATCCCCATCCATAATTAACATAAACTGGCTGTGATAGTCATCAACAGGAAAATTATACGAAAATGTCCTCAGTAGGTTTATTCCTGCTCTCACTGAAGATGATAGGAGTCTCGCAATTAACTTCAAACTGGCTGGTTGTCTGTGTATCGTGATTATAAAATATCTTGATATATTTGTAAGGTAGAGCTTGGTTTGAGCAACTTCTTAATTGCATGCCAGGAAGAAAAGGTTTGGCTGTGACCAAAGAAGGCCACATTGAAAAATCAGGCAGTACTAGGGAGCATGGTTTGACTTTGTGGCTACATAAATCAGTATTTCAGTTTCTCATTTGGTATTCACTGAAACGAAAACATAATCTGAGTTAATTGCTCTTCCCCAAGGTGCCTTGTTGCGCAATGTTTTATAAAATTAAAGCCTGTTAAGTACACACGAAGAAACATACTTTAGATGCAGAACATAAAATACTAGCACCTCTAATTCTGCTGTCATGTATGGTTGATTAACCTGGTACAACAGAAGCCTTGGGGAGAGTTTCTGTGCTGTTAGAAAACATATTTCCACTTAAGGGAATTTAGACAACAAAGGGATCTCACAAATCGCATTGTTGGAGGCTAGGCTGACATTTGGGGCATCTGAGCTGTCTCACAAAGCTATGGAAGAGCAGGGAAAAATGCAACCTTCATCCCACCTATCGATAGTTATCTGTCACCCCAGTGCCTTCCACAGCAATTAACATACTATTAATCAAGCCCTATATCTCTTGCTCAGGCAACGATTCTATTGGCCTCAGCAGGAATATTCACCTGGGCCTGGAGTGAGTGTGGAGTGAGGAGTGGGGAACAGCATGGGGAGCAGAGGAAGCAATTTCTCATGCACTTGCAGGTAGGAATGGGAAGGCCACCAGGCTGCCACATTCCTGGGTGGGTACACAGCCACTCGTCCACCTCTGAGTTAAAATGGGATTTAAAGTCTTGACTTTCCTGGGCTCCTCAAATGCACAGAGAACAGCAGAAGAACCATGTGAGATTAAGTAGGCTGATAGGGAGAGAGGGCCCATTCAAGGGAGGACATGGTGGTCTAGGAGTAGCAGAAGAAATACCACATGGTGATGTCCGTGTGCCCAAATGCTCTGGACTCTGCTCGCTGCTTGCAGATGTCTCCCTGGGGCAGGCAGAGTGCAGACTGAGCACACCAGGAGCTGCCTGTTGGACCAGAAGCTGTGCGGGAGCATGTGGGAAGATCAGGAAGGCTTATCAGATAGTTTGCAGCAGCGAAACTGCCTCATAAGGCATAGTGTGGGAGATGGGGGTACCCGGGTGAAGACCAAGCTGGGAGCTTGCCAGGTGTGCGTGGTTTGAGTTAGGGCAAATCGAATCTTCTCTCAGGATGAAAGTGAGCCTGCATCTTTATAATGAAACCAGCTGGTGTTTCAGGTTGCCACCTGCTTCTGCTCCTGCCCTGCCCTGCATCTCTGCTGTCCTCAACACTGGCTCAGAAGCCATACCTCACTCTGAACAGGGCCAAAGGAAAAGACAGAGGTGATAGAAATGGATAGGCTCCCTGGATGGTTACAGACCTTCAGATCCTCTTTCTTTTCCCTGACATTTTCCCTACAGACTGTACGGAGACATCTATTTTAACAAGCCAAACACGGTCTTGACACTTGAGACCTATCATTTTTGTTGCATATCTTTGGCTCAGCAAGCAATGCCCAGGCTGATGAATAAAAAAGTGTTAGATGAACGGTGTGCAATGCTTTCTTTGCTGTGTGTCAGTGCATCCCTTAGCCTTTGCTTGGAGCCATATTTTCAATTAATTCAGCCTCCCTGGTAGGGGAATTATATGGAACAGCAAACAAGTAGTTAAGACTGGAAGAGGAAACCTGAGGCCATGCCAGTGAGGCAGGGAGGTGGCCACCCTGGCACCTAACTCTAGTGGTCTGCAGATGAGATATTGACATCTGGATTAGACCCCCTCATCTTTTGAAGAAAAATAGATATTTTCAGAGGGCAAATACTCTGATCTGTCCCAAGTGGAAGAGCAAAAAGGTGTGGATTTGAATCTATCCAGGCAACTGAAACCTTGCAAACTGACCTTTGATTCCAGTCAAAGGTCAGCTTTAACAGATGATAACATGCACAGGGTAAAGTAGAGGCTTTTACTTTACCCATGACCCTTGAAGGAAGAGGATTTTTTTTTTTTTTTTTTTTAATTTGGCTTCACAGAATATGAATACCTCCTTGACACCTGCATAAATGGGCCTTTGAGCCTCTGCCAGAAACTCTCTCAGTCTTAGGTAGAAAAATACCAGATTTTCTAAAGGATGTTACAGCTACATTACCAGCTTTCTGAGCCTTTGGAGTTTTCCCACACTTCCTAAAAAACAGCACTAGTAGTTCAAAAAAGTTCTGTAGCTTGTTCCTGTAAGACTCCTGGGGTAGGTGTCCAGGCCTGCTCAAATGAAAAACTCTTAACTTCAGCAGATGCTGCCTCACCCCCTCACTCTGCTGCTATTTACTATTCCACCCACACCATGTCAGAGCTGCTGCAGATTGTGGTGGGGCTGCTGCAGGTGGCTGGGGCTGGAAATTTCATCTGCTTCCTTTGCTATCTCTGAACTTCATAACATCAGATATTGGGAATGATGGGGAATCTGACCTCTGGGTCAAACATGATGTTCACTGACTGGGTTTATGCAATGCAACCTGCAGCATAGTTTGGTCCTCTAGGCTGGAACCTGTCTGCCTTAATTTAGGGGAACAAGCTGAGAAAGATGGAAGAAATGAAACTCCACAAGCCCTTCAAGTGGTTCTGTCTGGCCTTGAACACTTGGAAACGTCTTGAATATATTGGCTAATGCTCTACCACTCACCATTCTTCATGATCTCTATGAATATCCTGTGTGTAGCTACAGTAATTCTAACATTAAGTAACGTTTCCAGTCTTTCAAGAGCTTTACAAATTTCAAGTGAACTTTCATACCGTCTTTGTTAGCAAGATCACCTACACATTTTCACAGCAATTCTAGCTTTAAGCTATGGTGGAAATGTGCTGGTATATAAATCCTGCCATTCTGACTCTTTGAACATGAATGCTATCAGTTTTCAAAGTTAGTCAGATAGGACAAATATGTTCCTTTGCGGGATCCTTTCTTTTGATCACTGAGGGTATATCAACACCTGGTAATTCTCTGAGACCTGCCATGGTGGGGCCTGTCTTTCTCCAAACAATATGGAAATAGTCCAGGGAGACAATTTTGCTAGTCCAAAATTAATGTTGTGAGTAACATTGATGCACTCATCCTCCCATCCCTGTATTTTACACACAAGGAAACAGAAATAACATAGTTTATTTGATAGACCCTAGTACTGAACTCAGGAATTCTTGGCTCATAGCCCTGTGCTCAAACCCTTTCTCCTCCAGCACTCAAATAAGGGCCCAGTATGTTCTCAGTAATAATATCCAGTGATTTGTGCAAGTGTAGTAGAACAATGCCATATGCTTAGGTACCTAGGCCAAATTCTCATTTTGGCATTACTCCATTGAACGTAATAAAACTAGGCCAATGAGAGCATTTGACCCAGCTTGTTTCTAGTCTGTAGGGATTGTAGAGGTGGTCTTGTGATTTTAGATGGAGCTGCTTCACTGTGATGGTTCAGTCTTTATTTCATGCACAGAAAGGTTTAGGGAGAAGTAGCAGCTTGTGTTGTACCTGAGGCTGCATGGGATCAGCCCAAAGCAAATGTTTCTGACATTTTCATCAATGTCTGCTTAATGTTCCAGTTGCTTATACTTACAGACCTGGGAATATGCAATGTCACATTTGTTGTGTATTAATTGGAAGGATTTTTGGTATTATTGGTCATCCAATTTGAAAAAGGGTATATTATCTTAACCAAAATATGGTCAGCTAACCAAGAACAGTAGAGAAACCAGTGGTCTTATGTAGGGAGCTGTAAATACAAATACCTACTGTGTTTAAGCTTGTTGAGTAAGCTCTTCAAACTTGTCATGGAACTGTTTAACTGAAACCAATGAAAAGGGAGCTAGGGACCAAAAAGTACATTGATTTCAGCCTAAGACAGAATGTGAAGAAATTCCCTTTATCTTCCACTAGGAATGAGAAAAAAAAAAAAAAAAGAGAGAGAGAAAAAAAGAAAAAATAAGAAAAAAGCTTCACCTTGACATTTTTGATCAGAGAAACACTTTAACATTCCTGCAAACAAAGTATTTCATATGTGTATTTCATTTTCAACTCATGTCAACCTCCTTTGCCTTTCTTGACAATGGCAGATGCTTTATGGGAAACAGGGTATGGAAACCTGATATAGCATGGTCTGTGGCCAAAATATTCAAAGTACCTCCTATAATGTACAGCTTTGATGCAGTGTATATTTATAGGTGGATTCAACGCATTGACTTCGGTGATGTGGTTTATACAAGAAATACAGCCCAAAGGAGAGACTGGACTATGGAAGAACAACTTCCACGAAGCAGTATTTTGAAGGAGAAATACTATTTTGTTAAACTGTTTTGAATCAGGGCATTTTAGGTTTGTTGATAAATGCTGCATTTGAATTGAGACATTTCAAATGACATACTGAATTGCAGTTTCGTGATTGGGAAAAAAGAACTATTTAATATTAACCAAATTATCACTTTCAAATGTTCAAAACCTACATCTGCCATCAGAAGATCATATCAATAGAAAAAATCCTTGAACAGTTCAAATCTAAGGCAGTCACATGCTCTTCATCACTATAGTATTTGAGCAGCCTTTTAACTTCAGATTTTGAGAGGCACCAGAGATAACTTATCCTCATTTTATAAAAGGACAAGCAAGATGAATGGAGAAAATGGAGAAAATTATTTGCACTGGGTCCTCAAAATGTCTGTGGTAAGGTTGAGAATGGATCCTCCATCCACAGCATTTGGGCTTACTCAATATTCTCATGGAAGGTTAAGTGTAGCTAACTTTACTCATCATTTATACATTGATTCTTATTGAACTTTGCTTTTTTATCTGTTGGTTGGTTGGTTGGTTGGTTGGTTGGTTGGTTGGTTTTCCTTCTCTCTAAGGGAATGAAGGGAAGGGAAATCACAGAGTCCTTAAAAATATCTTCTACAAATTTATTGCAACAGTTTTTAGAGAGGGCTGGCAAGCCTTCCTATCGAAGAACAAGAAAAAACAAAATATGGATTTTCACAGTAAAAACTACATGCTTATAGTGATAGTGACCTTTTCCCTCATTGCACTAAAACTCTCACTGTGCCTTGATATTTATCTTGAAATACGTGAACATACTGAATGAACTATATTCATAACATAAAAATTAAAAAAATATTTCACAGTATCCCAATAACTCCTGAGAGAACTTTCATTTTTCTACTGAATTTAGGGAAAGAATATACTTAAGCAGTTGGTGAAAATATTGAATGCTAAGAGACAGAGGAAGGTAGGCTGAAAATGGGGAAGATACATTAGAAGGTTTGGTCCAAATTTGCACCAATAAAACACAGGAAAGAAGTCAGTAAGAAAAGATGATCTTTCTGACAGCTTGGTCCTACTTATTTCTGAAGCAGAAAACTCTTTAAATGTGTTCATGACTTAGGAAAGGGGAAGTGATTTGTAGAGGTGTACACGTCTAATCAAGCTTTCTGAAGTAGGCACTGCACTGGGATGTTATTTATGACAAAGTACTTGAAAGGTCACATGAAATGAGAGAGCATCTTTGATGGGGAACATTCTAGCCCACTGGGAAACACGGCTTAAATTAGCAGTTATAGGGATTGTTGTTTTAGTTTCGAACACTAACTCAATGAAAAAAAACATTTTCTGAATCTTTTTCAAATATTACAGCTTTTACTGTGATTTCTCTAAAACCGGTATAAAGAAGACATGCAGTGGAAGACAGAGGCTAGGTATGGATTCATCACATTTAACTTTAGCTTTCTAAAAATTAGGAGTCTGGTCTAAACTAGTTATTTGGATTCCCACTATGGTCAAGCAGGGAGAGACGGGCACTTGCAAGTGCATATTCAACCCACTTACCTTTGGCAATTTTTCCATTGATTTTATAAGGATATTGACAACCAGCTTTACTTAATACTGAACTTTTAAACAGTTAGAATGAGGAGGTAAAATTCTTGGTAAAATCCTTGGTAAAATCCAGGTAAAATCCTTGGTAAAATTCTTGGTAAAATCCTAGGTAAAATTCTTGTGCCTTTAAAGTCAATGACAACAATTCCAATGACTTAAATGGATGTTCAGATGTCATCACACAGCTTTTCATGAATATTTTATTTGTGTGACTCTTTTAGTCAGAATACTGCTGATTTAAAACATTTTAAGTGAGCAAAGAAAGAGGAGCCGGAGTCATCTCAGCTAACATAATATTTACTGTGTAGAGGTCCTCATCTGAGCTCATTGCCTTCAGTTTCTTTATATAGACTGAAGGAAAAAAAATCATTTTTCGAGCATGATTCACATCACTGGTTTTAGATGTCTGGTTTAGGATGGTGACATTAATTGCAGCCTGGAAGTGCCTAATTCTCTTCATTGACTTACAAGGGAGTCTAGACACTATAGATCAGTTGTAGATGTCTATACTGTATACGTTTCCTTTTGGCCATGTGAAACCTACTTCTGATCTTTTAATTTGTATTCCAGTGTCTTTAGCCAGCTTTATCTTTCCACCTTGCTTTAAAAATGAATATGCACTATTCTGGATGTTTATAAGCTTATTCTACTTCATCCAGCAAAACTTGACCAATTTTGGAGTAAAATGTATGTAATGTAATGAGCTAGTTAATCCCTAATCTTTCAAAGTAATGGCAGGGTAAACTTTATGTCTACTTTTGAAGAGGCTTGATGGCACATAAAAACAAAGCGTTTTATTTATCCAGTGTCTTTTTCTAAGGGGTAAGTACTATATAGTCCAGAAAACAAAACAAAACAAACAACAAAAAAAAACAAACATTAAAATATCCTCTTTTAGCTGCTTCTAAATTCTGCCTTGCACCGTCTTCAGTCTGAAAGGAAGATATCCCATTAGGTTTACACCCACTCCAAGTCCTTCTTGTAGAGATGTGCCAAAGAGGACTTAATGTGAATGATAACTGACACCAGAGTTTGTAGCATAGGTGGGAATTGGCTCTAATGATTCTTTCTGGAAGCAAGAATCTGTGAAATAAGGTCAATTAAAAACTTCTTTCTATCACATTGCTTGGAAGGGATTATGAATATGAGTAAAAGGTTAATTGCACGCTCTGAAACTTTAGGCAATTTCTGCTTATATGTTGTCAAGGGGAAATATATATTTTGGCAGACATTAGGTGAACATTAATTCTGTCTTAGCTTACATCAGGCAAGCAGTAATGCTCTTTAAATATTGACAACAGAACTTCACACAGAGATCTTCAAATTTTGTATTTGATGTCTAATTTGGTGAGCTTTGTATCTGGGATTATGTTCTTCTGTCATTGGAGGCAGAGGTGTTTAGTCTGTGAAATTCAGAACTGCATTTAGGTCTGGGTTTTTGGATGCAATGAGAATTTATATTCAGGTTCCACCTTTAAACTGATTTTTATGGCTTGGGAGTAGAAATCTTGGAGTTATATTTTGATGGAAACAACAGATCAATGCTTGATAGATGTCAAAAACAACAACAACTACAAAAAAAAACAAACTAACTAAAACAAGCAAACTCGGTTTCAGTACCTACTAGGAAAGGAGCAGAGAACAAACCAGAAAAAATCTCTTTATCACTAAATAAATCCGTAGTGCTCCCACACTTCAAATATGATGTGTGGTTCTGGTTTCCTTCATTTCAAAGACTTGTTTGATCTGGAAAAAGTACAGAGAAGACTAGGACCAACACAAGGAATGACCAGTAAACTAAAACTATTCCAATAGAAATGACTGAAGAAAAATGTGACTGAAATTCCTTATCCATTCATGGAGAAGGCAAAAAGGGATTTTTTTTTTTTTCTCTTTTGCAGTAGAAGAACTAAATTTTATCAAATGAAAATAACTAGTCCCAACTACAAGATAAACAAAAAGAGAAGTTTACTTGTACAACATACCTGGATAAATTGATCAAAGAGAAATCCTTCTGAGGTTATTTACTGCAAAGACCTCACTTCTGGCTAGGTTGATCCTTGAGACACAGTTTGTTAGAAACTTAGAAAGGAGTCTTCTAAGAATATAGATCTCTAGTTTTCCTGTTCCTGTGCTCATCTTTTATGCTAGTCACTTACTATCGAACTTCACTGAAGGTAGGGTTAACACAAGTTAAATCTTTCATTTTGCATGATACGGCCTTTCTTATGTTACATTTTAAGCTTTGTCTTCAATAAAACCTTTTTCTTGAGTATACATGCTGGAATTAGTTTGTGTCTTCTAGCCCTGAATGACACCTTATTATTCTGTTTAGGTCTATCCCAGACAGCTGGTTTGCACAGTAAATCTATCTGAGCTATTACTGATGACAGTAAGTCCTCTGCATAACTGTCAATGTTTTAAACACCACATAATCTAATCTGGTTGAGGACTATGAAAGACAGGTGTTTTTTGATGGTCTGGCTGACAACATTACTATTATACGTGAAGAAGCATCAAGGATAGAAAAAGTAAGGTTGCTGTATGTGCCCAAGCTGTTGCTAAATCTTTTGTTAGCCTATATACAATTTTTTTGTTTATTTGGCAAGAAGTTAGTTTATAATGTCCTCATAATATCTTTCTTTTCCTGCTAGAAAAGACTTTTGTTCCCTTTAAACTTCCCTTATATGGACTCTTATGTCACCATTGTGTTGACAGAGTGGCTTTGATGGCAGGGTTTCAAAACCTAGTCGCCTCTGTCAGTCAGTCATTGAGTTAATAACAAAACAAGGACTGTTAAAGGTGTACCTAAGCAAAGCAGAACTGGAATTACAGGAGAAAAACTTCTTGAAGTGCCCAAGGGGAAAGCTGAATAAACAAGGGCTTCCAGTCTGTTAAAAAATGTGTCAAAATGACGTCTGCAAAATGTAATAATGTCTTAATAGAAACTCAGGACGTACATTGTCCAGTAAAATATGAATGTAAACGTTTGGAAAATTGTTGTACTCCTAACAAGCTGTTTTGGAATCCATTATTTGACTTGGATTTCACTGAGTGTACGATGAGGCTTTGTTTAATGTGGAGAGCTGATTTCCCTCATTATTCCAGTTTACATTTTTATTTTCTCGGTGTGTTAGTATCATGATGGAATTTGACATTTCTCAACTTTCATTTTGCATTCAGAGTGAGACCTGGATTAATCCCTCAGCTGATGTAACACCACACACTTCATTAGCACCAGGCTGATTTACATCTGATGAGGATGTGATTTTGGGACATTTTGACCCACAATTATTTTTCCACTTTTATTTCTTTCTTTCTGCCCTGTATTTTTCTAGCTGAAGAAGAAATTCTGTTCAACACATCTTGAGATCTACATGGAAATTTCAGACTGAAGACAGAGTGCTGTCTCTCCTTGCGAGGCCAAGCATTTGCTTTTGATTTAATGAGAGGTTCAAATTAAAAAAAATAAAATAAAACTGAGTTTAAAGTTGTACACAAGAATTTTCTTAGACTGTTGCTTTAAAATATATCAGAGATATATTTGATGTTTTTGCAGCTGTATGGCTCTTATACAGCCTAAGGACCATTTATTGGAATTTCTGACTGAAGTTTTGTTTTTATAGGTGTGTAAATGTGTTATCGAAGGTATTTTGGCATTTTAACCAGACTTAAATTTTGTCGACTTTAGTTAAAATGTAAGTCCCTTTTTTCACTCTTCAGAAAGCCTGTTTGCTTGACAGGTGCTGTTGGTCCCACAGTAAGCCTTTCAATGAGTTTATTTTTCTAAGGGTTTGTTTGGATTAAAAAATAATAACAAAATGAATTAAACTCACTACTTTATTACACCACTGTAAACCTGGAGAAAAGTCTTGAAATTGAGAGATTTTTTTTAGCATTTGCATCTGCGTGTGTGAAAGCAGAAGGTTTACTTTGAGCAGAAACAAAATTTGTTATGACACTGAGCATGAAATCTAGTCTCTCCTAGTGTTCATAGGGCTGTTGTCTTTTTGTTTGTAGGAATGGTTTCATTTTCCTTTGATGAAGTAGAATTATGTTCACAGTATGAAACTGTGAGCTTTTCAGGGAAGAACTGATGGCTCATGTTTTGAGCACTGCGTTCAGCTCTGGGGCCCCCAGCACAAGAAGGACAGGGACAGCTGAAGGGATGGAACTAGATGATCTTTAAGGTCCCTTCCAAACCGAACCATTCTATGATTCTATGATTCTATGGTTCGGTGATTCTATGGTTCTGTGATTCTATGGTTCTATGACAGTGGTATTGCCCTAATGGCAACATGTTCCTTGCTAACTCACTTGATATTTCAGTAGCATAAGCTTTTTTTCTGTGGCCAAGGGAAGACCAAAGGAACTTAGGTGAATGTGAGATGATGTTCTCATTCAACCCATTGGTTACTGTTCAATTTTATGATGAAACAAAAGGGCGAGTAGAAGGAATAGGCATAGTGCCTGGTGGGAGGACAAACATCAGTTTGTTGGGCCAACAGATGAGGAGTGCAATTGTTCTCACTGAATCACAAAATGCAGCTGTTTCCCTTTTTTTCTTCCCTTGATATGGTTTCTAAGTTAGCCTGCTTTCCTGAGTGTCAGTGTGTTGGTCTGGAATGAGAATCCAACCACTTCAATAAGAAGTAGATATTTATATATAGTACACACACACACATCACTCAGCAAAGTGTTAACAAAAATTGCTCTTATATTCTAATTAAAGAGATTTAAAGCCTGGTTTCTTGCCACCTCTGTCAGAGCAAGCTTTGCCCTTGACATCATTAGGAGAAAGACTGACCTGATCATTCCCAGGAGTCCTGTGGAATAGTTCTCCAGTCCTGATTTATCTTTACTTTTGGCTGGGTTGAATCCATCAGGTTTGTCTCATTTGACAGAAGAGAAGGGTACGTATACATGGGTTAGCTCTCAAGTCTGGCTCTGGTTGCTCTTTAGTGTGCAATATATATCTTGTTTCTTGCAAAGTCCACTAGAAGCAGGATGAAGCAGATGTGTTCCATGCTGTTGTATCCAGACTGTCTGAGCCAGTTTATTTAAACCCAGCTCAGACACATACTTTCTGCTCCATGTCACAACTACAGGGGGAATAGGTGATATGACTGCTTTCAACTTTAACAAACCCAGCTCCATCAGCTTTTGTTTACAGGTCACGTTCTCTTAACTTTTAACCTTTCTTGTTCTCCTCTTGACTCATTCCAGTTTGTCAACATTATTTTTGAAGAATGACACTCAGCCTGAACATGTAAACCCAAGTAAGTCTGGCATCCCAAGTACAGTTGAATAGTTTACTTCTTTACATTACGCACAACACACATACTGATGTCCAGAAAAACATTTATTCTTTCCTGCCACAATATCAGGTTACTGGCGTCTCAGTCTGTGAGCTGACCTCCACTTCTTAGGTTTGCATAGCAGACAGCCAGGCAAACTGAATTCCAGCCTAAGAGCTCACTCTACAAATCTTGGCTCATGCAAAGAGTCCATACCAAACACATTATCACTGGTGGCACTTTAGTTAACCACACTAAGCGGTACTTGATCTAATTGGTTGCTCAAGACAGAGCATGCTTGAAGTGCACTAATTCAACACTGATTCATCATGGACCACTGTGCACCACTCCTTTGACATCCCTGCCTTCAGGATGGTCAGGGCTGGCCTTGGTTCTCCCTTTACTTCCTCTCCTTTGATCTGTGACACTCCCTCTTGCCCACCTTGCCCTCTCCCTCTTCTTCCTCTGTGTCAGATCTGACAGCAGAGCTGGATATTGATGAGTCAAGACTTGGTGCAACCCCAAGCCCATATTTGTGAAGAATAAATTCAGACCCTGAATGGACACCCATCTTGCAGCAGACGGGTACCAGGTGGGTGTTGGAAATGTGGAACGTGAATTCATTCAAAGGATGCTGGGGCTGTAATTTACAACCTCCTGGTATATGTTATTTTTAAACACTTGATTCATTAACACTTCTCTAGATGTTAAAAGAGGTTCATAAATCGATTGGTAGCCAGGAAAAATGAGCAGCAATGAGGTCATTTCAGTTGGAATGGACTCATTACCATGCCAACTGTCAAAACTTTTTGAAGCCAGACTTTTTCCTTCTCCTCTCTTTCAAACAGTCAACACAGGCTGAGGGTGCTTTGGTTTGATAATTTCTGGTAGGATGAGAAGAAAATAATAATAATAATAATAATAAAAAAGAACATCTAGAAAAGACATGGAGACAGCAGATTTTCCCTGAGATCTGAGAAGAACTTCAAGTAGATAAGTTCACTGATCTTGGGTTTGTTTTTGTCCCAGAAATGATGGGAGAATCTGTAAATTTGTCCCTTAGTAACTGCATACTGAAATGAGGATTAGCTCCATGGTCTTTCATTGCAGCATAATTTTCATGTTGTGGCAGACATAAATAAATGTGGGCATAATTTGTAGTGTTCACATAGTATCTCTGATATAAGCTTTGATGAGTCCAGTCAGCTAAGGAGATCCCCAGCTCTAACCTATGGACAGAGGCTGCCATAAAGAGATATGAGCATGTACCTGAGGACAGATACAGTCTTTCTTTTAGGTCCTTTTTAGACAAATGGAAAACAAGATATATTTGGGACTTTGGGCTAGTGAAAGATTATGAATGCTTCCATTGGTGTGTTTATTTCTGATCAGGTAACACGCCATTATTCTGTCCTTCCCATTCATCCACTCTTGCCCTTCTTATACTTTTCATTTTGTGATAGTGCCTGATTGCCTGATCAAAGGAAGCTCTGGCTGGGATTTTTCTCAGCTAACTGTAGGCAACCTGAATACAGACAGGTAAATCTAAGTTAGTCACTCTAGGCTCCTTTTATTGTTAACAGAGATAAACAGGTATCTCCAGAGAGCAATTAATTTGATACTTGTTTAATATCTATATTAAGTTGAGATGAATCACCTTCTCTAGATGTCTCTTCCTCTCTATTGACTGTAAAGGGAACCTAGGCTGACTAGCTTAGATGAAGGCATCTGTGTTACAGATATTTCCAAGATAGGTAGATAAATTCAACCTCAAGGGAACCCCAGTCCTGAAAGTGTAAATGGGTAAAGATCATAGGAAACCTGCTGCAGAACTAATAATAATGGTTGAAAAAGAAATTAGAATGCCTTAGTGTGAAATGTACAGAATTTTGTTATCCTTTTCAACACATATGGAAAATGTCAGTATGTATGTTTGAGACATTGGTACCATGTGTTGCTGTTGGATGATGTTCACACATTGCTTATTTTGCTATAATGATCCCTGTCAATTCACCACCTTTGTGCTGCTGATGAAAACTTTGCAGTGTCATCATGTTCTTCCTACTCGTCTCTGCCTCTAATTAACTGATTCAAGTTAGAGGACCCAGGAAATATAGGTTTAAATCAAAGGATTTGGGCCCTAGTTTTGAATCTTACAGTTCTCAGTGTCTAAATGCATGAACCTGTACAAGGGACTTTGTCTCCCAGTCAAGTTCTTCAGCAGAGAGATTAAGATTCTGTATTCAGACACTTCAGTAGGGAAATTCTTTCTCCTGGGGAAAACACCTACTGATAGGATGAATGACCTATCTCCTTTTCTTCCTTTAAGTAGAGACAGATCCTACACAATTGATTTTGACTAGGTAACTAACTTCTACATCACCAAAGACTGTAATGTCCATGTTCTCATCTAGTTTACAAAGCACTGGAGGGGATAAACAATGGGAAATGTGTATGTCTGCAGGGAAGGAGGCAAATTTCTGCTGGAGAAGTGATAAAGATGTTATAATCAGAGGTGTCATTCTCACTTTTCATTAAGGCTCTGCTGAGTACAAAGGGATCATACATCACCAGTTCTGCTGCTGGTATTGTTTCCACCATCGCTGGTTAATCAAGGCACTGTGGATATTAGACTAGGGAAAGAGCTTTTGCTAGTAGCTTGCCCTGTTGGTAGTTAGGTTACTTTTTATCAGACAGGAGATGTGAGCCAAGATAATATGAGCCTCATTCTCCCCTCGTTTGTATAGCTTCTTTTGACACTAATGGTAGTTACATATCAGTGTTACCTTACAGTTGTCATTGTCTGTTTTGGGCAGGCTATTTTAAGAAATTGAGGTCAGATGAATACTTACTACACAGCTAAGGTTCATCAGACAGTAATTCCAGGTGACTGCATTAACATTACTCTGTGATGAACCCTGTCTTTAAGACCAAAATATTTCTTCTTTCTTAGTCATTTTCATAGATAAATAGAAACCAAAAGATACCTAGTTTAGTTTCTTGTAGCTGAACTAAGGGTGAATCTTTTTTTTTTTTTGTTTTGTTTTGTTTCTTTCTTTTTCTTTTAAATCTTTGAATCTTTGTCAGTATATTTTTATGACTCAAAACAACCCAGAAAAAGATAAATTGAGTAAGAATACTTCTCTGATGTTTACTGTATTTCAGAATTAATTCTTTTTCTGGCATTTTGTAACAGGGAAACTACAGTCTATACAGCTGTCAGTGTAAATGATCAGATTTCCCTCTTTGTATATATTAATACCACAGTGCTAAAGACCAAGAGCATATTGCTTCTTCTGATTCTCCTGTGAAAATATTTTACATAGGCAACTCACAGCTGTTTTAAGAGTGCTTAAGCAGAGCTTGTGAAGAAGGTGAATTTGTGAGGCAGGAAATGTTTATTTGTCCCGGGATTCCTTCTCTGAAGGTATGAATATCATCATTTCCTGTTTTCTTCATTTGTTACTCAGAATTAAAACAGAGAAAAAAAGACCAAAAAAAAAAAGTTTTTGTTCCTTAGTTTGACTAGAAAATAGTCAGGAGAACAGAGGCTGTCAAATTTTCCTCGAGGGATATTTACTTGATATACATACACAGCTAGACAAGTACAGGAAGAGTTTAATTACCTTCTAACTCTGGCATAAATTGAGACTGATTCCAGGGAAGGCAATAGAGCTACATTAGGGATAAACTTTAAATAGATAAGCTGGAGAGCAAAAGTATCCTCATTTGATGGGTGGGGAAATGAGATCCACAGAGATTAAAGACTGGAGCACCAGGAGATTTAGAGCAAGCACTAAGGTACCCAGCTCTGAAGGAGGCCCAGAAGCCAAGGCTAGATGGGTTCCTGGGGTTATTCCCATATTTTAAATTACTCAGTTTGAGTCTGCCTCTCCTTGTGTGAAGTACACAGAGAGCTGGCTCCAGGACCCAGCTCTCTCAGGGTGCCCTGGGGATACCAAGCCCTTTGCACTGCACCAGTGTGAAGTGACATTTAAGAACTGGTTTTAAGACCCTGTTGTGTAGAGTATGGACATCAGTGTCTCTTGTTCCCTGAGGGAGCTGGTCCAGCCAGGGGGTGTAACCTCTCTGATCTCAGGACCCCCTCCAGGTCTCTGACAGAGGCATTTGCCATTCCAGTTTTGACAAGGAGCACAAGTAGTTGTCTGAAATACTTGCTTATGAAACCCAAACACTTTGCAGGGCTGCAGGTCATTTCTTGGCTCTCATATTAAATAACTGAGCAGAGGGAAGAGCTGGGATAGACCCCTACTGCCTGTGTCTCTAGGAAATAACTACATGTTCTACCACAAATCTTGTGGGGCCACTTCAGGACAGATCCTTCCTGTGTTGGCCAACCTGAGCTTAACCCTCACTGAATTTTTCCCTTCACCAGCTATCAACATCCTCTTCCTCCCTCATTTTTCCCATTCCTTTGTTTCTGTAGATGCTCAGGTCTCATTAACATTTCCAAACCCCCACTGGTGTGGGAGAATAAAATACATATGGTTCACCATCATTACCAATAAGTGTATCTAGATTTTAAACTTTTATTTCATTGGTAGTCTGGGAATTTTTTAAATTTATTTTTAAATTCCTCTATCCAAACAAACACATAGTGAAAGAGACCAATTTCCTGGTCTTTTTTTTCCATGCCTTTCCTGATACACAACCCACCAAACTAATAGCTTCATGCTCTCAGTTTCACACCCCAGGAATGACACAGAAACGTACCTAGGACACAGGGACCAAAGAAAATGTACCAGAAAGAACAGACTTGGCCCTTACTATTATATCTTCCAGGATGAATTGATTTATTATTTTTTTTCTTAAAGCTATTCAGTTCAAGGAAGTCGTATGCTTCTCTCACAGACAATGTACTGCATTTCTGGAAATCCTCAGTGGGACCATTCTTCTCTCTTCCCCCAGCCCAGTCCTTTGTCCTCAAGACACCAAAGTGTAATGAAGTGACTTGGTCAAAACATGATGCTGTGTTTCAAAATAATATGGCATTCTGAAGGTGAATTCAAATTACCTATTGATGTGTACTTTACAGGCCTGATTTGTATGTTACAGGCATCCAGCCAGTACATATAATAACCATTTCTAATAACACACAAACACACATATACACTAAAGAACTCACGGAAAACAGAAAAGGTAATCTCCTTAGCGGGCAACACAAAATCTATAGTTTGTTCATTGCACAAACTGTCTCAGCTAATGTTTTGCACAACAATTGGTATATTTAATGAGAACTTTATACAAGTTTTATCCAAGGTATAACAGAAGCCTCTCTGATATCTCAGAAGTCTTTGCAGTGCCTTTTTTTTTTTTTTTTTTTTTTTTTTCTGTTGTTGTCCAGCCCAATCTGTGTTAACAGACAAGGCTGGACATTTACTTCTGGCAACAGCATAATTTATTTATATTCATCCGATACAGCCTTTCAGTAACTCCATGAATGCAGTAATCGGGAAAATGAAACTTAAATGAAAAGAGTGCATACAGCAATTTTTTCCCCTTCTTTTCTTTCTTCAGATGCTGTCATTGCCTCTACCTCTCAGCTCCTTTCTGTGCATTTTCTGCATCTATTCTGAATTTCTTTACAGATGTTTATACTTCGTTCTTCAATCCCTTTTGGCCATCTTTGATGCTCCTGAATAAACTCTGCTTGCTGCTCTAATCACAGCCACTTTCCTCACCTATATTCAAACTGGAAATCCAAGTTGTACTTTTCTGTGTGGAAAACCTTTCCTCTTTCTTGATAACATTATTATTATTATTTTTCCAAAGAAAGTCCTCAAATATTGAGTATACTTTGGAAAGTCATCACAAGTTGGGTATATACTTTATGGGGAGAAAAAAAGAGATGACAGATGACAGATGTTAGTAATTATCATTTTTATTAGTAGTGACTCTGAAATGATCTCCATAAAGACCCAGATCCTTGTCAAAGAGATGGAGAAAATACATCACAGAACAAAGGTACTGACTTGCTAAAGGTCATGTCACAAATGAGGATAGAAAATAGAGGTCAATACTTGCAAAATTAAGCTATCTCCTGTAGTATGAATCTGTTTGCACATGTATAAATCATGTTGGATCTATATAACAGAATATAGGCAATATAAAATGTTTGGTAACCCCTCATTTCCATGGCTCAGTATCAGGTGCTTCCCAGAATGGTATTAGAGTTTATAACACAGGTGGTTATGCCAAGAAATTCCAAGGGCTGTGTCTTCATAATCCTTAAAGAAGGTTTCTGTCTGTGATACAAGCTTGAATATAGTTAAGATACATTCAAAACAAACCTCGTTGTCTCTTTACGCTTTTCAGCTAAACTCTCAGATTCTCAGGAAAATGCTAATATGTAATGCTAATGGTAATATCTGGCCTGAGGACTGTCTTCATATCAGAAGTCCTGTGTTCAGCTGAACTTCTAGCTGATTGAGTTACTGCAACTCTGTTCATTTGGGGAGAAATGAAATACTAAAAACAAAAATAAACCTTCCTGACTTTCTTATGGAGAGGGTGGGACTCATCCTCCATTATTCCTTTCAAGCAAATGTATCTTTATGTGGGCCTGCAGGGTGTGGCTGTGGTAGGTTGGTGTGTGATCCCAAGTCAAATGTTTGGTTTCAGGAGTTTGCTGTCTTACTGCTTCTTTCAAAGACACATGGATTTGCAGAGTTTAGGGCCATTGTGCTTCTTAAGGCCAGTCCTTGATACAAATAATCCTAATTGGCTTAATTCCTGCTCAATGCAAGTTGTTTTCCTGTTGGTGTGTGCGGCCTATGAACTACAAGTGCTTCATGCAGAGTAGATTCAAAACATAGGTTTGAGAATAATCTTTGCACATCCATTGATCACAGGTCAAGATCTGGCTGTGAATGCAGACAGCCTTTGATCCTGCTAATGGGTACAGCTTGAGCAGCAAGTCCAAATCTTTTGGAAGATCACTGTGCTCTACTATGAGTTTCCAACTCACTTTTAGGCAGCTGGTCTCATTTTTAGTTTCTCATCCCTATCTCTTAGGCTGCTGGTAAGAAAAAAAAACCTAAACCAAGAATATGAAATTGATGTCTAAACCTTCACTGGGCATCCTCAAAGTCCATCTTTGCTGTTGCTGCTGTTTTTATTCCCTCTCTGCTTTAAAAATTAACCTGTACTCTTGCCATTCAGATACTCTTTCCAGAGCTTGCATGGCAGGTCTGTATGTAACTACCCGTTCTTTGATCAGTGCTAATTCATTTTCCAATCTGAATTGGACAGAGGTATATCTTCTCTTGGACATCCGTATATCTTTCATTTCTTCCCCTTCCCCTTCCCCTCCCCCTCCCCCTTGATCTTCCGCTTTCCCTTTCCCTTTCCCTTTCCCTTTCCCTTTCCCTTTCCCTTTCCCTTTCCCTTTCCCTTTCCCTTTCTCTTCCCCTTCCCCTTCCCCTTCCCCTTCTCCTTCCCCTTCCCCTTTCTCCTCCCATTCCCTATCTCCCATGGTAAATTTGGCTTTCTTTTTGTTCTGCCTTAAATAACACTCTAACACTTTGTGGGAACATTCAGTCAGGTGATCTAGACCAAAAATGTAGAATTCCTACCACCATATTAAGCCATTCAGTTATGTCTCAGATGAGAAAACATAAAGGCTTTATTCATATTGTGTGCTGGTTCACTTCCTTCCTCAATGGGGAGACTGTAACGTGAAATGGAACTGAGGACCTCATGGTACCACAGAGTGAAAAAGAAGTCATATGCTAAGGGAGTGACAGTCTTCCAAGGGATTCCTTTCACTGAACATAAGGGGAGAATTAAATCTAGCAACTATAACCTAGATCCAACTTCAGCCAAGAATAAGAAATTAATGGAATTATACTTCTGCCATTGCAATAGCCTTTATCTCTGACTGTCAGAATCTGGAGGACTTCTTCTTAGAAGATCCTGGGTGAATTTGATTGTGATGAGAGAAGATCTTAATTGAGTTCTAGGGACATCTGCAATCCAGAGGAGAAAAGAGTAAGAAAAAGCCACAGCAGGAAAATAAAGCCTTACAAAGTTTACTCTTGTTTTAGCCATTGAGATCATGTCAGGAAAAATAGCTAAAATAATAACGTATTTTATTTTCTTCTCATGTTTCTCTGTGATAGGGCTAGATACCTTTCTGAAATCTATACTTCACTTAACCAACTTGGACTTGGTGGTGACGATTTATCCCAGGTCTATATGGTAAGTAAGATCTGGGGAACAAAAAGTCGCTTCTGCCCTCAAAAGTTCATATATGAATCTATTCTGTAAAAGCCAGAGATTTTTCTACTCTTGTGACTATTTCTAAGTGCAAATCTGAAAGACAAGCACAACTAATGATGTGGGATAAATATGAGGGAAAATAATATGGAGTTTGTTATAATTATTACAGAAGTCACCTTCAGCTTCACCTTCAGGACACTGAAATCAGCCTGAAAAAAAAAAAGGTTTTAAATACAAAAGTGGTTTAAATACAAAATATGTTGTCTTCCAGCCAGGTAGGTGCTTCATGCCTTTGTCCAGATAGACGAGATGACATGTTCCACTGTGCTCTAAATTGAGATCTAGGTAAACCTTAGGGAGTCCCTGGCTAGGTCTGCCACCTGCCATGGTCTTAAGGGCTGCGCAATGACAGAAATTCCACAGTCTATCTCAGACTTTCTGTGATTATGGGTTAAGAACATCCTCTGAGCAGATAACCTAAATCCTTTCTGCTGCAGATTGAACCAGGTTTTTTTTGACCTGTCCTCCATGCCACTGGAGAACAATGGTTACTGTCATCTCTAAAACAATCTTTTATGCATGGAAGGAAAGCTAGATTGTCCTGCTTGAACCTCCTCCCACCTAGACCAAACAAACATAATTTCTGAAATCTTTCCTTGCAGGTCATGTTTTTCACTATCATATCTCTTCATCTATGTCCCCAGTGAAGAGTGAAGGCAAAAGCTATTCACGATATTCCCTGCCAGACCTCACCATTGTGGAGCAGAAAAGAGAAAAGTTTATCTCCAGTATTGCATAAAGGTTGCAGGATGACATTTTTGTCTCTTGTTACTATGACTGACTTTTAAAGTTGCCTGTAGTTTCCAGATCCTGATATGTGGTGATGTTTCTAGAGAGCTCCCACTATGTTAGGCACTTAGTCCTTTGTCCTCCCAGTTATATGTTTCTGTGCTTGCCTGGGTTAAAAATAACTGTATTTCTGACCATTTCTGCTGTTTACTAAGAAAATATGAATCTTGATCTTTTCTGAAGTTTCTGAAAACTTTCTTGAGATAATGCCATATGCTGTTTCTATACAGGCACTATAGAGGGCTTTTTTCAACATCTCAGCCATACTTCACATCAACTCCCCTTGCCACCCATTATAACTTCAGGCAGTTGATAGCAATTTTTGGAGTAGTTTTTACAAGTAATCCTGTACCTGCTTTGAGTGATCATACTCAGGCTCCAGAAGCTTGGTTAGCTGATAAGAATGACTTACAGGAATGTGTTGCAAACCTTAGAAAACTTCTGTTACACCAGTTTTTCACGTTCTCTCCATCAATTATACCAACTCTCCTATCATTAAAGGGAATCACACTGATTTGACATGATTTGTTCTCCCACAAACTCATGTTTCATCTTATACCCAAACAAATGCAAGCAAATGGTTTGGTGAATAATGTGTTCTAGTATGTTTCTAGGCATCAAAATGAAATGTGGACTGGCTCATTATCATCTGGATTTTCTTTTTATTAAAATGAGTCCTGTTCTTGTTCTCCTGCAGCACCCACACACTCCCTGGGAGTTCTGTGAGGCTCATAACCACATAAATGTCCAGCTTCATATCTTTTCCCAATTAAGACCAAGGCTCACAGAGTCCAAGCACAGAGCAGTTATCTCCCTTCTTCCTTGACCCGATGGCTTGTTCAAATTATGATCCACCAGCCAGCTGCATCTCTTGGTGTGTTGCCTTTCTCCTGTCTATATCTCCACCTTTATGCCATGAGTTCTCTGGTTGCACAGTCCTGTATATTATCCCCTCATGCATCCTTGCAGCAGCAGTATGAAATAAGCTTGAAAGACATTAGGTCTGTTTCATGCAAGGATGTTGCAAGAAAAGGACAAGATGCAAGCATGCCAAATGGGCACTGGACTACCAAAATGAGCTTCATTACCATTCTGTATCACAACAACAAAACAAGAAGACTTTCAGCAAAAAATGCAAGTCAGCCAGTTTAAAATAGATCAAAGAAAATATATTCTCTACAGTGTATTTTCACATGATATCAATGTGATGGGATGGACCTTGGCCTTCTTATTCGAGACGTATTTTTTTTCTGGAGACCGAGAGCCATATCCCTCACAATGACCAAGATCCTAGAAAGATTACAAAGAAAAATAAATACCATGAAGAAATAATTATTCAATAAAATGGTCCTTAACTAGGTTGTGTTTAAATGCTGCAACCCCAACCAGCTGATGTCAGAAGTTAAAAGGCCTCAGTTGAGGTGCAGAAAGTAACAGGCTAGTGAACACTGTTAGGTGAAATGGGATTAATCTCAACCACAAGATCTCAGTTACGGTTTCTGCAGAGGAAAAATGGTAACTGCCAGGCAAGGAAAGATAACTTCTTATAAAACACTTTACATTGTTGTCTGAAATAAGGTGGACACAAAATTAGGTGGACAAGGAATAAATTTGAAGAGATTATTAAAATTTCTGGGCATAAATAAATTTCTAATTATGAAGAGAGAATAAAAATCTCTGGACAATTCACAATTCTCTGCATCCATTATCAAGCCCTTTTATTGCTGTTAACATAAAAAGAGGATATGGAAATAACTGGATGAGTGATCTAATCAGAGTACCACTGACTGTTTTTCTATGTTTCTTTATGGTCAATGTTGCCTCTTTTTACTAACCTGCTCAGTTCTGGGTTTGCAGATTGGAAGTGGTTTTTAATTCTTATTCCAAAATCACAGTTTCTCTCAGCTGTGCTTCTTCTTCAGTACACAGACCCCAAAGGAAGCAGTAGCACTGGTACTGTAAGAAATGTAAAGAAACACCAGAGAAGGAAACATCTGATTGTGATCTTGTCTAGTAGTAGTTTACACACAGTTTTCCTAGAAGTAGATGGTACAGATAGTCAGAGCAAAGGTTATGGCTTCTGAGGCCTCCAGAAATTCTTACCAAAAATGTATGAATAAAAGATATTGGGAGGATGCAGATAAAACAAATTATTTTAAGAATTGCCTTCAGTTGCTCTGAAACAAAAACTTTCGGTGCTTTTTGTCAATGAGATAAAAGGAAGTGAAAAGAAAAGTGCAAGGCTGTTCAACCCACAAATATGCAGGTTGAGCAGGAGGAAACTTTTTAGTGTATTTACACTAAACAACTAAATGTTAAACATAATGCCAATCACAAAATTTATCTGAATCCTGCTTAAAAGGAAAACCCCATTTGAAAATAAAAAGGAGCAAAAAAAAAAATAAATACATTGAAATGATGATTCCCCAAAATGAATCTGAGCCTGTGAGAAGTTTAGTCTTTTTGGGCTGCCTTTTTTTTTTTGATGAATATGAAGGCAGTTTGCTCAGCCCTTGTTCTTTGTTCAAACTATTTGGTGCTTAGGCTTTCAGTTTCCTTGCTTGCTTCCTCAGTTCGCCCACTGTTGCATCTCTCCTGCTGTCTCCCTCCTCTCCTAGCCCACTTGCAGGGACACTTCTTGCAGAAGGAGCTGCATTGTTTGCAGGCAAATCAGGTGTCTGAGCTTTTACTAGACACAACTTCCTCTTAAACACAAAACTGCACTTCCAGCAATACATCACTGCCATTGTACAGGTTGGTTTGCAAGTAATTTTCTGAGGTCAGCATCCTTTGCTACACAAGGCCAGACCTTCAGTTATTACCTAGGTTATTATGAGGGAAATACAGCTGGCTGTGGGGGCTTTTGGATAATGGGTCTCTGCTTCTGGGAACAGCTTTGGTCCAGTGGTGAATACTATGGAGATCTGCAGGGACAGGAGGAGCTCAGACAGAGCTCAGCTCCCCTCTTCTCAGATGGCTGAATTGTGGCTGGGATATTTTTTAGCTGGTGCAAGGTGGAGCAGCCTCCTTGCTGTTTTGTTCTCTACCTGGATGGAGTTTGGTCCGTAACTAGGAAAAATATAAAGGTGCAGTGGATGCATTTAATTCTGAGGGCAGTGGGGCCAGGGTAGTTTAACACCTTGTAGCCTGGATGAGGCCGAGAGCTTGGCAAAGGTTAGCTGCTCACTAGCCCTGCTACCTCAGCGCCAGTGTACAAAACAAAAGGAGGTCTAGGAGGCACCCCGGGGGATGGGGGGGGGGGGGGGGGGGGGGGGGGTGTCTCTCATGACCTGGGCATTTTTATCCAGACTGTATAGTTTCCTCTCCACCCTGTGTATTACTGTGGGCTGGTACAGGTAAGAATAGTGTTTGATCATCTGAGTTTGCTATGTGGGACAGGAGCTATGGTGTGGGCCTAGGCTATATTTTGGTAGCACATTTCCATATGGGATCATCAGGAGTAACAGATTTAGTCCAAGAGTAAAGGCTCAGAGCTGATCTGGCAGCTGTCACACGTGACTTTCAATTGCTGTAAACATCATTTCAGGGCTTCCCAATTCCCTGAAATTTTCCTGATGCTAAACTAGCAGCCAGTGAAATGACTGCTGGAACAAAGTGCTGGGGAAATATTTTAGTTGACAGGACATTTTTTTTTTTTTTTAACTTCTGTCACAATTCCAGCCCTACATGAACCCTTTGTTTTGTTCTTTGAGGAGGGATTAATGATGAAAATTTGGCCTCGTAACAAGGAGTGGACATGAACTCAGCCCATTCAGAAAGAGATATTTTTTTCAAAGCAGAGCTGAGCCTGAACAATTATTTTCTTGGGTTAGAACAGGAACCAAACCATAACAAATTCTTTCAAGTTAAACTGGAAAATCTACTGATTTAGTTCTTTGGTCAGAAGGTTTGCAGAAATGTGCAGTGAATGGGAAGGTACATCAGGCACACTCAAGGCTGTTTGATAGATCCTTGTTCTTTCTGCTTTTCTAATTATTGATGAATACTTGTGACAGACTTCACTGGTCAAAATGGGACAACATAGAGTGCTTCAGACAGGTTTCCTGGTGTTTTACGAGGAGGATATGTGGGAAAAATAAGGTGGGGAGTCTTTTTTTCCTCCTTTTTTTTTTTTTTTTTTTTTTTTTTCTTCTTCATTGCATATTTCTGAACATTCATACTGATAATTCAGAGTTCCTACCTCCCCCACTCCTTGATCCCCAAGGTGCTTGGGTTAGAAACAGATCTGATGGGCAGCATCTGGTCCAACAAACCACCTTTTCTCCTTTTCCCCACTTTTAAAGCTGGAAGGGTTCCAGCAGCAGCAGAGGACATTAGTAGACCCGTGCGAAGTGCAGCTGTAGCAGAGAGGATGTGTAAAGCTGGTAGAACGGGTAGAAGAGAGGAAGAATGAGTTAGCCTTTTTCACTCGTGTGGGTGGGAGAAAGGTAATGCTATTAAACATCGTTCAGCTCCAAAGTAATGAAAAAAATTTACATGACAGACTGTGAAACTTCCTGTGAATCTGACTCATTGAGCTAACATTACCTTTCGGTGACTGGAGTGGCAATATGTAGTAAGCTGGCAACACGCTGCCAGAAAGGGCAGTGAGAGAGCTGTATCACAAATGTGCATCTTACTATTGGGATATCTTATTTATCTGTGGTTGCAGAAATAATATACTAAGCGTGTGGCAGTGAGAGCACCAGCCGGTCAGAGCACCATGTGCCCTCTCTATATGCAATAGGAAGTCAAGGCCAGCTCTAAGCACAAAAATGTCAGTGGTTGCTTAAATAGCAGGTTGCCACAGCTGGCAAAAAAAAAAAAAAAAAAAAAAAAAAGGCCATGGGCTTGTAAACTACTTTACCTATGCAAAAGCAGGCTGGCAAGGTGTACTGGGTCTGGCTGGGATGTTAACTTTCCCTGCAGCAGCCCATACAGTGCTGCGCTCTGCACTTGTAGCTAGAACAGCAGTGGTATCACACCGGTGTTGTGTCTGCTGCTGAGAAGTGCTGGCACAACATCAGGACTCTCTCTGACCCTCCTAGGGGGTGGGCAAAAAGTGAGAAAGAAACATCAGCAGGGCAGCTGACCTAAACCAACCAAAGGGATATTCCATACCATATGGGGTCACACTCAGCAATAAAAGGTGGAAAAAGGAAGAAGAGGGGAGGGGTGGGCTCTCGTTGCGAAAATGTCTGTCCTCCTCCCGAACACCGGCTACGTGCGTTGAGGCCCTGCTGCCTAGCACGGTAAAACCACCACACAAGGGAAGGGCAAGGATACACAAACGTGACAAGCCCTGGGAAAAACAGCCAGCCCTAGCAGCTATGGGAACTGCAAGGCTAACCCCAGGGCTCTCCTTCCACCAGTTTGTCCCAGTCATGACCCTCTCCTACCATGAGGAGCTCTTTCTCCTTGGGGTTCCTCAGGAGAAGCTGTTACCTCTTCAGATAGAAATCAAGAAAAGCAGTACCAGAATACTCTGTTTCTATCTTAATGAGATTGATCATAAAATTGCTTCCAAGCCTGCTTTGGTCAATGGAAATCCTTGCTTCCTTCAAGGAAGACTCTGAGGACGTCTTCAGGGGAGTAGATTTTAAGGAGCATCCTTAATAATGTGAAATAATAACGTTTGTTAGCACTTGAAGATGATGGTAATAGTTTGGAGATAGGTAATCAGATGATAATGCCAACAACAGTTGCCTCAAAGCTGAAGAAGTGGTGGCAGTTGAGCAGGTGTTCCTCATCTTACATAGATTTTCCATGGAGGTTTAGGGGGGAACCAAAAGGCTAGCCATGGATGTGACCTGGTGGTGAGAGCATGCTGTGGAGCCTCTGCCATGGGACACATTCATACTGAGGGGCCTTGAGTCTGACTCAAGCAGCCCAGGTTTTGAAGGAGGGAGGTCACTTTTCTCTGCTGTGAGTGGTAGTCACACCTTGGCATTTCCCAAGTAATCAAGTGTAAGCTTTGTGCCTGTGCCCACTCAGCATGGCTGCAGAACATCCCTGTCCCTAAACCCTTCCAGACAACAGATGCCATCAGACTGCTGACTGGAGAGGTAGGAGGAGATTCAGAGTGCACCAATAAGAAAAGTGTTGGCTTTCTTTTTACCTTCCCTAGTGACTTGTTTTGGTTTTGAATAAGATTTTTTTTTTTTTTTATTTTTAATGTTTTAGAATTACTCTATACCCTCAAATACAAGTGGGTAATGATCACCAAGGAGCACTGTGCAAGGGTTAAAATTAAGAATTTATGTATTTTTTCCTATCTGGGGCAGTAGAAAGTGCCACACTCAGAAGGCAAAGTCCTTCATAAGCATCCCACCTCCTCTTAAAGTCAACAAACCAAGTGTTTTCTCCATGGCTGGGCTTTGGCCCTTGTGGTTCAAACATGAACAGTGGGGCAATGAACTCATTATGCTTTCCTGGTCTGGATGGAGACTGTTGTAGGTTTCTCTTCAAGGGCTACTCCATGCAGGGGTTCCACATTCAGGTCATGGTGGTTTTGGGATGGGCTATTCAGGATACTGCCAGTGTTATTTACGATACAGACACCTGGCCGCTAGGAAGTGTGCTCAGACCACCAGATGGATTACATCTCCTCTACCAATCAGCTGGGAGAAGCACAGCTCTGAATTTCTCTGCTTTAGGCTGAAAGTTCCAAATTAGGTTTCTTTTGAAGTCGTACACCCCTTTCCTCCTCCCCTCCCGGCCCCCCCCCCAACATCCTCTCCTTCCCTCCTTGCTGCTGCATAATGCTACGGGGAAGAAAACAGGGATGACTGACACCAGATTTATTTGAAAGGTGCTTTTAAAGCATTAGCCTGGGGACACTGTGGGAAGTCTGGCCTCAGGAGGTGAGAGGTAGCCCAGGAGTCAGGAGAGGAAGGTGGAGCAGGGCCAGCTAAAGCCAGGTTAAGCCAGCTCTTCTGCGTAGCTTTTAAAGTTGAAATCCTGCTGCCCTCAGCTAATCTTACATCTGCTTGTCAAATAACTATTGATTTTATGTGCAGGTAATATTGTGTCTTAGTGCAACGTATTTGCAAGCATGTAGACATAAAATGATAAGTAGAATAAAGAATAGATAGATACATATATGAATTGATATTTTGCACTTGAATACTATACTGAAGACTGGTGTAGTATTGCTTGAGTGAAAATCAATAAATAGTAGATGATGGAGAAGCTGGAGAAAGCACCTATCTTCCTACCAACTTGCCAAATCCTACCTTGTCACAGAAAGCCATTGAAAACTAAGTCACCTGGCTGATTTTTGGGCAATTGCTTGAATAGTAAATAAATACAAAAGTCTTATTCTGCCCAATATCAAACCTTTGTGTTTGACTCCATGCCCACTGAAACAAATGGGTCTTGGATGGTCTTTTATGCTGGCTTTTGCAAAATTTCTGTCTAAGGCATATTTGCAGTAAGAATATCAATGAAAGAAGAGATATATCTGTAGCAGATTTTTATTACTCTGCGTGATGTTTTGTATACAGAGGTAGTACTTGCAGATACCAGTTATAGGTCATATAAGGAAAGAGCACCTGCTATCAGAACTGGACTTCTTTATTATTCTTTAGAATTTAGAATAATGTATTTGATATACATTTATTTATGTCTACATAATTTATCTATCTAGCTATATATTATAGATATGTATTATAAATAAGTATTATAGGTACATATAGACAATATAGTATGTATTATAACATCTATAGTTATCTATAGCTATTATAAATGAACATGTGTATGCATGTCTGTGTGGTGTGTACGTATTAGAAAGCTCTGTGTATATTTGGAAAAATCCTCTGTGTTGTATAATGCAGAAAGACAGTCAAACATTCAACAAGGATTCCAGGCAGTGTGAAGGTAAGTTGAGTGAAAATGTTTATGTGCATGTTCAAAGCTGGGGAAGTTTGAATCTTGTACAATACAATTAAAATGTGTATTTTAGTGATAACTGAATCAGAAATAAACACAAAGAAAATATGAGAGAAGAAAGGAGGAAAAAATTACGCACTGCCGACATGCTCTGAATTAATTTGCTAGGTAGAAACCATGATGTCGATGTAGATACTATATCTGCAGCTAGCTCCACAGTGAGAGGAATAACCTCTATCTAATACTGTGTTGATATGAAGGTCTTTGACACAGTTTGAAAACACGAGTGATACATTAGAGTTAAAAAATAGCATTTCTGCATTATAGGGTCCAAAGGAAATAATTTATGCTGCAGGCTTTTTTGTTCTAGTGACGATTATTTTATGAGAAATAGGTTTTGATTTCTAAACTTAGCCATGCTGCCCACAAACGGTACTTTCTGGGGATTAACGATTGATCTTTCCATTCCTCAGCTTTTCTTGGTTCTCTTCACATCTTCTGCTTTCCAATGTGAGTGTGTGTGTGTGTGTGCAAGCTCTGTAGCCAAATGCGGAATAGTCATCTGGCAGAAGCAGTAAGCCACAGGGATACAGACATAATTCTGTCTCCAAATTTTAGTGTGTCCTCGGTCTGAAGACCAAGGCTGAAAGATTAAAGTTTGACATTCATTTCTGTTGTCCACTGAAGGGATAAGGGGATTCCTTTTCATTGGTGTTTCGATCTCATATTGGCTGAAGTCAATATCCAGGCAAAACCTCTGCTGATTTGAAAAGGGGGGTCAGAACAAAGATTTCAGAATTAGAAGGGCAGCTCAGGGGAGTGCTCAAGCTTATGCTGAAATTTGTCCCTCATGAGATGGAGCTGTTAATCTTTGTAATTTAGGGAAGCAACTTGCATGTGTTTTATGTCCCTCCAGTCCAGGCAAGCCATCAATAAATCTTTCGGGTGGGCAAAACTGGTTGTGCAATTGCTGGTGAACTGCTAGACAGCTACTAATCCCATGTCTCTAATAACTGATCGTGCCCTTGTATATTTATTGTCCTATCTTCTATACTTTGACCCATTTGTGCATCTCCTGCAGGGCAAATATTAATCTGGTGGAACTCTAAGTCTGATTGTCTACTGACTACTAAATTACATTGAAATAACGTCAGTCTGGACAGTCTTTGCTGGAGCTGGCTGGACAGAGCAGAAGAGCCCTTGTGAAAAATGCCTTTCTGTATCCTTCTAGATGCAAATTCACTTCTTCAAACTTCAGATTCTTATTAGAAGTGCTTAAATTGGTGATATGTTCCACAGTTGTCTTATGTTTCCTCTGTAATCAACAGAGCTCAATTGTCACCTGCTGAGGGTGATTCTCCTTATCTCATGTATGAAATGTTCTGTGGTTATCACTATCTTACCTCAGGAGTAACTACCTGCCTAAATTAGGTGATCCTGTTAGTGCCTTAGGTGGGATAACCTGGTCCTTGTCTTGAACACACAGGATACCTCAAGTACGTTTTAGAACAGAAAAAGAGGAAAACAAAACCAAACAAAAAGAATGGCTGCTACACATCTGACTGCTCATGCATTGAGCCAGGCCAAAGCACCTGAAACAAGTGAAAGCATTTACCATTCATGACTTCCTCATGTTATTATTATTATTTTTTAACATCATCATGTACTCAGCTGATACAGAAAATACCACTTGACCCAGTCAAATAGTGGCCAATAATCCAGCTGAGCATGTAATGATTACCAATAGGTTAAAATCTGTTAACATAAACTGCTGGGGCAGTGTTTTGAAAAACAAGTGCATTCTCAGAAATCATGTGTGGTTACAGAAAAATGAAGATCAGTGGCTGAATAATTATGTATTGGTATATCATTGAATTCAGGTAATTCAAATTATCACCAATAGTTTAGATGGCCTACGCAGCCAATGTGCTCTCTGTGGACCAAGTTTTGCAACCAGTGACCATAGAGTGGACTGAGGCACCTACGATCACATCCAGCCACTTTCTGTGAGCTGGATCACCAAATACCTGCCTGGGTCTGAAAAAGATGTGGGTGGCCTTTTTTACAAATCTAGAGTGAGACTTAATCATACATCACATGCCTCCAGGCAGACACATTTCTTGTTCAGCAAATAATAAGTACCTATAAAACCGTACCAATATCATAAACGTGATCAATAGTACAATAAATATTTTTTATAGGAGCACTCCCATCTGTGATTTTCCTTCTTGTTTTAGAGATTAGAGAAATACAAATAATTCTGAGCTTTTATGATTTGGTCCTACTTCTATTTCACAACCCTCTTTTCCTTGCTGACTGTTGCGAGAAAGTTTTTGCTGAGCCCTGATGACCTCTGCACCTTAAACTCTGTGCTAATCTCGATGTACTCCTTTGCATTTTAGTTTGCTGCATACCTTAAGGTGAGACTGGCATGTCTTGCATTGCAGAAAGGAATTTCGGACTCAGAACCTGTATTTTATGGAAACACATTCTCCTGGTGGAAACACGAGTGGTTCAGGCATATCTTACTTTTTTGACATTGCAGAAAAATAATGTTGGGGCAAGGCAGCTGGAATCTTTCCTCCACTGTGTAGATGCTTTGAGAAAGAAAGAGAAATGGGGAAGGTGGAGGTTGGGAGAAAGTTGCCATCCGTTCCTCTCCTATTGCTTGCAATTAAATAGCAGCATTCAAGGGGCAGTGTTGGATTTTAGGGCAGCTGCCTGGGCTTTGTTACTGCCCTTTTTAGCTATGTCTATTTTGTATCTCAGGAAATAAGTTAGAGAGCAAGTTGAAGTTGCCAGACCTTCACTATCTAGCTTTGTGGAGTCAAGATGCCTTTATGTAATGCAGCACACCAAACTGTTTGGCGTGCCTGCAGATTCTATTTGTGTGTGGTCTTGGGTCTTTCCTGGAAAAGATCTCAGACCATTTGATTCGTATGCCCTCAGTCACATGGCTTTGCCACAGAAAACTGGAAAAAATGGTGCCTGTTGTGTGCCCGTAGTACACATGACCTCTTGAGGCTCATCGCTCCCCTAAAATCTGTGTTTCAGTACAGTTGTGTGATCAGGCTTTGGCCATGAATCATGTCTGGGTTTAGCATAGTCTTCAACTCCGGGTGTTACAAATACCTGGAAAGAGGTTTGGCTTTAGATTCAGACAATTACATTTATACACAATTGGACTTTGAAGAATGATTCAGCTGTGTCTGCCACATACAGCCATCTTGGTGGCCGTGACTACCCTCACTGCATCTTTACCTCTTTACCTGAGCCTATGGCACTGTGAAGTCCCTGCATGGGCCCTCAAAATATTGAATCAACTGAATTTCCTCTGTATCATTGTTCTGTTGGGTAAGGAATAATAGGAGTAAAAACTTACAACAGGGAATGGATATCCTTAGACGTACATCTGGGCATCCTTAGATGTCAATCACAGGACCAATTATCCAAAGATTTACAACATAATTAAGGAGTTTTTCCATTGACTTTGTAAAGGAAGGAAGGAAGGGAGGGAGGGAAGAAGAAATAAATAAATAAATAAAAGGAACAGAAAAGGAAAGAAAACAGAACAGCGAGCAATTCTCTTCAGAGAAGTAGTTGTAGTTCATTGAACCTTGTCTTCCTTTTGCCTCCCCGATCTTAGGTAAACATTTGAGTGAAGTCCAAATCAAATACACACACCAAAATAGCATAGGGTGTAACTGATACAATCTCCAGTACTAACAGAAAAAGCTACTTTGAAGGGGGAGGAGAGAGACCTTTTCCTAGAACAGCTATTGCTTGGGTGAAGGCTATCGCTCTTTTGACTGTACAATGGGAATTAAGTACTTCCTATAGCAAGCATAACAAAATGTCCTGTTCTAGAGATGTGGCACTTTCTAGATGGTAGAGGAGCTCTAAACATTCAGTGCTCTTTTACAGTGCTTCTTTTGAAATTGTCCTAATGCCCCTCATAAATGTTTTGACTCCACATATTGGGGTAAGTAATAAAGGCATCTTTCCTATGCAGTAGCAACTTGTCTGAATGATGTGTGAGTTATAAGGAGCAGGTGAGGATGAATGGCAACGTAAAAACAGGGAGGAGAAATTCAAGCCACAGCTGTCAGTAACTTTGACCCATCTGCAAACCAAAGACCACCATGCAGTGCTGTGCACACAGCTAATTTCAAGGTTTGGGCTCTCACCTTCTTGGTTAGGTGACAGAGGAGACTGATAGGGCCAGAGGAGCATTTGGATATTAATCAGACCAAGATAGCCTAGCTCATTTAAATGCCTTAAGTTAGCTGTGAGGAGGCTCAAAGCTCATCATTTCATGTCAAACAACTGCTTTGAGAGGCATCACATCTAATCCACACTGAAGGAGTCCTCATATGCCTAATGTGTCTAGACATCCTGAATTTTAATATCCTACAACTTGCAGGGATCTAGAGCTGAAGGAGACACCATCGTGGTCAAAGCCTGTGCTGCATTTTCAGGGGTATAAATCAGTGTAACACCACCCATGGCTGGAGCTGCATATATTTGCACCAGGTGAGGATCTGGCTTCTTGCCAGAGCTGGCTGTTACAGAAGATACAAAAGACCTTTAGATGAGGAGGAGGTTATAGAAGGGAGTGGTGGCTTATTATGAGGATGGGGCTGAGCCTGCTTTTGGGACAAGTCCATGTAGCTGTTTAAGGAGACAGCAAAATACAGGCCCGATGTGTCTGACACACCTGGTCTTGCTTTCGGAGGATGAAAAAAGGATCTTCAACTTCTTTTGCAGTTCTATGCATGGGCTGCCCCATGCGTTTATGCTGTGCCATACACAGTTCTCACCATTGCTTTGTGTGGGGGACGAAACGTTCCTCTCTGGAGCAACTGTGATGTTCTGGGAGTGTTGCTGCTGGCTGTTAAAAGGCTGCTGCATTTGCCCCAGAGGAGAGGAGGGGTACGGATGCGCACCAGATTTCTGCATTGTGTGAAAGGAGCCTTATAATTATCTTATACATTACAGTTGGGAGCCTTAGGCAAAGGGTAGGCTCCTGTGCTTTCTCCTGACCCATTGTATGAAGTTTCATGTGACACAGGGTGGGGACATGGCTGCCTTTAGACGTCTTGGTCGTGTAATGATAGTCATTACGTGACAAATGGGGCTGGGCCAGCCTGCCTGGGCATGGGTCGAGGTTGGACCATGTGGCTGCAGGACATGTTGGGCGCTGTGGTGGGAAAGGAGCTGGAATACCACCAGGCTCTGGGACCCATGGACTTGTCATTGGGCTTCAGGGGTGGGCCATGTCCTGTGCGGGTCTGTGCTGCATCCTGACATCTCTTCTGAACATGGAGCCCACATGCTGCATGTGGTAAATGCTAAACCAGCTGCCTGCCACTGCTCAACCCAAGAAGGAGAGCTGTTTTCATGATCTCCTCCTTACTCATCCTCTGATGAGGTCCCACCTGCATTTTGTCCCTTTGTTTCCAGAGACAAGTCAGCTCAGCACCTTTCCCCACCTTTCAGCTTTGTCTCCACAATGAAGAGCAGCAGGAGGTGGTGTACCACACAGAGCCACCTTCTCCACGGTGGTCCAAAATCTCTCTGGGTAAGCCAAGATGGGTTAAAATAGGAAACATAACACCTCTGTATGAGCAGGTTGTGCTTAGCTGTTGTCACTGTGGTATAATATGAGAGGATTTGCTCTTGCAAGGAGGGACAGATGCACTGTAATCCCCTTTAGCCTGGTCCAGCGCACCATGTGTGGTCTGGGTGCTGAGGTGCTGCAGCAGATCAACTGGCTCGTTCAGACCGTGGCTGCACCCAGCCAAAATTAATTCCAGGATTAATTCTTGAGCTGGCTGTGGTGAGGCTGTTCATCCCATAGAAATGCTACAATTGTTGAACTAATGGTATGGTTGCTGCTCAGAAGAGGATGAAATCAAATTCACACAAAATTTCCACAAAGCAAAAAAAAAAAAAAAAAAAAGGGTTTTGTTGGGTTTGTCATTCATGTAATTCAAGATGTTCGCTTTGTGTCCAGCTTTCTTGTTTGAACTTTACTTTTATTTTTGTGAGTCTGTATTTCTTACCAAAAAGCCAACCTGGTGGCAAAAGCACACAGCTGCTCTTTGCACATGCTGAAGTGAAATGTTTTGATCACCTTAAGAAGTTTTTTCTAGTAATTCTCGAAGCCCCCCATCTTGCTCAAATGGGTCTTGGACCAGGGGCTGGGGCAGCTTCCAGGAGCTGACAAAATCAGAGTTTTACAAAGAATTCCTTGTCTGCGGCGCACCCCACCACCCCACCCAGGGGAGAGTAACAGAACAGGAGAGTGATTATGGGAACTCATATCACTGAAAGATCAAGCTTCAGTTTAATCACCTCTTGTTAATTCCTTTCTTATATTGGATTTTAATACATTTTTAATCTCTTTTTCATTCTTCATGCATTATCACCTGGGTGATCTGAGTGAGCAGGAACCAACCTGATGCTGGGACTGAAAGGCAGCAGGGGAGGTGTAACAGCAGAAGCCAAAATTCCCGGGAGGTTATGGAGGAGGGACTAAAGCTGAGGACTTGGTCTGGCAGCAAAGGTTTACACTGGGACTCACGCAAGATGGTCCTGTTGTGTGACCTTGAGTCTGCATTGCTCTGGCCTCTCAGTTGCCTATTCAATTATAATCTTCCTGAGTAAATAATTTTTTACTGAGTATATACAGCACCAAGCACAAAAACTTCTTCTGAGCTAGACCCTCAAAGAAATGGCACACATGCAAAAAAGAAAAATCTTGAAAACTTAAACTAATGAGAGAGAGAACCTGTCAAACATCCCTTTCGAGGGATTTCTCCCATCCCCCTCCATGATGAACTTATTTTTCCTTTAGTTCAAAAAGACCCTTATCAACGTTTCAATCTTTCCATGTAAATACACTGACAAGTGTCAGGCCCTGGCAAACCTATAATTAAGGCTGAGCACAATTTGCTAATAAAAGCTAAGAAACTCTGGGTTGAGTTTAGTTACATTATCCCCACTGGGCACTTTCCATCAGAATCTTTTATCTGCCTCTGCAAATGCCACTTTGACATTATTTTTACTGAATCAATCAAACGCGGACACTACATGCATTCTCCTTGCCGAGAAGATGCTCCGGCTTCAGAAATAAAGATTTGTTGTTGTTGTTGTTGTCATTGCAGCTCCTCTGACTCACAAAGCACAGTGAGCTTTTGGAAGGAGAGAAAGAATGAGAAAAATAAAGGGGGGGTTGGGAGGGGGGAAGAGAAAGAGAGAGAATTGGAGAGAGAGAGAAAACGTGAGCCAGAGATTGTGGCAGGCTTTACAAATTGGCACAGTCTTATCAACAGCATTTCATGGTTTTCTGGAACTCTTTCAAAGGGAACTTGCCTTTGTGTGCACTGGCTTAAGCTTTACTAATATTTAAAGCTATATTTAAAAGTTTATGAAAATTACTTCTGATTTCCTCTGTCTCTTAAAAATCGCCGAGGCCAATGTTTGCTTCTTGCTGTTATCCCTCTCACACCCCTTCCCCCAAAGTTTCTGTGGTTTTCCCGTCCTTTTCGTCCTTCCTTGGCAGTCTTTCTGCCTTTCCCTCCCCCTCTGCTGCGGTCCCATCTTCCAGCCTCATTTCTAGGGTGGTTGGTAGAAGGGTTTTGTTTGATGGGTCTGTTTGTAATGGGTGAGGTCCAGCTTTCAGCAGCGCCACTCTCCACTACATCAGTAAGTACATAAGTAAATACATCTCTCACGCTCTCTTTCTCTTGGGTCCCTGCTTGGACAGAGGGTCAGCTGGCTTTTTTCCTTACTTCTGCCTCTCTACAGCTACGTCTAGGTCAGCATAGTACCTCTGATAACTCACTGCAGCATCCTCAAGCAGATGTTGAAATAGCTCAGGTGGTCCTTAGCGCAGGCACGTGCCACTTTTAATGAGATTCAAGGGGGTGAAACCATTCCAGCTTTCTACTGATCGGTAAAGGAATGGCGCCTACAGCCAGATTTGCCTACAAGCAATGTTATTTTCATGAGGGTGGGCACTCAGACTCATGCTTTACATGAGCACCAACCACCAGCAGCATACTCTTGGGTTTAGCTCTGCTAAAGGGCAGTGGTGACATTTAGGGTAGGGCTTGCCTGGCACCCTATGATGGCTGTGTTTGAGCTCTTCATCCTTTTCAAATCATTGTGCTGGCACACATATCTGCAGAAGAATTGCATCCTAAAAATATTCACTTCTCTCCAGTGCTGTTGATTGGAGCTGGAGCGCTCTGTCAATATCCTCATATCTCTCTCAGATATGTGGAAATAAGAATCCTTTCTGGGGGTATCTGTTGAAATTTTCTCCTTTTTATTTTTTTTTTATTTTCTATTTTTTATTTTTAAACTTTATACCTTGGGTATATCCAGCAGCAATGTCCTGCTTTCCTAGTTTAGATCTGGGTGATGAAGGCATGGGTGGCTTTCCCTTTGCAATGTCCTGAAAAGTGCCTGCTTTGCACCTGGGGTAATTTGGTGGAGCTATGCTGGCTTCAGACAGGATGATCTTCTCTGACTTTGCTGACTTCAAATGATATAGGCAAATGTGCCCTTTCTGAGGAAGTGACCCCTTACTTTACCTTATTCTACGGCATCAAAAAGAACAGCTTTGTTGTAGTAGAATATCAGGCAACACTCTCATCTCTCAAAGCTTAAAAGTACATAGGAATGAACCACAAATAAAAGCTATAAATGTCTCCTGTATCCCATAGTGTATCAGTTATAAGCAAATCCTTTATATAAATGAACTCCAGATCCTTTAGATTCCCTTTGAAGAAATCTTGTCCTCTGGCAGCTGGAACTGCAGTGGTGGGAGTGACAGAGGTAGTGGCTGGGAGACATGTCTGTCTGCTAGAGATAGGATCAACGTTCCTGCAAGGGACAACTGCAAATTTGGTGTTACAGTGAGATTATAAATCCCCTTAGATTTTACTGTTGGTTTTGGAGAGGGAAGGAAAATAAACCCAGCAAATTATGATATCTCTGTCTATATATAGATATAGATATGTACATAAATTATTTACAAATCTGCATATAGATGGCAACACCGTGTTATGCGGTAGAAGGTTTATTATGCTTTAATGCATTAATCAATACAGGACCAATGAAGTGACCGTCACTATTTTACAAGGCAGGGGATTGCTAAGTGATTTGCCTGAGGCCAGAGAATAAATCAGTGTCTCAGATGGGATGAGAAAGGAGAAGGCTCCCGTTCAGGTGAGGTTCTCGACAGATCAGGCAACACCTGAGTGAAGCAAGGCCTAAGCAAAGGGTAGTGGTGGCCTGTCACTTTGGTATCCATCACTTTGTTAAGAAGTGTCTGGAGGAAAGCTCCTTTGCCCCCTCTTCTCTTTTCTCATCAGATGAAATAGCAGCCAAAGGTCTCTTTTCATTTTCTACCCCCAGACTCATCTTAGTCTCATTTTCATGCCTTCTGTGTCTTGGAAAATGATTTTCTTTTTATTTTCTAGAGGTCAGACAGCTCAGTGTGAGGAAGTTCATACCCTGGGCTCAATTTCCCTGCAACAACGAGATCCTGCCATAGTAGCTTGCACTTTATAGAAAACAACAGCACCTATTAAAAAGCAATGATCATGCACACCAAATAATTAGTGTCATTAATTATTAGTACTGTGGCATAACCTGCAGGGCCCAATTAAGATTCGAACCTTATCATGCTAGGCTGGGGAAACATATTAACACACAGCTTTGGCTTTGAAGATTTTGCATTTTTAATGGACAGAATTAAGAATGGGGAAAAATGAACATTTTCTTCCTATTTTGCAGGTGGAACACTGGGACTTGGAGGTATTGAGCTGCCCAAGGTCACAGAGGCTGTGGTGAAGACGAGAACTGAACTTGTGCTCCTATGTTCTGATCGAAAAGAGCTCCAAGATGGAGTTTAAAACTATGGTGAGGTTTTAATATAACAGGGAAACTAATAAACTGAAAAGAGAGCTTGGGAAGGAAGGAGGCTTGGAGAGGGATATGTGTGATTGTGCTTCTCACACTCAGGCTGTTCAATGGCTAATAACAACTGGTCTTAACTGAGATGCTCCAGGGGATGTCTTATTTCATCCCAAGCTACTTAAAGAGCCAGTTAGTCTCAGAAAACTCTGAGCCTATAATCTAATGCCCAAATAACAACATTTGCCATTAAGTCACTGTGAGGGGAACATGTATGTATATGTATGCATATTTACAAATATATACATATATAGTGTTTTACTTGTTTAACCTACATCTATATGTATATATAATAACGCATGCACACACACACACCCTGCCCTGTCTTAAAATAATATGACTAAGGAGTGGGCCTACCATTGTAGCCTGGAAATTTAGGTGATTTAGAAGTTGTCATTAACATTTTTAACAAAAAGTGTTTCATTTAAATTCTTACTTTGAAAAGCTGTGCTCAGCTGGGAAGACTCAAAGAAAAGCACTCATGCAGTGACAGAATGTTGTATTTTATCATATGCAGAATAAAATACTGTTTTATTTTGATTTTTTAAAATATGAAATTACATTTCTACATAATATTTGGAAAAGATTGGAGGTCAATATTAAAGTATTCCAAAATTAGCTTGTTTTGACGTTTAATCTCTAGGAGGAAGAAAGACAAAAGAATTTTTATTCCAGGTGGAAAAAAAAGACGAGAGTGATAAAAAAATCCCATAAAAAGAAATATTTGATTCCTCTAGATGGGAAATAAATTTTCCTCTGCCTCCATGATTCAGCTCCCTGATAAAAGTGTTCTGACAGATATAATACACTTTCCTCCCTTCTAACTGTGTTGTTTAAAGCACAGAAGGACCTGCTGCAGAGATGAGCAGGGCCAAGTCATGGAGACCTCATTACAACCTACAGGAGAAGGGTTTCACTTGCAGCCCTCATAGGTGTGTTGGTTTGTGTTAGTTTGGTACATGTAGCCAGTTATTATGAGTTCCCCATCTTCTGGGGAGCCTGCAGATGCTGACTCTTCCACTGAACAGCTTGGCGTTGTCCTTAGAAAGAACACTGGAAAATGGATTTCTCCACGCCACAGAGTGGGCACCCAAATTAGCAACTGCTTTTCAACATAACCCTTCAATCTCCCTGCAGGTGCAAATGAGGCCGATAAAACTCACTCACAAAGCTGTTGCAGAGAAAGGTATAAATCTTTGCAGCACCTTCAGGTGTTAAAATGATAGGCATTGAGGAAAAGCCAATGTGGAAATGAATCATTCTGTCTGGGGGGCAAAACTGTGATAACACTCCAGAAATTTGTCCTGAGGGTCAATCATTGCATGGTGAAGAAAGAACAAAATTCAGAAGAGCTGTTGACTATGTGAGCTCTGTCCAGTCTTTGCACAGATTAAGGCCTTATGGGAAGAGAAATGAGGGAGTGCATATTTGCATTTGTTTTGCAGAGTGAATGTGTGCAGAACAGCAGCTTTAATCCTGGAACTTCCAAAGTGTTGAATGCTTGACTTGGAGATATGAGTTGGAGTTGTTTGATTTTTTTTCCCTTTCTTTGCATCTCTTTACACAGACATATTAGATAGGCAGCATATATTTACATAGTGGATTTATGAAGTTGTATCTGGATGTTTTTCTAAATTACTGTGAAACTAACACTTTTCAGATCCCGTTTACTCTTTTTGGGCCTACAAAGAGGGCATCCCAATTTGTGCTTCTGCTAGTTTGCAGGTTTTACATCATGTCTGTCTTCCTGATGCCTTAGAGACTTTTTCCGTTTTCATGTATTTCCATCTTTCTCTTGAGCTGCCATTTAAATGACCTTTCCCATTCACCCTTAAAATTCCACCCAACCGAAAACTAGTCCTGCCTCCAGGCCTGTGACTGTGGCCTCTGTATCCTCGGACAATGGAACTAGGAAGGAGAAAAAAAAAAGGGGGCCGCGGGGGGGCGGGGCGGGGCCCGGGACACGCATTCCTGCAGGTCCTCGGTGTGTGGATAACAAACAGGGCACAAGAGGCAGGCATGTAAATCAGAAATCACTCCATTAGCTTGTTAAGCGTTTTGGAGTGACACCACATACATTAGGAGCCACAATGGAGAGATACTGGCCATTTGATATTCATGAGATGAGGAAGGTTTAAGAAGAGAAAAAGGAAGGGGGAGGGAGGGATGTGGGCTTTCTAATGTAAACACCATTATCATTTGAAAATCAATTAGCTCCTTGCACTGAGGGAATGACGAGACTTAAGGCCCTTTCTGAACTGCTATTGTGAGCCTGGGTTATTTACTTTAATTAAGAGGAGACAGAGTGGATTATTGTCTCAAACTAAGAAGTTGGGAAGAGTCAGAAAATTACACTCTACCTCACTGCACAACAAAGCCAGGGTAAGAGACAGGCTCCAAACACAGCAAAGTCGGGAAGAAATTAGCCTTTAATCTGGATTCGTCCTACATAAGGCGCAATCAAAAGGAAGCCAGGTTCAGAGCCTTCCGGCTAAGCATGGGGCTTGATATTGGAGTGACTGTCACTGCCAGCGCTTCTGTTGAAGTTTAATGTTTGGACAGGAAGGGGCTTTTGCCCCTGGATGGGTTAGAGTTTGAGAGCAAAATTTATTTTGGCCTGAAAATTGACACACTGAAGTGTCAGGTATGGGGCTGCATTTCCTTCTGCTTGCTCCAACCCAACAATGGAGCAACGTTTTACTTTAGAAACAAATATATTTAATTGTTGATGCAAAGATATTTCCTGGATGAAGATGCTTATATTTTTTGTCTCTTATTTAATACAAACAGCTTGGATTAGGAGAAAAGGAGAAAAAAATGGAGAAGAAGGAGGAAAAAAAAAAAAGGAATTTGGCAAGTGACTAATCCACAATATTGTCTAATTTGGCATATGGAGAAACACCCCCCGAGGTATCTAATACTGAGATGTTTCAGCTCTGCTTTGCATTGCCCACTCTTACTCTGCATACTCTAAATATGTATTAAGTCAGTCGAGCATGGCAGCTGCTGAAGGAGTTGCCACAGCTTACTGGGTAAATAATGATCATTTTATAAATCACCTAAATGTGTATCTACCCCAAAGACCATGGCAGTGGCTTATGGGAATGCTGATTTGCATTTTTAAAATTTGCTTGGATGTATTTGCAATTGCTGTGCCTCCCGCTGATTGCTGCATGCTCTAGTTTTAAGTTCGGGGCCCAATTCTGCTTTCAGTTATGAATGGATGAATCTGGAGTGTCATCACTGAAATGAGCACACAAAGTCAAACTGAGGAACTAGTCCGCTTGATGAGATTCCACTAGGAATACCCCGTGAACACAATTTGGCACTGACATCTCTTGGTGATTTGCATGGGGAATAACTTCATAAATAAATCCTTGAGAACTGAGAAGCACCATTTTTGGGATGAGATGCTGTCCAGCTGTGAGGCTGAAGTAGGGTAGCTGCAGACCACAGGCTAAAAGATCCCAGTGGGGCCCTACCATTCCTCTAAACGCCTTCTCTGTAGCAGGCTCTGGGGCCTAGACATGCCTTTTTTTGGCCCATGAAGGAAAAAAATGGTCTTTTTCTATCTTCTTGACACACATTCAAGTTCATTGACACATAGACTTTCACAAGACTGGGACCATCCTCTGTGTTTTATCATCAGAGACATCTTGGCCTACAGTGAAGCCAAAACCACATGACTCTAGAAGCAAATGGATGAGAAGGCTTTTCAGAGGGCCATTAGGAACAAAACACTCATTACTTTAGATAGCAAGAATAAAATATGTATTTTTGTATGTATCTGGTCAGAGTTCTCCCAGGCATTCAGGGCTCTTTCCTCTGCCTCTCTTTTGCAGCTGGATCCTTTTTTTCCCCTCATTTGGTCCTGTGATTAAACGAGTTACTTTTCCTATGGCAGCCACTCCCTCTTTTCTGCTCAAGTTTCTGGTAGGCAAGTGCCAACACATGCACTAAGTCTTGTAGAAATGCCTGTCCTGTCTCTGGAGCCCAGTGGAGCAGAGATACATGAACATATCCCAGCTGAGTTAATGTATTCTGCATTTTGGCCTCCATCTTCCACCTAGTGATCTGCGCCTCGTGTCTCTCTGTCCCACCTCTCCCAGCTCCCTTAGTGAAGATCATTATGGGGTGTGGTGCACAGACAGACCTTCAGGGGAGGTCACATAAGTATGCCAATAGAGAAGGTGTATTTATGACCCATTATTAACACCTAGCTCAGTTATTCCTCTTTTGAGGGGTTTTCGGCTGTCTCCCCATTCACTAATGGAAAGAAAAATGCCCTTATGAATGAACCATCTATGCAAAGCTCAGTTCCTTCTAATGTCACTGACCCTCATGTGGCAGTACAAGTAGAGGTACAAACACAAAATGATGGGGACAGGGCCCAGGTAAGAAAGGAGAAGTACTGAGGAATGAGAGTCCTGACGGCAGTAAATAAGCTTAAGAAACTCTTGGAGATGAAGAGATGGACCCACTGAGGCAAAGACAGCAGCTGCCCTCCTTAAATGAAATGTCACCAGGTTTCACATCCTGGAAGGCCTGGGAGGTGCCACATTAGACAGATGATCAGTAGTTGCTCTCTCATCTGCTGGCAAGGTATAGCTATAATACTTAGTCACGATGGGCTCAGATAATGAATTAAAATCAGACTTAGTTCTCTACATGTTGGATTAAAGTGAGTTCTTTATGTATATATTATCTGGTTATTGTAATATTATTTTGTGATCTTGAATATACTTAATTGTATTAGAAATGGTGCAGCAGGGTCTTTTTCATCATTATTAATGTGAAAATAAATAAACGGGATTTTTTTTCCCCAGGAATAAATCAAATCCTCAACTGGAGTGCAGGGTCAACAGACCCACAGGGCTGAGCTGCTGGCTGCAGATAGCATATGTGTGTGTGTATAGATGACTACACACAACTGTGCCACCTATATTTGCATTCCTACAGCTGTTCATTATTTGTATCTATTATACAGTGGAGAGAGCACAAATGTATGCAATTGAGACACAATAATGCAGGGATATGAAAGGATCAATCCATCAGTTCAAGTGTGTTTGGGTTTAAGGAGAAGGGGACACACTGATAAATTCATTGATTTATTTTCACTAACTCTCTCTGTATTCTGAGGCAAGGCCTGAGCCACTGAAGCTGCTGCAGCTGACAGTGATTTATATCATCTGCAAGATCTGGCCTGGAGCCTTTAAGTGTATTTCAAGCACCTCCAGCACTTTATGAATCTTTCTGGATGGAGCTTTCCAAATCAAAATCTGAAGGAAAAGCCAATCCATTAAGAAGGAGAACACATGTTCAACTGTTTTGTGTTTAATGATTCCTATCATATTTGTTGAGATCCCATTCAGTTTTGACCATCCAGCTGCTCAGTAGTGGCATACAGCCTTTGAAAGCAACCATGGTCTCATTCCAGAAGAACCAAAAAGTCCCTAAGCACTGGTTGGGTTAAACTGAGTCCAGCAAGGAGACATCAGCGGAGGTTATTGCTTGCTTGCTCTTACTGCTACAGTCAGAAGATAGAGATATCTTGATGTCTTTTACAGCTGCATGAAGCAACATCTTCCTTCCTGCTCCAGTCTAGTTACATGGCAGAGTACTGGAGGGGCCAACCAAAGGGACAAAATGACTTGACCATAGCCTTTTTGGATTGTGCTGCCATCTCTTTAATATGAGCTTTAAAATACAGAGAAAAAAATAGTGAAATAGGTGGTGAACCCATAGGGGTGCAGCCCAACTTGAGGGTAAAGGAGGCGGGTGTGAACAAGCCAGCAGCAAGGTGGAGGGTACGTGGGGCTGGGACAACAATCGTGGCTCTGCTGTTTACCTGGGGTAATTCCCTTCTCCTCTCTGTTTCCCCGTCTATCTTTTGTGAAGTTAATTATAATCTCACTGTAACGGAGGGTAGGGGCTTTTTTGAGATCCCGTAAAGACAGCTGACCCTATTTGCTAGGATAAGTAGGTAAAAGTAATGGGAATGAGCCCTGGGGCAAGGTGGGAACTGAGAAAGGAGGGGAAACGGGCTGGTTTCCAGATCAGAGATTTAAAAGTTTTCTAGCTCAGGAAGGTGAAGAAGGGCTCAGACAGAAGATACTCGGCTACTTTTTTCCCTGAGGGATCCAGCTACCTAAAGTGCAGAAGGGCAGAATTGGTTTCTTTTGGGTGAAGTTGCCCCTCTCCCTTTTTCTTCTTAGAAAATAAAGATAATTTTGAAGTGTAAGCCTAAACTGTTTTGGCCAACGGGAAGGGGGCTGTCAGGAGGCATCAGCAGCCTAAGCACATGTTGTTGAGTGCAGCACTCTGTATGATGAGTACTAAATGTCTTCAGATTTTGCTATTGTAACAATCTAATGATAAACAAGACTCTTTATTGCATTTTTTGCTTTCTCCAAGATGACATAATTATCAAGGCAACCTGCTAAATATGAGCACTGCTGTAAAATCAGTGAAATTAAAACAGCAAAGAACTTCAAGTCCTATCTGGGCAAAGGCAGGTCTTACCACTATAATTCCAATCCATGGGCTCTACAAGCAGGGATCCCTTAAAAAAAAATAAAATAAAATGTACCCAATTATTCAATTGTCTTGGTTGCCCTAATGTCCTGTACCCCTTTTTCCAACAGGGAAACAGCTTATCTACCTGGAGAATAGACCTTGCCTACATTTCTTGGAGAACAATTGTCCTGCTGGATGTCCCTGAAGCAGAAAGCTTTTGCCACTGTTTGTGGCTTGAGTCTACTACCCAAAAACAGTCTCTTGGCACTAGCTCTGATTGAGCGTCCCCTTCCTATGTGCCTCATAGAGCCTCTTTTGTTCTCTCTTTCTTTTCAGAGCACCTGAGGAGGGAGGATTACGGATCCTGGGACCCAGGTTCACCCCTGGTAGAGAGCAGCTGAAGAAAGTGTCAAACACAAAGAGGGATGAACTCGCACTGTTTGTCTCTGATGCAAATGCTCACAGGAGGATGTTGCAAAGATGGACTCGGCTCAGCACTCAACCTGTGAGTGACAAGGGAAAACTCAGGCTTACAGGTACAACTGGGTGGTGATGCTTACAGGGACATGGCAGACTGCCTTTTGCTTGAGTTTTTAACACTTGTTGGACCAGTTCCAGAGACAATTCTTACTCAATTTCCATCTGAGAGAAACTCATCCATGTCCATCTAGTTATTCCCTTTACAGTGTAAGAGGCTCTTGCTGCCATTGACCCCACTGGAAGATATAGGGGTCGGTGGCATGAGCTTCAGTAAGCATTCTCTAAAGCCAAGCCAAGCTGAAAAAGCCTCTTGTGGAAAAAGTTAAAAGTGACTGGGCTTGTTCCAGATGAGGTGGGCTGGCAGCTGAGCTGGCAAACTGGTGAGAGACAAGTGAATAACATCTCACCCCAAGGCTGTGTGAAGCTGCTCAGGGTGAGGGGTTGGATGGAGGAGGACATATGATTAAGAGTGATGTTAAGGCTGAATAGAAGTAAAGGATCCAACTGCCGATCCCACAGAAGCGCTGAAGAAAGAGTGAATTCTCTGTAAGATTTCCTGAGAGGTTTATTGTTCCCCAGTGGGAAGGCTGCAGGACATCTCAGTGAAAGGCTGGCCTCTCTGCAGAGACCTTGTGCCTCTGCAGTGATGGCTTTCCCAGAGCCACATCTGCCCTCCTCCCAGCAGCTTCCTGCCAGAGCTCCTTGCCTCCAAGGATGTGGGCCTGGCAGGTTGCCTGACAGCCAAAAGTGCCCTTGGTCCTCCCTGGATCATGGGATCAGGGGATGATTTGGGTTGGAAGGGACATCAGGAGGTCTCTGTCCAACCTCCTGCTTCACAGACGGTCAGCTATGAGTTCAGCCCAGCTTGCTCAGGGCTGTTCCCAGGTTGCTGGATATTTCCCTGTATTACCCTGGTGGCTGCTGCTCTCTGGACTGTTCTTTGACTTGGGCTTGCTGGTTCCTTGGGTGACCAAATCCAAAGCTGACCATCAGACCCAGCAGCTTCCAGACTGCTCAGGATAAGGTCTCTCTGTCAAACTGGGCTGTCCCCAAAGTCCATGTTAATTCTCCCCACACTGAAGCTATTTTGCCTTCTCCTCCCTCCTCCCTTCCTCCCAAACAAAACTTTGTCTTACTCTCTTTGTATATAGTTCAAACAAAAACATGCCAAAATATAATCATAGTAAGCTGTTTTCTGTGAAATATCCAGAGTACACATGGCCCAGTGACTGAGATTTGTATTTTTAAGACATAGGGAAGATGGTGGTGTGGGCTCAGGGTCATATATCACAGAACAAACCCCAGCTTAACCACTGATTTCTCCTAAAATATGGGGGAAAGTCACTTAAATCATGGAATTCCTTGCTGTAGGATTTTACAGATACTAAAAATTTCCTTGTATTCAGAGCATGGTAGGATAGATTAATGAAGGAAAAAATACTGAGGTCCTTCACAAGAAAAAAATAACTCATGGCTCAAGAAAATCACAAACCATAAATTCTTTGGGGGAAATGACAATGTTTCCTTTCTTTTTAATACTTTACTCAGCATAATGGGTTGCCACTGACAGGACACAGAGCTGAAGGAACATTTTTTTTATTCTCTGGTTGGCTTTGTCTCAATTTGCCTGGTGGGATGTGTTGCCTTATGCCCTGGTACTTTGGTTTCCCAGTTGCTCGTACACGGTGTGATTGTCTCCATTGAACATGGTGGATTGTCTCCATTGAACATGGACTTGAGCTTCTTATGGAAATCACTGTCCTGGAGATGATTCTGGTACATCTCTGATACGGGTATATAGATATGCTGATCCACATGGCTGAAGCTCATGCATATACAGACCCAACACCTCAGAGTCACTTCCATGTCCATATTACCCTTATTTCTGTGCACAGCTATCAACAACAGTGCTTTGTCAGTGTCATTGTTCTGTCTAGTTACACCACAGGTTGTATGCTTAAGGCTGATCCTTTGAGACACAGAGCATTTTGCACACAGGGTCCACACTCTTAACTGGGCCCTTCAGGAGCCTCCTTTGCTCCAAAAAATAACAATGAGCATGGTTGTCTGGTAAAAAAGATGAAATGCTCTATTTCCTTTAATAGAGGAATAATAATCCTTTTTGTTGCCCCTGTAGACTTTGATAACATTTTCTGTTGTGTTGACCAGCCACTGACTTAGGAAAAGCCCATGTGTGATTGCACCGAAAGTCTGAAGAGTTTATGCAGGATGGGTTCACACAGAAGCCTCTTTCATGCCATACCACAGATTTCCACCCAACGCCTTTTTTGACTACTTGTGCATTTCCTCCTCCCTCTCTTTTTCCCTTCAGGGAAACGTTTAAATAAAACCTTTCCCAGACTGTCATTTGCCTCTAGAGTGCTGTTGTAAAGCATCAGTGGCATTGTTCAAACAGCAAGTGGATCACCCTGTACCACTCACCAGTGTGTTTGGTCTCTGTTCGCTCACACTGGTCAACAGAAAGAGGAAACAAAAAGCTGAAGCACAAGCTGTGCTGGGGAGCCTGGTTTGAGATCCACAGGATTAGTGCTATATGTAACCTTGACATGCAATCAGCAAAGCAAAATATTCATTATTGCCTGACTGTCAGCTGAAGACAATTTCAATTATTCTGGCATTTCAATGGATGAAGAAGCCCTTTAGGCTGGCTCATGAGATTAGACTTAAAGACTCTGTAAATTAAGAAAGTTGCAATCAGTATATTATCTGGCAGGCAGCTGTGGAATATACTACAACAGGGAGGGGAAGGAAGAAAGAAAAAAGAGACAAATTGCTATATTCAGGTTGTGGTTTTGATATATCAATTTACAGTTTTAACATATGCATTTGTGAAATAATTGTTTTGCATTTCTTAAATCACCTTTAACAGCCTCAGTGTGAAGTTTCCAACTCCTATAGCTTGAAAGGTCAGTTTTCCTTTTGACTTACACCCTGTTCTAAAGACTAGTTTTGGTTAAAGGAGGAAAAATATAAGCATTGCTAGAAGAACAAATCTTTCAGAAAAGTTATTCAAATATTATAATATATAGCTGTTGATCATAAAACTCTATTAAAAGCTACACTTGTAATGTCCCCCAGGTTCATTTTTATAATATGTTATCAGCCTCTTTTAGCTAGATATGCACGGATGCGGTAATTATGGCCATATATGGCCTTTACCGCTCCTGTCTGACGTGTTAAATATAAGGAGGATCATTTATATCATCATATCTTGCATTTCTAGAGCTTTTATCTCTGAGGTTCCCAAACTGTTTCAACATCTTTACAAACAGCAATGCAGAACCTGTTTGCTTCCTTATGTGACTCCTCCTAGGCAGAAGTGCTGACTTAGGAGGGCTGGAAAATAGATGAATTTGAGACACTTTTGGCAAAGAACAAATATAGTTTAGTAGTAAAGCATGCTCATTCATGTGTGGTGGGATTTTGAATTATACCCTTGGGGAACTCTGCACATAGAAAAGACAGATTTGCCTCAAGCAGAGAGATGATGAATTGTGACCTAGAGAAGTTGGTGAGAAATAGTGGTCAAGTTGTGGCAATGAAGACTTCATCAGAGGTGATGGGTGGGAAAGTCGTGTTGAAGGGATGGCCATCTTCTTTGTTGTTTCTGTCACCCCAGCTGGGCTGAGGAAATGCACTTACCATGGAACTCCCTGCTGACACACGATGTGGATATAAAACCTATTACAGCCCAATGAGTTTCTCTAAGTCTCCTCTGGTGATGTCCATTCTGTATTTTAAGGATGAGTGCCTGTTTGAAAGTGTTAACTGTTGACCTTGTTAACAAGAGTAGTTTAAAATAAATAATAAATAATAATAAATAATGATATAAATCTCAGGGGGACAGTGTCTCTCAGTTGTCTTGTTTTAGCCCAGATCCTGTATTAAGGTACTGCACAGGATTCATCTCACTTATGTTTAAATGTGTACAACATGGAGGGCAATAGTCCAAGATTCTGACAGTAAACAGTAATGAGAAATAGTCTCTCCAGGAATACACTCTGTTTTATCCTAAGGCGTACATCTCACTTTGGGAAGAGGAATCATGATCTGGAAGTTCCTTTTTCTCTCCAGTATCTGCAAAGGGAACCTTGGCTATTAGCTCATATACCAATGTCTAAATTAGATGAGCTCAATACCACCCATTTCTTTGTCTGCCAAATGGTTACCATACAGCCTTCAGTACCAATCTTATACCTTGCCACGGACACACAGAGCAGCAAATGCACCCTTGGCTGGAACCGCTAGGGGTGATACCAACAGCAATAACAGCTGTTAATAACATCATAACATCAGCCATAGACCTGATGCCCTGACCCATCAAACATAAGCATTTCCACTACCCATCATCATCCTTAACAACTTTCACTTATCAACCTAATTTTAATCTCAGAAACTTCAGTGCAGAACTTGTTTGCTTTTGTGGCCCTATTTTCAAGTGATAGCAATATAAATACCTTTGGTCTTTAGATAATGTGCTACAAAGAAGATTGTCATCTGCAATGTTTTTCTTCCAGGTTGTGACCTATTCCTGGATTAATAAAATGATCTTGGAAGTTGGAATATGAAGGTGCAAATTTCCAAGCACAACTGCCAATTCTCAGAATCCGTTTTTGAAAGGCTCGAACTTGGATTCCTTCATGAACTTGATTTCTGAGAGTTGAGTGCCCCCTTCCTGAAAACCAGGTTCTGATAAGAAATCTTAAATTGGGAACATGTGGGCAGACACCTCAAATCTCTGACTGCTCTTAAAAATCTTGGTCAAGGTTCACTTAACACACCTAAAATGTACAGCCAGCATCTTGCGTATTGCACGCCTTTTTTTTTTTTTTTTTTTTCTTTCCTCTTCCTTTTCTCAAGTGAGATTTTGACCTATATTTGAAAAACAAGTAGTTTTGGAAGTTGAAAACCTGTGTTTTTCACTGATGATTCTTTTGAAATATTCAATATTCCCTCTGTTGTTTCTTTCCCCCCTGAGTTTGGCTAGCAAAGCTGTAAACAGATCCTTAAAAAAATAAAAACCTCACTAGCAATTTACCCCACAGTTATGCATCTTTCTGCTTTGGAGAACATTTAGCTAAAATTAGATGACAGCTCTATACCCTTAGAACCAGTGTTGTGTTTTTCCTCCATTTCTGATCTACATAATTCAAAACAAGGAAATGTTAGCAGGTAAAACTGCAGGGTAAAACCTTTGGCTGATAGAAATATTTGCATTTATTAGGCTAACAACTGTAAAGCAGATATGCACATCTTTAGACTTCCTCATTCTTGCCTTATTAAAAAAGATCTTTGAAATTCAAAAGCTTCCATGTAAATGTTGTGGATTTTTTCCCCTTCCCCTGATGCAGATGATTGTGCTTGGGTGGCTTAAAAAAACAGAACCTGGAACCAAGCACCTCAATACATCACTGCTGATTAAAATCCAGACTTAAAATTTGGCGATGGTTTCCTGAAACAAGGCTCTCCCCCATTTTCCCGAAACTCATGGGTTTGAATTGTACAAGGGCTTGCTTATCTTGGTGCATTTGTTTGGAGGTGGGTGATCATGGCACATGCATGCATGCATTTCTATTTTTTTTTTTTTTCCATCTTTGTGATGTGTTCTTCACAAACAGTGTTTGGCCTGTTGACCCTCTCCCTCTGATGCAGGAGGGGGGTTACTGTTAAGGGACAGACCATCTCATTCACCCCAGCATACACTAGAAAGGAGATTTATCCAGTTGCAGGCTAATGTGGTTAGCCTGCATCTGATGGGCATCCATCCTTTGCTTTGGGATATAGGACATCTGAAGGGTGTTTCATTCTAAATCCAGACCTTGCCTTGATGCTTTTTCCAAGAAGGGTCCCCATTACAAATTTTTGCACCAGACCTGTAAAAGGTGACCTCCTCATGGATATTTTTGCAGATGAAGAGCTCAGACACATGACCAAGTCAGGAATGTTAAAAAGTTACCCTGTTTAGCTGCTGAAGACAGGGCAAATGTCAGTTCAGCCCTCAGTGCAAAGGAAGGACAATATTTTCACACCTCTGTCTGTAATTTTCCACACTGCATACATCTACATCATGCAAGATCATCCCTAAATCACAACTGCAGTGCTTAATCACTAACACTAACTAATAAAGTATCCCTTGCGGCCTTTTCAAGAAGGTATCAATCGATAACAGGGAATTAAACAAAACAAAACACAGAAGAACCCTTCCCCTCCTATTTACAGAACAAAATGACTCACAAGGGACAGTTTCTTGTCTTTTCACAATACAAAGGTAATGCCCTTCATGGCAAACACAGGAGTTTGAGCCCAGATTTTTATAGACTTTGTGTTGATATATTTTCTCATGGGAAAGATCGGACTAGTCCAGACAAGCATCTGTGATTTTAAGTGGACCTAAGCAAGGCTGGGGAATTTAGAAAGAACATCCAAACAGAGTTTTAGTGCTGCATGGGATAACACAAAGTGACAGTTTTCAACAGACTTATTAAAAATTATTCTTATTTTGAAGATGAAGGAAATTCATTCCAAAATTTGACAATAGACAGACATCTGACTTTTCTAATCCAACTTAGGCTCTCTTTTTCTTTACTTTTTTTTTTCTTTTTTTTTTTTTTTTTCTTTTACTTGGTTTCACTGAACCAGTTAAATTGCAGGAGCTTACTTCAACATGGCTAATGCTCTAAACCAATGTTTGAATTTTATACTAATTAGGGCCAATCCACTGACATTTTTTTCTATAATGTGAAGACTAGTGCCTGGAGTAACTCACTGAAATTTAACATAAAAGCAAGATAAAACAATTAAAGTGGAAGAATATTTGATTAAGTAGCTCACTGATTTATATTGTGGTAAATTGAAATTGAAGGGACAGAGATTTTTTTTTTTTTTTAATGGCAACTATATTTTATGTTCATTATCAGTCTCTCTGGGCTCTTTGTGCATTTGTAATTAAAAAGAACAGTTTAGGGACAGTAATTCTGGGATTTATTACTCTTGTCTTCTTTTTTGAGGCCTTTTTTTTTTTTTTTTTTTTTTTTTTTTTTTTTTTCTGCTTCCCCTGGTAAAATATAAAGGTCCCATTGAAAAGTTGAGTGGAGCAAATGTATTACCAACCAACCAGTGGCTGTCTGACATCATTTAAACAGCGTTAATCCTGACAGTTTCACAGGGTGAAAAAACAAACAGGGAGAGTTTTGTTTTGGTGATGGGGATTAAGCCTCTCCTCGGGGGGGGGGTTCGCACTGAGCAGGAGCTCACCAGGAGGGCATCCCATACAGGAGGCATCACTGCATGCTTCGGGCTGGGATGACCAGGGTCAGTCCTTAGGGCATCACCAGAGCAAGGAGCATCCCCTAAATTCTTGAGTGCCAGGATCCTGGGTTTACCCACCAGACTGCAGGTCTGGGATGGGGTGAGGAAGAGGGTTATTTCCCCTCTGTCCATTCCCTGTCTTCTCTCAGCTAAGCTACCCCTGCCACAGGGTGCTCCCCACCCTGTTAGAAGCATATTAACCCTCCCATGACACCAGTGAAACAGGGATGTTTTCCAGCCCTGCCGCTGGTTGTTACAGGAGTGAAAGAGAAAGTAAAGCTGCAGTGCATGAAAATATTTAGGTAGCATCTGGTGAAATGCAAATATGAAGAGGCTTGCCCAAGGACATGTGGAAAACCAGTGGCAGAGTGGGTCAGCCAACTACGGAAAGGTGAGCAGTGAAGAATAAGCAGCAACCCTGAAAGAGCAAACCACAGGTGCATGCATCCTACTGGCATGCCCTCTGTACTCATGATACATCTGCCTAAGGCTTCCTTGCAACCTTTTCATGTGGCTGAAAAAAAAACGGGAGTAGAGGGGGGAAAATCACACTCCCAGTCTCCTGTAAATGTTTAACCATTTGAAAAAGGGAGCGGTGCCTTTATCACCCTCCACGTGCACTGACGCATATACACATTTTCAGTCTCAGACAGGCAGCAATGCCTGCACACACTGTCCTGTGGGATGATTTCTAAAAGAAAACACACATACAGATCCAGGACAGTGTCTTGCAGCTGATCACGCTGGCAAGCCAAAAGAAGGCCTGGAGAAAAAAAAAAAAAAAAAAAAAAAAAAAAGAAATATAGGAAATAAGCTTCCTGATTAATGAATGTAAGCCTGTGAAAGGGTTTTGTTCATGGGAGTTTGTTTAAAGAGCTATCGTACTTTCTAGGAGAGGAGGCAGTAACAGCAGAAACCCAAGGCAAAGTTACATGGCCTGAGCAGATAAAGCAGCTGATGAAATTAGCTCCTTTTCTTCTCAGCGTTCGTTCTGCTGCCAAGCGTCCTCACCATGGAGTTGGGAGACTCCAGGGCCATCTGTTCAGCCTTTCAGAGACCTGCTTTTCAATAGTGGGGTTCTGTTTTGTGACATTTCTTCCCAGAGTTACCTTTTTCCAGGGACATCTGCTTGAAGGTCAGCTCAAACAAAAGGCTCGCCTTTCAAAAGAGAGGTTAACCCATGCCAGGAGTGGGGCTGGGTGGGGAGGCAGAGGGGCAAGGAAAAAACATTTCTCACTTGTATCCTGCCTTTTGGTTTCCTACCAGTTCCCTACCCTCTTTCCTCAGGGTATCTTTCAGAGCTGTGGCATCCAGAAGAACTAGAATGCACCTTATACTTTCAGTACCGCTCACCCCAGGGGTCCAGAAATCACAAGCCAAGCTCTTCAAAATTACAAGATTGGGTTAAAAGCCATGAAACTCCTGTAAAATTACATTTCAGGGATCTTTCTGTTTGCCTTCTGTCTTCAGAGTTGTAGGTTCACATCTGCCTCATTTCAGGATTTCTCTGCAGCAGCAGCAGAGCAAAACCACTAAAAACATATTTTTATTAAACTTGGGAGGAGAGCTGAATCTTTATGGGCAACACTGCTACTACAAGGTACATTGAGGTGGCTGGCAACCCAGTTTTTTTTTTTTTTTTTTTTCATCAAAAGGAATAAGATGACTTAGGTCTTGGAAGTTGAGGATGCCCTGCAAATGCAGAGTGGGGATGTAATGGGGACTGTAGCTACCTGGAAGTTTGGTGTGTCACCCCAGCTGGTGGTAGTATCTACAGAGACAGGTATCTCCTAAGTGTGCTTAGGAGACAGTGGCAGACGATGGGTTGTCCTCTGCAAGAGTCTGTCCTCTTCCATTAATTACAGAGAAAGCCTCAAAACTTAAGTTCAGACTCTCACTTGTATGAGGTTAAAATGAAGGGAGATGGGTTGTGCTCTCTCTCCAGTCTGATCTTCTTGAGTCAACATGGACCTAAGGTTCTGTCGGGACACAATGAATGTCTGGTCCTTATGTCTCTGTGTCTGTACTGACCTTACCCTGGGGAAACTCAGGTGCAAGTCCCAGAGCTGCCCTGGGGCTGGGAGAAAGCTGCCACTATCCATAGCTGGCAAAGAGTACAGGAAGGCAATGACAGTGGGGACTTGGTCAGATCTTGAAAGGAATCAGAAGAATTTTCTCTTATTAGTATGGCTGAAAAATAACATATACATCATCCTGGCCATAGAGCTGTGTGTAGAGGGCTGTGTGTATACACACAGACAAGCGCACATGCAAAAATGCACAAACCCTCAACAAATATATTTGCTTAGTTAAAATTTGTGCCATTGTGCTACTCTATGCACTACTCTATATAAAAACAAGCACAAACAGAATAGTTCAGCCCTACTAGCATGTCTTTGGTTTAGGACAAACAGGAGATGATAATACTGAGACCTTGCTATACCAGGGGAATTATAATTCCCTTCTGCAGTCATGGCTGGGAAAAGATTACTGTGCTGGTAGCACATTTCCAGCTCTCCACAACCCAGCCAAGGCGTAGGGGGATCTGGAAGCTTGGGAGGGATTACTGCTACCCAGTAGAGGGAATGGGATATGCAGAGGCGGGCTCTCAGTGCTGCCTTGAAGTGTTTAATCCAGTGCAAGCAGCTGGATAACAGTGGTGGTTATCTCTGGTGGGGTGTGCCGAGGGGGGCCTGCAGCACCGATTGAACATTGGTTAGGAGGGAGGCTGGGGGGTGTTTGGGGAATGGAGGGGGAGACAGTGGGGTTTACAGTTGAGGAAGGAAGGAGAAGGCCCATGGCAGAGCATAGCCAAGGGGAACTGTTATATTCCAGGACTGGATTTCAGGTGTGGTATTGCTATGTTTGTCCATGCAGTAAACTGGGCACCACTCTCAGCCCATTGAAAAAAACAGACCCATCCATGCTGTCTCAGACAGATTTGTCCCCAAGTCCTGGGGTCTCTGCAGAAGGAAAGGATGTGGTAGTGGTGGTGAGAGAAAAGTCAAACACACGATCAGTAGAGACACAGACTTGGCTGTGCCATGGACCACCAACTCCCACCTTGAGGTCAGCTCTTTCTGAGCACAATATTAAACCACACCTAGGCTAAGTGTTAGCCCTATTAGCCCTACAACCTAAAAGAGCAAAAAACACAGAGCATTTAGGGCCTCTCAACTCTGTTCATCTCATTATCATGGTTTATGGTCACTGGGCCATGACCCAAACAGGAGCAGCTACCTGAAGCATCAAGGACATGTCCTAACTGTGCCCTGGAAACAGATGGCAACTGGGTTGGTGGTGAGACATCGTATGATGTAATGTATGGAAGTGTGTAATTTCCTTCATGGCCCAAAGCAGTGAGGAGCAAGGCTGGGTATGAGCAGGATGGGAAGCTACTAAGGAAACAAGTTTCAAGAAAAGGAGCTGGTGGCTGAGTCTATCAGTGACATTTTGTCCTGTGAGACACTATCTATCTGAAGTGAGATTAAACTAAATAGCTGTGCCCTTCAATTTCTGTGCAGATGTTCTTCAGATAACTCTTCTTTCTACCAGACTTATTGCCAGGTTCAATACATTTAAATCCTGAAGTCCTGATCTAGAATAGGTGTACCCATACTCTAGTTTTCTTTCTTGTTGTGGTAATATAGGAATAGCAGGTAAAAAAATCACACATTAGCACTGTTTATTTCACTGTTGCCCTGGAAAAAAAGCTTTCTGCTGAAATCCTCACTGTTTTTATTGGTCAATGCTCCTGCTTTCCAGCCTGGTCTCTTTGTGAACTTAGTTGTGCTCGGTACTCAGGAGTACATGATATTTGCCAATGCAGATCCTGTTGTTTGTATGTACAAGCCACAGCAGGCTTGTGTTAAAGAGATTTTATTTATTTATTTATTTATTTATTTTTAAATAGAAATGTTAGCAGTGAGCTGGATTTGCTTCAAATGATGAGTGATTCTTTACTGACCCCCTTCTGATTCTTCCCCGAGGGATGGAGCCATTCTCTTTTCCTGAGATCTGTTCTGAACCACCACAGTACAGTGTGGTGATGTACACAGTAGTACAATAAATTAATATTAATTTTGTTATCCAAGATTAATGGTGGAAGGGAAGAGAGTAAAAAGACTCTCATTTCCATTTGCATACACCAGCTGTACATTATATACTTGTTGCTTCCAGACCAGAAATGCCCTCCTTGCTAGATCTCCCTGTCCAGCTTGAGGAAGGGCTAGCTTTCTTCCAGACTACATCTTTGACACCAAAAATGTCTGTGGAAACCTCCATGGTCTCAGTAAAAGGATTGTTGGGTATCATGGTCCTTTTGATACTAATGAGAAAGGAAAGCAAAAAGAAGAGGAAAATAATTCATTGTTTCATGCTGAAGCAATCTCCATAGCAAAGGAATTACCTCAGAAGTCGATGTGGATATTTCAAGGATGAGTAAGAGCAGATTTATTACATCAATTCCTGTATATGTGTAGGGACTAGTCCTCCTTGAGGGTTGGAGACTGGCATTTTTGACACAGATGTTTCTTTAAACAGCTCCCACCTCAGCACCCAGCAGAGCTATCACACCTTCCAATTCCTACTGTCTCTTACTGCTCCTCAGTAGAATGCCAGGAAATCACAGACTGGTTGAGGTTGGAAGGGACCTCTGGAGCCCATCTGGTCCAACCCCCCTGCTCAAGCCAGGCTACCAAGAGCAGGTTGCTCAGGACCATGTCCAGGTGGCCTTTGAAGATCTCCAAGGAGGGACAGTCCACCAACTCTCTGGGCAACCTGTGCCACTGCTCTGTCACCTACACAGCACAGAAGTGCTACCTGGTGTTCACAGGGAACCTTTCTGCAAAACTGCTCTACAGCTGGATGCCCCCAGCATGTCTTGCTGCCTGGGGTTGTTCCTCCTCAGGTGCAAACCTGTTCACTTCTCTCCACAATCTACATCTGCCTCCTGAGCTCTAAAGTCCAGTCCATTCTGGGTTGCAGGGGAAAAGGAGGTAACAAAAGCAAATAGGGAGCTCTGGGAGCTTCTCAATGCAAGAAATTCACTATTTCTGTATGTACAGTACTTCTGCTGTGCCCCTAAGCAGCCTCTGGGCATAGATTGGAGCTGTTTCAGGACCCCAGACATCTTTAGATTCTGCTCATCTTTTCTGAAATGAGTGATGATGAAAACAAAGACAAGGCTTCAAAGGCTCTGAAAATAACCTCACTGTATTTAAACTACCAGATGATTTAGAAAAAATAATGAACACCATCTTTATTTCCCATTCTTAACCCTCTTGAGTGGTCCGGGGTTAGGCCAAAAATCAATGAGGAGACCATGATCTGTCCTCCTGCAAATAACATTGTTCCTTTGCAGTTCCTATTCTGAACTGCCTTCTACTTTCTTTTATTTTGATAATTTCAGACTCCTAATGGGCTCTGGCAGATGTCTATTTGGGGTACAATGTTTAGTTTCCAGTTCTCCATAGTTCATACTCAAAGCACTGGTTTACCCAAGGAGGTGGCTGTTCTGTTGTCCATGTATATCCCATTGGAATGGACAGCCATGTAGGTCTTAATAGCCTGTGCCAGACTTTATTTTATTTTTTTCCTGGCACCTCTTGCAGGCTATGGCTCAAAATAGCCAGGAAAACCAATATTTAAGCACAATTTGAAGTCAGAGATGGAGACACAGAGTCCTTGTGGCTTTGCCAAACATACCACATACTAGAGGGTAGAATAAAAGCTGATGGATCCATAATATAGCCCTCTCTTTTCTCTCAGTGTATGAACTGGCTCTCCCCTCCTTTTAACTGCATTTCATTCCAGTGTTTCACCTTGGCATGATGCACACCCTAGTACATCTTATCAACTCATTTTCTTTCTTTCACATGGTACATTTCGGGAAGTAGAGACCCTGGAAGTTAAATCAGACCTTTTAGCAACCCCATATATTGTGTTAGCATCATGCAATAGCATCAATAGCATTTCAAATCTTTTGTTTTGTTTTGTTTTGTTTTTACACACTGACCTATAGAAACCACATCCAGATCTGAACAGTGTTACCTTTGACCAGTCAAATCTCATTGAACAGTTTAAGACTGAGCTAGGGACTGCCCCGTTTTGCAAAAGTAACCCTTGTAAAGGAGAGAGGAAGGTCTCAGTTAGCCTGTGATGTCAGGGTGATTATTCACCAGAGGAAAGTCTCTGCTTTTTAAATTCCCCTGGGTCTTAGAACTGGAGCTGGCTGCATACTTCTGCCTGGGTGTCCCCTTCTCATCGACAAGACCCTGAAGGGTAAATTATCTTTTGTGGCAAGAGACACAGGAAGGAGAGAGCAGGAAGAGGTTGAAAATAAAATTCCCTCTGGAAGCACACAACTGCCAAAATAATCCTCTGGGAATTCATGTGATTGGGGCCAATCTAGAATCATCCTCACTCAGGAAGTGTAAACCCGTCAGTGGGCAGCGGTGGACTAAGAGAGGGAGCTGCAACCATTTCCATGGTGGTCTCTGAACTGCAGGCTGCAGAGGATATGGTTTGTTATGTCCTCTCTTTTTAGCTCTGTTTTTCGTTGGTGTTAGCAACCACATCAGAGCTAGCTGAATTTTCAAATGACGTATCGGCCAGTATTGTGACTGATCTTTAACTTCTGTAGAAATCTGCTGAGCTGCATTTGCTCCTACCAGGGGGGAAATCAGACTTCTCTCTCACCCGGTGCTTCAGCGATATGGGCCAAATGTACCTCTGAAGTCAACAGCTTTATAGCCACTTCTTTGGCTGTTGAAGTTCATAGAGCGCATCTGATTTACACTGACATGGAGAATCTGACATCTCACTCCTTCTGGAGTGAACGGCATTAACCCAATACTGAATTTGGCCTTTTGACTTTCAAAAATGGGCTGCAAAATGAGGAATCCTTGTCAGCTTTAAGACTGATGCTGTATGACTCCAAGCACGTTTGTCATCTGTTTGCAAAGTGAAAATAAGCCTACAGATGTTGACAGTAAATGAAGTAATATTTACATAATACACTCATACCTGTTTCCTGGTAAAGAGATCAATGCATATTTCTTTTTGCAATAACACATCCATGCTGTATATCTTTACAGAGACAATAATATTTGAAGTGAAACATTCATCCAGCTATATAATTAATTCTGTTGTTTTCCATTTGCTGTTTGTTCCCCAATAGTATATTACTAGTGGCCAATAGTAAAAAAAAAATAATAAAAAAAATCCAGAAGGTTGCAAAAAATCCTTTGTTTCAGGTCTTTTCAAAGATATCTTGGTTATTAAAATTACTGTCATTAAGATTGGTGCTCAGAGACTGCTCCCAATACTGAGGCCCAATAGCTCCAGGTCTTGAATGCACTTGTGAGAAAAGGCATTGCCTGCCCACAGGTTCTTGGATCTGAATAAAAGCATGGCAGAGGCACAGCCACCATGTAGCAGATCAGCACCAAAAGAACCATGAGGTGCCCTGCACCTTTCCCACCTTGCTGCTACTCACTCACTTCTGCATTCACTTTTACAGCCAAATCAGCTGTAATAATGTGGGTGGTTGGGAGAGTGGATGGGGTGGTGTCTGGCATACTCAATGTAATAGAAAACATGTACCATAGCAGTTTGATGGACTGTGTTGGTAGCTTGTTTGCAATTAACTGGCACAGCACAGGTAGAGCTGTTCCTGCCCTGAGGGGTAAGGACATGGCATGGGTCAGAGGAGTCATTCTCTGGTATTGCATCTTTCTTTCCAAGGATTGCCTCCGCCCTCATCTTTAAGGATAGAGAGCAGGTGAGAAGAGACCCACCCCTTCTGTTTCTCTTAGCTCTCTTTACCTTTCAACCAAAAGTAAATAAGTTTTATCCCTGTGTTATGTAGCACCTTCCAGACCATACGGTTCCTAAATTACTTTTTACATATCAATAACAATAAATAAATAATTACCAAGGTGCCTCCACTATTAAGACTCCTGTGTGGTCTATCTCATGTAAATATGGAAGATAGCAATCATGATTTAATAATTATTTCCCCCCTTTTCCACCTTCATAGCCCTCTATCAACACAGAGCTTCTGAAGAAAACCCTACAGCTATTTTTTCCCCCACACAAAGAAGTCTACACAACAAGCTATTTAGTCAGACAAGTTCCCCTCTCGTCCCTCCAGCTGCCCTTAGATTTTCACCTTGGTGCAGAACGATGCTCTGAGTCAACTGGATACTTACCTCCGCCCACTCAAGAGCAGCTGCATTTCATGCCACATCTTTTACTCTGGATGTCATACAAATGGAGAGCAGCACAGTTACATCCCTTGCTGCTCTTTGCACCCGTGGGGCTTTATTTGTTCTTACCACCAAGAATTATACACCTTTGTGCAAAAATGTTTGATGCTACTCCTGCATACCCAGTGACCCATACAGTGACCCAATCTGGACTGGTCACTGGCTAGGAGAAGAGGAAGGTTTCTGGTAGGAACAGAGGCAGCAAAGGTTGGTTTCCTGGTAGGCAAAGCTAATGGGAAAGCTGATGTCCAGTCCTACACAGCAGAACGGGTTCAGATGCCTTGGGCTGGCAACAAGGAGATGGTGATTGCTGCATTAGCAGGATCTAACCATCTTGAGATGAACAGTGGATGAGTCAGCTCAGCAGCCTGTTGCACTGAGATTTGTCCCACAACCACTACAGACAACTCATTGGCTAACACAAAGGTGCCGAAAGAAGACCTTTCAGGATAGACTATTTATCAGTCCTTTCCTGATAGATGAGTCTGCTTCACTCACCTGATCATGTACTAGTGGCAATGTGATGAAGGAAAGAATAGCATAAGGTTGTATAAATGCTATTAAACTCAGGTTTGGAAAGTGATCTGATCTCTTACCTCTGGGATGTCTCTGGCTATACTTTTTAAGGCTTCAAATCCCTCTTGGCTTTGGTAGTGGAGAAGCTGACATGCAACTGGGACATGCAAGCCATACAAGGTTGCATATGTGAAGAGACAACCAGAGAGTTAAGTATGCCTTTTCTCAGGTCCTGAACCACAGATACTGGAGATGATGACCTTGGGTGTCCTAATACAGCTACCTTATGTTACACAGGGCTGTAAAAATAAGTGATGTTCTTCTGGGTGATGCTTCTGCTTAGTAGCTTTTCTAGTTTTGTATTAATATCTCTGTCCTCTTCTACTTCCCCTCCTACATCCTCAGTCTCTGGGGAAGAAGCATGCCATATATAGTCCGTGTCAATCGCAGTTCCTGTGCAAGTAAAGGAGTTGGTTAGGACTTGTCTTAACTCCTGCTTTGCTGTGGGGTAAATCTCAGAAGCTCTCGGCATCAGCCTCGTTTTTCTGCCACCTTATAGGACTACCTGTAACCACCAAAATGAGAGGGTGAAAGGCTCTGCCACTTCTCCCCATCATAAGAGGTGTAGCACACCTTGTGTGCACTGAATCAACTACTTGACTTTCAACTGCATTTGCACAAGGGCTTAATAAATCCATCAGAGGCTGCTCCAGCTTCCAGGTGGTTGCAGGCTGAATAGGGAAGGGAAGAATTCTGCTTCCTTACTTCATTAGGAGAAATAGTACCAGAGAAAAAGAGTCTTCCTGAAGTTACATCCTAGTCAAAATCTTTATGAAACAGCCAGGAAACAAACATCTGAATACCTTGCATTCCTACTGATGTATGAAGTACATCCGAGTCAGACATATTTGGTGTGTTTCTGCAGCACCTGGTGCAATATGGTCATATCCCAAGTAAACACTGATAATACAGAGTAGGCAATGCTCAGTGATGGTACTGAGGTTAATGTGGATTACCTTTAAGTTCTTAACCTTGTTATCTGTGAATGTCTCCATTTGTCACATGTATTTATCTAACATTTGATATCAGTTAATTTCTATCAAGGAGAAGGTTGATTCTTGGGGAGAATTCCCTCTGGATTTAAGGCACTTAGGATCTTCTTTTTCAGAGCACATTGGTGGGCTGTGTTTGGATGCTCTTGTGAATCTGCTGGGGTATGTCATCCACCCTGGGTAAGTCAGTAAAATCTTTATATGATAGAAGTGATCTTCCTGCAGAGAAATGCCCCTCTGTTTCCTTTAAACATGGATGGATTTTCTGGTTCATTTGTTGCATTCTTAGTCATAGCACTAGCAGGAAATAAAATGTGTCAGAGAGTTAGTTGTACCACTTGTCAGGTAGGTGCTTTTTAAGAACAGTATGGTACTCCACTCATTTCCCTAAGCCTTTCCTATGCAACATCCTTCTGGAACTCTCTCATACTGTCCAAGTTCACTATGCACCCAACCCCTTTAAAAGACTGGTTCAAAAGCTTTTTTTTTTTTTTTTTAAAAAATTTTTTTTTTTTTGAAAAGCTGAGAAAGATTGACGTGAAAAAGGAAAGGGAAAGAGACTGCAGTGTAGTCCCTGAGCTACTCTGCAGACTCTTGTTTTTAATTTCCTTGCACTTGCAAAGCAAAAGCTCAGAGTAAGAGTCAGCTTTTTACCACCAGCTGGAAACATTAGTAGTGATGGGTACCATGGGCAATAAAATGCTGCCACCCAGGATTGAAGAGGGAACATCTGTGGCTGTCAGACTATTTCCATTCAGCCTTTAAACAGCCCTGCAGAGATTTGTGGATGTGTGTGTCAGGGCTCTTTCCTTATCAAAGAATATCCTTATAATGTGTTTGGGGCTGCGTAATAATAGCCAGCATCAGTGAATGCTGTTTTTTTTTTTTTTTTTTTTTTTTTTTTAAAGTGCATGTCTTCTAGTGGGTGATTCATCAGCTGCTGTTACAGAAAGTATGTTGGGAAGGTTGCAGCTGTGGGCTCAGACTGCAGTTTCTGTGTTGTTGCTAGGGATTCTGCATTAAATATCCCAATTCTCTGCACTCAAAACTAGGAAAAATTGACATTCTGACTTCCCATAAGAGAACGGAATACGTGATTCACAGCCCTTCTTCTGCAACATTAATCAGGCCCTGTTTACAGGGACAAGAGCCAAGGGGGGGTTAGAGCCAAAGAGGTATGCTCATAAAGCCAAACAGTGATGTCATTTGGGGCAAATCAGTAACGGCAAGCCACTTAACTGGTTGAGATGGCTTGTAGTGGGAGCAAATCCCAGGTAAATGGTGGAGAAACATTAGGGTTTCTTGGCCATGCTATTGACTACCCTGGTTTTACTATGGGTTGTTTATGGAGGAGGATAACAGAGCCATCAGCTGCAATGGTGAGCACTTAACATTCAAGCTGGGCAGCTGAGTCCTGTGGATTTACTGTAGGGCAGAGGGTGGCTGAGAATTTCATAGTTCTCATACTGGGTTTTAAATTCCCAACAATTTCTATGTTACATGAAGCCGGCTAAGGGGTTCTTTCCATTAAGGCTCTTTCCATGATAGAAAACAATACCCTAGTTTTCTCCTTGTGGTGGGCCCTGTTGATATGTGGGTGACCCCTTGGGTTGCTGTGGTACCAGGTGCTGCTGTACATATGTGTAAAGGACTGCTCCTGAGACTGAGGGTCTGCAACCCACATGGAAAACGGGAGAGTTGTGACTGACTTGTTACAGATGGAGAACTGCAGGAAATCACAAGGGATTTCCTTGAGGCTATAGAGGAAAATAAAACCAACGTAGGTCAGCTGGGAGAAGAATACAACTTTCCTTAGCAAGTCCCATATGTTAAATGGGGTCAGTCCACCCAACTCCATGTAAAACCTCTTGTATACACAGGCAACACAAATCATTTTACAAGCTGAACAAAAGGATCCTTGAATCTTATTTATTTATTTATTTATTTATTTGTTATGCCCTCTCTTCGCCTAGATGCAATGCTGTCTGTATCAAGGTTTTAAGAAATCATGATGATACTATCTAGGGACCTAAGCAGGAAAAATATAAAGGCTGATTCTCATCCTGTCACTTCAAGGTACTTGCAGGAAAGTTGTCTCCCTGTCCTTGGGACTGTCTGCTGGGTCATCTTTCTCCTTGTAAAGGAGGTCCTGACTGTCTGCATACAGACATTTAGAAAGGAGATTTACAAAGGTAGTTTAGAAAGTCTGAGCATCCCATCTTCACACTTTATAGAACATGGAGATCTCTGGGCAAACCAAGAGTGAACTGTTGCATTAGTGGGTATCAGCTTGCACCCAGCAAGCTAAGGTTCCCCTCTCAAGCCCAGCAGATCATTGCTTGCATCAGAAAACTCCAAAAATTACCATGGTCTTCCTTCCTCCTTGATAGCAAGCCTCCTTTCCAAATTATTTCAGGTTCAAAGTTTGAAGCAGAATTTGCTGGTCCTTCCAACATCACCTCACATTCTTCTGTACTGCTATTTTTTTTGTCCTTTTTGCAGCTATGAGAGAAGATCCTTCACTCCATAAGCAGTGCCTCCCCATGCCATTATTTCAATGCTGTCAGACAAAAATACTGAGAGCATGATTTAGCAAATGATGAAATATCTCATTTTTGTCTCTAATTCAAGTATTTTTTTCAGAGATTAAAGGCATTTTAAAACACCACATATTATCTAGGTATTAGGTTCTCCTGGGCACTGTAACAAAATTGTTAAGCTGCGGGAGACCCAGACAGATAAAGGGAAGTTGGTTGGTTGGACAGGTGGAAATTCACTGTTCTAAGTCAGATCTGTCGTTTAGTCTTGGTCTTACAGGGAAGAGAGAACAAATGGCAAGCCAACCAGAATTTTGGAAGGCATGATATTATCAGTGTTATATCTACTGCTTCTCTGCCTTGGTACTGAGAACTCACATGATTAGAACATAGGATTGAAGAGTCAAAACAAACTATAGGGCTCTGTTGGGGAGAGGAAAATGTTAACATGTCATCCACTTCAAAGCTGTAGCTCCAGTATCTAACCCAACATGGGCATGTTTCTTCACATGATGTTGAAGAGGTTGGCCACTGTTGGTGTAGCAGAAGCTGAAAATGTTGTGAATGGTGTGTTTAGCACTCACTGTGGCAGATAGTTTGTTATATCTCAGTGGCTGATTAAGTGTTTCCTCTGTGGTAACTCTGTAAGAAATCTGTAGGCTCTTTATCATGTAGACTAATAAGATAATAATGATAGAAAATAATAATTAATAAATGAAAGAGAAGAACACAGAAAAGGAGACAGTGTATGGGCTGCCTGAGTACACTGAATGCCTCAGGGACACTCCAATGGGACACTCATGGCAAGAGACAAGAGACCTGGGTCTTATCCTAAACTCTGCCATGAACTCCTTATATTCTTTTGGTCCCATTATTTCATTTTGTTGAACTTCAGTTTTCTTTTAATTCATAGTACAATAAAATGGTGAGTGGGAAAATATAGAGGACAAGAGCAGGGCATTTTGAACTCTAGTGTAGAATAAGATGCCTCTACGAAGCCAGGTCTTCAGCAGTTTAGCTTTAATTTGGTGAAGACAGTGATTTACGCAAGCTGATGACCTGGCTCCCTCTTTTCTACTATGTCAACACACAACCATCCTCATGCCAGCAACATTCAGGTCCCCATTGCAAGCATTTAATAAGTTTAAGGAAGTTCCTGTTTTCATCTTTTGTTATAATCAGTGTTATGATGAATACAAACAATAACCAGAACAATTGTGGTCATCAATGGAACTAATAGTGAAGAATACAGGGCTTTCCTGCTTAGACACAACTATCAAAAGGACTGTTTACTTAGCTAGACTGTCCTTTTATAGTTACCAACAGGAAATGTTTGCAATGTTTGTGTAAGAAGGAGACTTCGAATTATCCCACATGATCTCTTCAAAGGGATGTGAGAACAGAATGTATGTTTTAAATCAAACTTCAGAGCCCTTTTTTTCACCTTGTAAGAGTAAGCACATCTGGTTTTGATGGACTTGTCAACCTGTTCTCTATGTTTTTACGGCCCCAGTTTGTCACATTCTCACTTCCAAATGGAAAACCTTTGGATGAAAACCCACTTTTGATTTTTGGTACCTCCTGAGTTGCTCTAAACATCAATAGTGTGATGAAGTCAACTTGACTCAAATAGCATCTATGATTGAATGGCCAGACATCTGCTATGCAAAAGATTAATACACCTACTGCACCTTTGTGGTTGATTGTGAGTGGAGTGCGACTGGCTGGGTGCAGAAAACAACCCTCACTTGTTCAGGAACAAGTGTGTGTGACAACACTTTTTTGGTTAGCTACAGGACTGCAGTACAGGGAATTCACTGGGATGCTAATAGACTAATCAGGATGTCTCATTTTAAACAATAAAGTACTGCTCCAAATATAAATTAGGACCTAGCTTTGTTTAGGTCTTGTTTCTCATCATGAAGAATTATGCAACAAACAAATCACAGTTTAAAAGTGTCTCTCAGCCTTCAACTCAGTAGATCAGTGAAGTGCACAAAGCAAATATTGAACCCATTTCGATCAGCAGACTTTTGTCACTTAAAGCTTCAGAATTACCTGTTAATGCCCATTAATATGTGTTTGGTGGTGTGAAAGCTATTGCAACGTAGATATTGAAGATTATTTATCAACAGTGAAGATGTGACTCCTTTTAGCTTACAAGTAATAAGGATTGGTCCATACATGTAACTATTCACTATGCAGTAGCAATCACAAGCTAATTTAAGATCTGAGTCTCATTAGGACTGGGAGCCATTTTTTCCCCATTTTACACATGAGGGAAGGGAGGTGGAGAGAGAGACTAGGGGACTTGCCCAGGGTCACACAGGAAGCCTGTGGTAGAACCAGGATATGAACATAGATTTCCTGAGCCTCCATTTGCTGCATTAACCACAAGCTCTTCCTTCCTCCCTTGTTTGGGAGAAATGACAAGTTTTCTTCAATATGAAAGGTGCCTTGCAAGGAACTCATCCCCAAGGTGCTTCTTTGCATGTTGAGTGGAGGCTATAGGCAAAGGATGTCCTTGTACTGCAGCACATCCTTGCAAGTATGTATATGTTTGTACCTGAAAAAACAAACAGACAAACGAACAAAACAAACATACAAGACCAAAACAAACCAAACAACAAAACCAAACAAACAAAAACCAACCAAACAACAACAAAAAAATCACCCACGCAGTTCTCTACCTCTTTTCTCCTTGGTGCTGTGCTTTGCCAGTGAAGGGTGGCTCATTTGGGGTTCTGGAGCTGTGTGGTTTGGACATGCCTATGAAGACTGAAGGCTCTGAGAGGTGGTTTTACCTATCTAGCCACATGTGGACATCTGCCGTGTGGATCTGAGATGTCAAATAGCCAGTTTAAGGAAGAGGTTAAGGTGGAAAGGTACATAAATCACACAAGGTGCAGGTGCTGTTGTCTTCCCCCCTGTTTGACCTAATGCCATATCTGGGACACGGACAAATAAGCAAAATCTTACCTTGTTATTTCATGAGAAAATCTGTTGTTCAGTGAATTTCTTTCTTTCCACATACAGCGGAAGTAAAACTTTATCTCCAAGATTTCAGTAGATTCCTGCAGTATGGACAACGGGCTAGAAAATGCTGGTGCCGGATGAACACCTTGGTGACAATAGGTAGGAATGTCATTCCAGCATCTCATGGTCATAAACTTTGTCTCCCTCATCAAAGTCGTGCTGGAGAAAAATGTGCCAGAGATGGAATATCACCAGGTTTAAGTATTTTTTTGTGAGATCAGGACCTCCTTTAGTTGATGTTGTTGATTGTTGTTTCAAGAAATTACACTTCCAAAGGAGAGATCCTTTTCCCCTGGAATTCAATCCCATATATTTATAGGATAACTTGGAAGATGTAACCAGCAGCAGGTTTCCTCTCTCTACTCCTGTAACCAAGCCACCATTCAGAGAAGGGACTTTTTAACTCACATACAAGTATACAAAAGAATTGCGTTGCTAGTGGCTTCAACTTCAATTATAAAGGACAATAGAATAATATGATGTCTTATTGTGCTGGTTAAAGAAAAGAGCACTCCCAAATAAATTCTTGTGGTGATTTTTTTGTGGCTATCTACTTCCCATCCAATGATATTGTCCCAACATTAGCACAGGGATCAGTCAGAGCCCACATGCCTTTTATTCTGTAGTAGTTGTGGTGGTAACAGTCAACATCTCACCTCCAGATTCACCCAGGCAAGGACCCAGCTGCTCTTCTTGGACTACTTTTGTGCTGAGCACAAGATCTTTTGGCTCATGGGGAAAACAGAACCTTCCCCATCTCACCGCAATATCAACGCTCCTTATCTAACCCATGTCCTGAACAAGTGGGAGTACATCTGGTAACCAACCATAAGGATTTTCCTTCAGGATAAACATTGGCTGAAGAAGACTGTGCTTCCCCAGCAAGGGGGATAGTGAGATGCAATCACCCAGCCTAAACCCAGGTATCAGTGGCACAATGATAGAAAGGGAAGGGCATAGACTGATGGGTGGTGTGAAAGATCTGCTGGTTTTGTTTCACTGATCTACTATTAGCTGGTCCTGGATAAGATGTTTTTATCTGAAATACCATCTGAGACCATTTTTTTCTGCTCAGTTAATGACGATGTCTTCGATACAGTCGCTAGCTAAGGCTTAGCTAAGAAAGTGCAAGCAAGGAAGCTGTAGATGGTGTTTGAAGAGATTTTGGGGGTGGGAATAATATCAGGCATCCTGTTAAAAATTAATCTCTAGGGCTTTAGCAATTCAGTGTGCATAACTTCAGTGTTTCCAGATAGTTATCTGTCTCATGGGCACACCCCGTTATTATAATTTTTATTGAGCTGACAAAGATGAATCCGGATACAGGGGAAAAATATTTTTAAAAGTGCATCCTTTTCTAGCTGTATGTTTGCCTTCCTTTGGTCAAATGTAGCACTTTTTTTTTTTTTTTAAATGAAAAAAAAAGAGTTTTTTTTTTTTTTTTTTTTTCTTGCTAAGACATTCCAATTATTTCTTAAGAATTTTTATGTATTTAAGATCTTATTTGAGTCTGATTTCATGACATTAATTTACTTTAGGTCAAATAATTGTGATTTATGACTCTGAAAAGTGAGTAGAGGGAACTAAATTGGCTGATAAAAATTATCATGAACAATTGTGATAGCCTTCCTCCTTTGTTTTTCATGACATCACACTCAGTTACATCTCATTTATTTGACTCCAGTTAAATATCGTTGTCTTCAATGAAATGTCCTTGTGAATTTAAATATTACTAACATGTATAAGCAGAGTAGACCATTTCGTTTTAATTGATAACAAATTTTCAGAGCTGGCATTGTCCTGAAACTTTTGCTGAGAGTTTATTGCATTTCCTTATAACTGTTTTCTGTTCAGAAAATATATCTATGCATTTGCCATTAGCCATGATGCTTAAAGGATTTGGCTAGTGACACAGTGACCACACAGGTAGCAAATTTTGATCAGTGAACAATCTGCGTAACCTGCTTTTAAACGAATGCATAAGGATGAGGAACAATTGATGAATATTTGTGACTAGTTATAAGGTCAAATCAGGCCTTTCTTGAGTTAGGGAAGCAAGACAAAAGGCTCAAAACCCATTTGTGGATTGTGGCAGTATAGGTCAGGCTGGGCTGTGGGCTATATTTATGCAAAATCCCATGAACTCTGACGCACTAAATAACAGAAATCATCTCATACTACTGCATGAGAAACAGTGAATTTTAGAGGTGAGGTACTTCACTTGAGACCACAAAAGCCAATATTTCAGTTTCATTCTCCTAAACCTCAGAGCAGGGCTGTGGCCAGAGAAAGGTCCTCTCTTAGTCAGGCCAACTAATGGCTTTGGAACTGCATGCCGCTCATGGGTAGCTGAGAAATCCCCCGTGAAGGGTTCTGATACTTAATGGCAACAATTTGGAGTTGGAAGGGAGTGGTATAAAGGCTGCTGAGGAATCTGAACTTGACACAAGGTGACAGGAGCAGCTGAGCCCAGTGTCCTTGGGCTACCATATAGACATTGAAAAATGTCTCAATTAAGGTGAGAGGAATCACATGGGGTCAGCTGCTCATTTAGTTCAAATGAATCTCACTGGTTGAAATCATTTGTATTTTTAGGTAGAGCTGCACAGCACAGTGTGAAAATGTATGGAAATACAGTTAATTGCTTGTGTTCTGGGAGCAGTGTTCCTTTGTCCGTGTGGGACTCTTGACCCTACTGAGATGGAAAACAAGTGCATGGAGCTCTGTTCCTTTTTGTACCCAACCTAGCACTGTGTTATATGTGTACCCATACCTGGTTGTATATGATAATCGAACAATACTAATTATGAAGGCATTTTCCATTCTCCCCACGTTCCTTACAACCTCTGACAACAAGTCAGATTTTACCATTTGAAACAAGCAGTTATTTTTATTCACGTTGCAAAAGGTTTTCCAAACTCCACATATATTGTTATGTCTCTCAAATGCATTACATCACAGGATTCTTCTGAAAGGTGTCCAAATCCTGCAATAAAACACTTGTGGGAAAAGTTTAAAAAATAAATGGTTTGTGTTAAATGGGATTTGGAAAAGGGAATGAAATGTATTACACTGATACGGTGAAAAGGTAATGTACTAATGGATGCTTCGGTTTTGAATTAAGTGTTATGCTCCCTCATTAAACTCCATTCTGAAGTTATGCAAACTTATGTATACATTCCCTCCCCCCCTTCCTTCTTTTCCCCAGGATAGTATGTAACAGGAGAGTGGTGAAGTTTGAACTCTCTGAACCTTATGCCATGAAAAACGTAACAAAAGCAGATGGTTTAACATTAAATTAAGAGAGAATATGGTCTGCCTGTATTCCAAGTACTGACTTGGAGAACTCTGGAAATCAGCAGACACAATGTGTGCCTCGTGGCTTGATGGGACCCAGAGCATACAGTCTCAGAAAGACATTGCTGCTGCAGTTTAGGCTGATAGAAAGAACAGCATTTAACGTTTCCCTCAGTACATTCTTTCTGAGTGTGGTGGACTTTGGACAGTGAAGTTTGAGGACTATGGACATTAAAGGCCTTTATTAATGAAACTTTTGTTCTTGAAAGGTTTCTTTATCTTCTTCTTTTGCAGTACTCCCATGGGCCCCACAATGCTAAATATTCTGACTGTTTGCGCTGGTCTGGGTTTGGGATACCCTGGGGACACCATGGTGTATAGTCTTGCTTCCATGCCATGAAGGGGAACTTTAGGAGCTCTTGGCCTTCATAGCATCCTCTGGGATGTCCTAATGTGCCTTTCTGGACCACTCCAGATTTGGAAAGCTACCTGTCTCGAGCATCCAGAGTCTTTAATCATATATCCCACAAAACATGTATCTCCCTCAGCACTCTTTAGTACCCTGCATTTCAAAGAGTTGGAGACAAACATTACACATATCCAGCATTTACTCAGCATCAACCAAGTCCAGAAGAGTATGGGATGATTACATGACTGCACATTGCATCCCAAATAAAACATGACAGAAGTGATCTGTTGGCCTTTCTTAGACCACTTCAAAAGCCAAACTTTCAAAGGCCTCATCCTGGGGTAATAACTTAAGCACTGCAAGGACTTGCTGAGCAGTGACAGTGGCAAAGGAGAGGCTTATGGGTCCCAAAAGGAATTTTGGTTCAGTATTTATAGTTTAGAATTCTTCTTAAGAGATAGATTGTACTGTCTTTGGGAAAGAATGCATTTTGTGAGAGGTCCAATACTGCTGACATGATTTGTACATTTGGAGGATCAGCGTCTTCAAGGAATTCCCTATTTCCTTTGTCCATTTTAAGATTTTGACACATCTTAGACAGAAGTCAGGCACCTCGTAGCTCAGGCTAATCAGTTCTAACAAATCTGTCTGGTTAAGAAAATGAAGTAAGTCATTTTGTGAAGGTACCTTTTTCCCAGGTGATGGTTGGATTGCCAACAGACATGAGATGCGTAATTCAGATGAGTAAATTTAAGCAACATCCCACAGTAATCAACTCTGCACTTAGTTGTTCGGGAATTCAAAGTGTATGAGGATTAAAAAATAGAAGGTGTAAATCCAAGCTCACGCTACTTTAGGGTCATAAGCCTGTTTTATTAGCTTCTTCCATTAATTCCTTTATTTCTTAATTGATAAACTTAAAAAAAAATAATCAGAAGGTAATAAAACCATACTCACACAGTACAAAAACACAGTTACAATCTTGGAATGTGTCTACTAATTTATTTCTGCATAAACAGTTTTCTCCAAAAGCCATTCACATACATGCAGTAATTAGATTGCTTCAAGCAGAAAACACAAAACTAATCCAATCTGCTTTTAGTAGTTAGAAACTTATAATGCCGGTTTCAGCTATTGGCCCAAGTAAAGGTCATGGATCAATGTTGCAACTTCAGAGCTGAAAAATCTAGAAAAATAATAGTCACAAGCATTTTTGAATTTTGGATCAGAATTGATCAGTGAAAATTCAAGAGTGCAAGACAGAATCAGAGTGGCAAAGAAGAAATGGTTAATTTTCCCCTACATCATACCTTTATCTAGCAGTCCAATGTATATGTTTTTCATTTGCTTTGCTTGGAAAAAGAATTAAAATAAATATTATAAATAATAAAATTGTACAGTCATAGTCTTATTTATTATAGTCTGGTGTCTAAACCATATCCATAGATTTTATTGAAATGCACACTATGTTAATGAGGAAAGAAAAGTCCCAAGTCATTTGCCTTTTGAAGAAAAAAACTTCATGGACCTGAAGTGCAGTTGCAGGCCTGCCAAATACCTTCTAACTTCAAGGGACAGTCAGGACTTCTGTGACACATATATTTTAGATAAAATAAATAAATAAATAAAAAATCTGATGATAGGAAACTACCACTGATGATGATAGGTAACCACCACTATGCCAAAAAACTAAAAAACTAAATAGATAACTTTTTTTTTTTTTTTTTTTTTCTTGGGTTTTGGGTACTTCTTGTGGTTCACCAAATATTTAAAGAGAAGTTCTCAAAGAGAAAATGGAAAAGTTTACAAGCCAAAAGTGGGAAAACAAAACCAGAAATGTGATTAAGTATTAATTTTAAGCCACAATTTAGAAAGATTCTTTTTGATGGTGGGTATATTCCTCTGAAACTCTTGACATCATCCAGAAAGTTTTGTTGCTGTTATTGGAAATGAGGATTTCTTTTACATCCCAGTTATCTTAGGATGTACAACAAAGGAGTCCTCCCATTGTATATTCCCAGATCCAGGTCATCTAAAATTTAGGGAATGAATTCAATATGTACGTCTCCCTCAGTTTTGTGGAGAGAGACTGATTCTAACCAATCTTAGCTTATCCTGAAATAATTGTCTCTCACTGTCTTCTAGATATGCCTGGCTCTTTGCCATGACCCTATGGGAATGTAGACTTTTAGACTAGGTAGTTGAAGCTATAATCCCATTTTTGATTCTGAATTTTTATGTACCTTAAGCTAGATGAAGGAATTCTAAGATATGGTAACAAACAAACAAAACCCTTCAGAATAATGTTGTAAATGCCCAGATGAACATATTCTCACACTATGTTGTTAGGCCCTGTCAGCAATGAGAGACCTTCTCTACAGGACACATAAAGGAGAATGGAGGTTACATGCAGGTGCTGGGTACCAGCCTTCTACAGCTTCTGTCTGACTGGCAGGAGGGATTCAGAGGAAGCTACCAGAGTGGTAAGTTGGTCTCATTAGAAAGACTGAATACGATTTGCATAAACTGAAAGAATACACTTGGATTTATTTCTATTTCTGTGTTTCAGTTCATTTTGCATTCCAGATATAGCATCGTTTTGCATTTTCCAAAACAGCAGCAATTGGTACTGATAGCCCCTGAGGCACCTAGAAAGGTAAAAAAGATGGACATGTTAAAGAAAACAGGCAATGGTTTCCTTTTATTTCATCCTGTAAACACATTTGCAGTCTAGTTATAACAAAGCAAAAAATTTCATATAATCAGTTCCTTAAAAGGATGAAAGACCATACCCAGGTGTGATTCTGCATCCTTCCTTTGCAAACAGTTTAGTGCCATTGGAAATTCACTTCCAAACCCTTTTTTTTCATGGTGAACATAGAAAGTTTTCATAGAGTTTCTGCTAAGGCCTCTGCCACTGCTGCTAACATTGTTTCATCACTTGCAGCATCTTGGGCTGCTACAGATTCCTCTGCCATCTAGCACCTGAGAGCCCTGCTAGCAATTTCACTATGACTGAGAACTACTTCAGCTAACTTCATTTGCTATCTATCATGTAAAAAGTTCTGCCACTCAAGCTCAGCACTATCTTAGGTATGGCCAGCCATGTGACTGGCATACAGCTGATGTTCACATCACTTTTTTTAATCTGAAAAGGTAGATGCAACTTTTTTTTTTTTTTTTTTTAACTGCATTACAGTGACTTTATGATAAGTCAGCTGAGTCAAGTATTTTTTTACTTTCTTTCAAAGAGAATTTAACTCAGTTTTAAAGGAAGTTAACACAGTTACCCAGGACAACCTTTTGCAAATTTTTTAGTTATAGTTCATGAATATACACATTTCCTCTGAGAAGATATGAGCCTAAACCACAGTGCATGGACATGAGTCAATAAAGGAAGCAATTCCTGTAAGCTTGTATTCTTGTAAGGTTGCATGTATTTAGTTTCATAAAAGTAGGCTATGACAGCAACATTGCATGATACACCATCATATGAAGTCATGTACTGCTACATAATACTCGTATGTAATGTTGGATCAGTGAGAAAAGTAGTAAAACAAGTTTAAATGGACTTTGTATTTTTTAAGCTCCAGAATGTCTATAAAATATCACTGAGGTTTCAGTTGTCAGTAAAAATTAAAATAGAAGCTCCCCCTTTTTTTTTATAAAGTCACATTTTCAAACCAAAGATAAAGGTTTGTTTGGAGCTTTGAAATTTGAACACTTGTGAAAAAATGAGAAAAGAAGGGAAGGAGTGAGACAAACCTCACCATTTTTTCACACCTGTCTTTTGCAACTGTTCCTGTTTCTGTATGCAAGTCTTCATGGAGCTTTTTTTTTTTTTTTTTTTTTTTTTTTTTTTTTTTACACAACCCTGTCTGGCAGATGATTTAAGGGAATGCACTCCTTGGCATAAAAATAAAATTTATAAAATGCTGGGTTGACATTTGCCCTGTGACACTGCTGTGATGCACTGGTTATATAAGAATGAAAATGTGAAGTGTAAAAGAAAAAAAAGAAAAAGAAGAAAAAAAATAATTCTCATCCTAAAATAGTGCCAGTGAAGGCACTACCACCTTCCGCAGGCTGATCAAGCTGATATAGGGCAGAGCAATCAGAAATGCTTGGGTACAGTAAGCGGAAAGCAGAGCAGCTGCACTGTGTTTTACCTCTTTGAAACTTTTAACAGGAAGCAGCCCTGACGTGAGGCAGGGAACCAGTCCTTCAGATGCTCGAAGGCTATCAGGCGTTGTCAGCACTCAGCACTTTGCAGGAGGCACCCACGACTCCTCCAGGCTGGCAGCTAAATGTGCTTTTCGGAAACAAATAGCCAGAAAAAGCATGCCCCTTCTGCCCTGTGCCTCCTCTTTCACATCACTGGACCCAAATCATACGGTGCAATATCAAGACTGTTTCACATACAATGCTCCTGTCTGCTACAGCCTCTGCAGCTCCAGATTTTCTTGGCTTGCTTTCCCCAGTGCTGGCCCAAAGCAGATGACCACAGCTTCTGCTAAGCCTCCCCTTCTCCTAGGGTGGATTTCCAGTGCAGCCAGCAAAGCAGCTCAGCATTGGGCCAGTCTCCCTCTTAATACACTTTAGGTACTTAAAAAATTGCACAGCAGGAAAGGTGAAGGAATCTCTTTGCCACACATACAGCAACAGTATTAATAATACCGAGTCACAGCCTAGTGACAGAAAAAAACATTTATACACATACGAAATCCAGAACAGCAAAGTGAATTCATAAGCATCCCAAAGGCCAAAATATACAGGCTGCTGTAGTTGTATTTATGTGAGCACAAACCTTGCCTCATGCAAACGCACATGTGCACAGACACCCGTACACATGCAGCTTGCACATACAAAGAACTCTTTTTTTTTTTTTTTTTTTTCTCTTCTTGATATGCATGTTGTGGAAAATGTGTGTCTCTGCGGGTCTGGTGACATGCAAATGTTTATGTGGGTGTTAAAAAAAAATGGAGAAGGTGTGAGGCATGTATTCGGAGAGCCAGAAAGCCACACACAGGCTTCTATTTATAGCACCCTCGTGGTGAAATAGAGAAACCGAACTGCAGCTTCTACCTGCTGTTCCCAACTGAAGTTTGACAAGAGCGGATAAAACCTTTCAGGGTCTCTTTGTAGTTTTAACTGACAACCAAAAGTGATGAGTTAGCTGTTTCCTTTACGACCCTCTTAAGCAGGTGAAGAAGTCAACCGCTGCGCGAGAGGAATGGAACAAGCCGACGCTGCCTCGGTGCCTGGAAGTGCACCCTGCAGTGCTCAGGTTGAAAAATAGAAACAGCAGTTGGTCTGAGCACTGTGGCCAGAGTGTGCCTCTCCACCTGGATTCCTGGTACCAGGTGAAGGCTATGTGATCCAGGCACATTGGAATATATGGGCATTTCAATTTCTTTCTTGGTCCATCTGTCAGAAAGAGAAAAACAGAAATCTGGGGTCCTGGTATCAGACTTCAGATCTGAGGTTATGGTTCAAACCCACTGATGATTTCTTATACTAATAATAGAATGACTGCAGGTTTTTTCTCCTGTTGTTCTTCGATGAATTCTTCTAAAATGCGATCAAATTGATATTAATTCTCTTATTTTCTTATTCTCTTATTTTTGTGATCCTGCTGCTACTAAACATAGTGTCCATTACTGCAGCATTCAGTCACTGCTTTCCCGAGGGGACTAACTCAAATATTTTCCTCTTTGAAGCCAAGATATTCAGAGATAAAGAACAGAGGCTGGGGTGAGTAGACATCTCACCACCCAACTCTTTCCACTACAAAGGTTGGTCTTTTTAGTCCCTGGTAGTAGCCACTATTCTGACTTGTGCACTGGTAGAGGACATTTCCTCTTGCTCAGCTCCTCTAAGCTTTGTGACACCATGCAATCCTCCAGATCACACCACCTGTGTGCAAATCATGGATTGCTCCACAGGGATTTGGGAGCTTTCTTTCTTTCTCTTTCTTCCTTTCTTCCTTCCTTTCTTTCTTTCTTTTCCTTCTTTCTTTCTTCTTTTCTTATACTGAAGGTTGGTCTGGTGCTCAGAAAATGACAGGATCAGGAGCAGAATATCTCAATATTCAGCGATTAAGATAGCATTATATACTGCCTTTTGCCTGGAGTTTGGTGCAACAATGGTGGAACAACTTAAAGCTAAGCATTTCCCCCCTCACTTCCCCCATTTTCTTATATTTATAATGTAAAGAAAGTAAGAGGATGGAAATATTGTGTGAGTAGTTACAGCACATGTATTTCTCAAAAAAAAGATGAATTAATAAATACTTTTTTTTTTTTTTAAATCATATTAATGTTTTTATGCAAAAGAGTTCTAATATGAAATTTGTGCCAATGTGGTTCTAAAAAGTAACATCTAAAAAGTGGAGGAAAAAATACACCTGGATTCTTTGAATTAAGTCAGTATTTTTTGAACTAATCTTGGAACTCTATTGACTCACCAAAAATTCTGAATATTTTCATTTTGTGTTGATCTAAATTGAATTTTTATCAGACTCCACATTTTAGAAATTCAAGGAAACCAACAAATTAGTCAGTCCTAGGATAATAATCAGTGAGTTTTGCCTGTTTGTGTCTCATCTAACATTGCTGGCAAAACAATTATTTTGAATTTCTGTTTCATTCTAAAATTTCTTTGTTTCAGTCATTCAGTATATAAACTTTTTTTTTTTTTTTTTTTTTTTTAATTGGACAATCTATTCACATGGCACATTGTTCTTGACTGGAACAGGGATGAGCAACCTTGAAAGCTTGTGGACGAAAACATAAAATAAACACACATACTAGTATGGGCAGTGGCTATGGATATAGAAATATAAGCTGCACTGACATAAGGCATTTTCATAATAATATACCTGCAACTCTGCGAGGACTACAATCCCTAACTGAAGCTATGAGATCAGTATTACAATTGTTAGAGATCAAATCTGGACCTGGCCTCCTGCTGCAAGCATTAATAAATTCACTAGCAATAAATTTCTGCATTTGCTTTGGTGACTGTACCTTAGTATTCACTTAAATTTGCTTATTTTCTTTCTGGTCAATAAATAACTTTGATAGATGGCAATGAGGAAAGATCGCAAGAGAGTGACAAATGCTGCTGAGATGGATTCCTTTCAAGCAATAACTAATAAAACACCAACTTTTGGACAACAGTTTTGATTATATTTGACTGCTTTTCCTTCTGCCATTGTGTTGCTTTTCTTGTGGCAAAAGGAGAAAAAGTGCCCCTCTAGAAAACAAACAAACAAACAGGAAAAAAACCATCAACAAAAACACAAACCCAGAACCTTCTTTGAAAACATAGGTCCTACACTGAAGATAAAGCTCAGCAATCAAAAAATCTTCTATTAGAGAGGAAATAATGAAGACCCACTGCACTCACCCACACAGACCAGAAGTCCCTGTGAAAATCTTGGGTTTTGTACTCACCTAAAGGACAACATGGGCAAGTGAGTCTAGTCCCTAAGGCATGTCAAAGCACTGCTGTGGGTGTGGGTGTGACACAGGAGGACACTGATTTGCACGATACTTCAGGGATGAGTCTCGTTGGGTAATCTGCTCCACTCTGATAGCATGACAGGCCTTGCTTAAGGTCCTTGTCCCAGAAAGCTTTCCCAGGAGGGAACAAAATGGAGAAACTATTATCCAGGGTCATAAAACAGGCCAGTGCTGGAAAATCTGCTTTTCTTGTTCTTTCTACTGGACCATGCTGCCTTTGAGGGAGATGCTGTGAAGACTTGTCTAGTCCTGGGGTTTTTAGGCACATTTCTGTATTTGTTATTTTAGCATAGTTATGAAGTTTTAGGTCAGGCACTACATAATTGTTTGTTCTCAGCCTAAGGTAAGGTGCTGCTAGGTTTCCTGAGGATTTGAGACTTCTGTTACGTAAAACATGTTAAAGCACAGCCAAGCCACTTCAGCTGGCTAACCGGGGTAAAAATACAGGGAGGAGAGGTCCTTCAGTGTTGCCCCAAGGCTAACGCAGAAAGGTCATGGTGGGGTGGAGTGAGGTGGGTTTCAGGGATGAAGAACTGAACTCAGCAAATTCACTCCAGTCAAAATAAAATGCTTTGTTATAATTTTACCTCAGGATAACTCAGACACCTCACTCATTCTGAGGTTAAGAAAAAAAAAAAAAAAAAAAAAACTAGCTTTTTTTAGCAGTGAAGGCAAGCCCTAACTGTAGGCCTAGCTTAGGGGCTCACCTTCACTGGGGATATTTGGTAGAGAAGCACTGCCAATTAGCTAAACGCTTTAAAAAATAATCACGGATATTGCTTCAGAGACTCCCCATTTATTCTTTTTCCAAACTAAATAATTTTTAGTGTAAATCAGCAAGGATTTGGCTAGTGTATTGAAGGAGAGGGGAAGGCATCAGTTACTGAAACAAACTGAGAGTAATTAAGAGCACATCTTCTAGAGGTACACTCATATGGAGGTCTGTGCTCTAAAAGAGGAACAAGGAGGATTAATCGGAAACAGCAGCTCTTCTATAGTCTTCAGGTGCAGCATTTGGACTTTTTTTTCCAATACAAAAAGCAGCCCCTCCCCTTTTGCCCCCCCCCCACCATCCCCCAGCTTGTACTAGATTGAACCAGGCCCGAGCGAAAGCTGGGGCTGGCAAAGCTCCAGCCGAGTGCAGAGGGTATGCTCAAAGCAGGAAGCTGTGGCAAAGCTGAGTCGCTAAAAAGCTACTGGAGCTAATACATTGTGGTCATGGGGATAGGCAGCAGCATCTGAGTAGCGATGGGAAGACTCAAAAGCGCCTTCAAAACAGGCTTGAAAAGTACTGCTGATCTTTGCACTTTGACTGGGCTTTTGTGCTTACGGTTACGCTTGAAACATTTAGGCCGCATGCTGTGTGGTGGCGGCCTGGTGCAGTGCATATGGTCTATCCCTACGCATGGCGCGTGCCTCGCACATGCCTTGTTTGCTGCCCGTGCACCCAAATGCAGAGGTATACACTTTGAAGGTGAAAGGGATGCGTAGGAGCAGAGAATTGGGTTCATCTGGCAGCATTTGTGACGGCATCTGGGGCAAAGCAGCTTGTAAACACTCGCTGGGGAATAGCTGCCTGTTTCTGTGTGGTGTGAAAAGCCAGACCCACGCTCGTGGATTGACTAATTCTTTATGGGACAGAAAAAAAAAAAAAAAAAAAAAAAAAAGTTGCTGGCTGTGAAGCTAATAAAAAACACCAGGTGGTCAACATATCATGGAGGCCATTGTTCTGGGAGATTGTTCCATTCATTAATATGAACTGCGCTGATGAGAACAGGATGTACAGCATTACCACACGAGATAGGGAGCAAGGAGATGGAAGAGGTGAGGTAAGATGTCCTTTTCCTTCTCTGGTCACCCTTGGGAGAGGAGTGGGAGTGGCCATCTTGCAAACATGAAGAACTGCTTTGAGTAGAGATAAAGGGAGGACTTTCACCAGTTTCTCTGGGGAGAGATAGCTGCTATCAAAAAGCCACAGTTCCTTAGAGAGCTGCAGGCAGGGCATGAGGAGGGAGGGACAAGCTCCTGTCCCCATACTGGAGCTGTGGTCTCTACCCCTCTGGCTGCCTGTAGGTGACTACCCCTGTAGATGCTTTTTTTTTTTTGGGGGGGGGGGGGGGCACAGCTTTGGAAACTGTTTCTTGTGTTTCTCTGTTCCTGGAATAGCCTCAAGAAACCACCTGTGCAAGATAGAGACACAAATGTAATTTCTGTGGTCTCTACTGGGGGTCAGAAAACACACAAACATTCAAGACACGGTTTATCATGCTTGTCTCCTTCATACTGACCTGTGCCCCCTGGACAGGCCAAGCAGGAATTCCTGAGAACCCACATGCTATATTTGATGCATTTTTGAGTCCTTTCATCTGTTCCCTGCTCTCAGGTGGAGGAAAATGTGAGTATGTGTCAACTGGGTTAGCAGAACAGTGTCAAAACCCACTCTCAGGTCGTGCTCACTGCTTGCCTGTCATCTGGGTTATAAACCGAAGGCCTAACCTATCCAGCCATAAAGAAGGATCTGGCCGGACCAAGACAAGGCCAAGGGTGCTCAGAAAAGTGGCTAAAGTTGGACAGGAAGGTGGGGAGCTAACAGGCCACCTCAGGGCTCTGTGAAGGGTGACACTTTGGGTCTGCTTTCTGTCCTAGTTTAGGACCAAGGAAGCCTGGATGAAAGAAAGGTAGGCAGAGGAAGATGTCACCAGCAGCTCCAAGCTGGATCCTTTCTAGGTAGCATAGGTACTTTGTGCCAAATCTGTAGCCATCAAGGTAGCCAAGGAGGGTGTAGAGAGGAAGCTGATATGCTCAGGATTGCTCTTACATCCCAACACAGAAAGCTTTGTATCAGCAGCAGACCGCAAAGCACACCACCTGGTTCCAAGTATCTTCTATGCCGTATCTCTACTGTGGGATCACATTCAGGCTCAGCACCATGCTCAGATGGTGGGTGGGGAGATGAAGAAATGAAAAGCAAAAATTTTTCTTTCTTTTTCCTAGATAGTATGCTCTATAGCTTACCCTAGAAGCAGAGTTAAAAGGAAAAAAAATCATTTATGTTGGCTTGGGCTGTGGTTTGGAAAGAGAAAAGGAGAAAAGAAACAAAACAAAAACACTGGCCCACAAAGAAGAGAAAACAGGAAAGGAAAAGAACAAAACATCCTGTACACAGCAGCCAGTCAGTCGAGGAGGGAGGGTCTGTGTCATCTGCATTCTTGTCCTAAAGTGGGCACAGGCAACCTTGATCAAGTCTGTGTGGCTCAAACCTTCCCTTCCTTTTCTCAGGCTTTCTGCTCACCCCATCATGTAATGTTTCTTGTTTAGCTCCAATCTGGATCAGAAGGACCAAAGATAGCTTCAGACCTTCCTTGCTCTTTAGAGATGCTTTTGTCAGGTGCGGCATCTGTAGTCTGTATTTTTCACAGAATCACAGAATCACAGAATTTTCTAGGTTGGAAGAGACCTCAAGATCATCAAGTCCAACCTCTGACCTAACACTAACAGTCCCCACTAAACCATATCCCTAAGCTCTACATCTAAACGTCTTTTAAAGACCTCCAGGGATGGTGACTCCACCACTTCCCTGGGCAGCCCGTTCCAATGTCTAACAACCCTTTCGGTAAAGAAGCTCTTCCTAACATCCAACCTAAACCTCCTCTGGTGGAACTTTAGCCCATTCCCCCTCATCCTGTCACCAGGCACGTGGGAGAATAGACCAACCGCCACCTCGCTACAGCCTCCCTTGAGGTACCTGTAGAGAGCGATAAGGTCACCCCTGAGCCTCCTTTTCTCCAGGCTGAACAAGCCCAGCTCCCTCAGCCGCTCCTCAGCACCTTTCCTGGCACCTTTCTTGGAATCAGTAGCAGGGAGCCCACCAGACACAGATGGACATAAGCTCAGCCTGCCCTGCTCCTACATGTGGGACAAGCGTGGACTTTGAGACTGTGACATGCAGTTAGCATTGTATTAGGACCAAGCTTATAAATTTGATAGCCTGAACTGACCTGGAGCTGCCTCAGAGCCCAGGAAGTGAAATTCCGATCTATTTGCACCTGCCTGAGCAAAAATGCTGCTTGTTCTTCATCACAACATCTAACCTGAGAATGAAACTGGTGTAGAGACCTTTTGGGTGTTGTCTCAGCTCAAGAAGGAGCCAGCATGAAGGGTGGGGTGACTAGGATGGGTTGCAGGGGAGGTTGAACCCCTTCTTGTTTGTTCTGAGGTGAGGGGTGAGCATGATGCACTGTCTGCTCATGCAGCATCCTTCAGGAGGCTTGAAAGATGGGTGTAAGCAGTAGTTTTGAGTGTGCGTGTGTAGAAACTCTCCTTTAAGAGATCCTTTACTAAGCCCAGTTAAACTCTAATCTGGTTCCCCTCTTCTGGTCATCATTTGTGTGGTCTTGCTGAAGTGGATGTCATTTCCTCCAGAGCCTGTAAATGTCACTTTTTAATCAGTTCCAGAATCACTGTCTCCTCCTCCAAGCAGGCTATGAGCATGAATCTATCAATGGGCTGCTGGAGCTAATCTCCTCCCCTGCCTTTCCTCTTGAAGAGGACAAAAATAGTTTTTGAAATAGGAACAGAACATTTCCAATGAGTGGAGAGTGTGGTCTTGTATCCGGGAAGTCGGGTGCTCTAGTTCTGCCCCATCGCAGACAGAAGGAGAGGATGCACATGCACAGTTCATGTATCAGGAAGGGGAAACCCAAGTGAATTCCCCAAAAGCTGATACTCCTTAATAGCATGGTCCTTGAGGTTAGCTAAACTGGTGTGACAGTGAACACAGCTTCTCCTTAGACAACTGCACTGAGCTTGAAGGCCAGCTACAAGATGTGGTGTTACATTTAGCTTCTCCCATGCATTTTTCTCTCCCTAAGAGTACTCCAGGAGACATTTTTTTCCCCTCCTGCTTTTACTGTTGCAATTCATCTCATAAGCCATATTTGTGTCGCCTTATAGTTAGTGATAGAGCCCAGAAGAAAAACTGTGAGGGTCTACTGTAAGACTGAAGTTCTCTCTCCTGAAAGGTTAGGGGAAACATATTCAAGAGGGCTTAGGGTTAGCAGATGTAGTTTGAGCTAGCTTTCCCATGTCTCCAGAGACCTTAAACTTGGAGAAATTTTCTGACACAGGGGCGAGGAAATGCCTTGGCATAGATGTTATTTCCAAAGAAGTATTGGTTATTTTGGTGCTTTAACAGACACTGCTTTCGTATAATATCATTTAATGTAACTCCCTTCTATCCTCTGTCCTCTCGTATCCACTCACTGCCATCCCATCCCTTCTCTTTCAAGCTTGTTTATTTTAGAGCACAAAGCTACTTAGAATTATTTATTTTTGGATCAGTTACTGGTTGACTTAGTGACTAACTCATTTCATCACTCCATACCTCAAATTACCTATACATTTAGAAGGATTAATAGTACCTGTTTTTCAGGGCTGTTAGCAGCCTAAATTAATTAATGATTATAATGCTTATAAAGAGATTTGAGATCCTTGGTTACTGGAGGCTAAGGTGCTGTGAAGTATTATTTTTTTTTTTTTGGTGCGTGTGTGCGTGCAACTTTGTGTTACAAAAGTACAGGAAACATTGCAATTACCTGGAGAGTCTATTATTCTCAGGACTTAGTTTATATTGCAGTTCAGATACAAGTGTTTTGTCTGCATATTTTTTTTCCCCTTATGTTTCAATCAGAGTTAATGTCTTGATCTCTGTTATTGAGAAATGTTGTACGTGGGAAACGTGGCAATGAATAGTGCAGTGTGCATAACAGAGCTGTACAGTGTTCGTTGGTGTTTTTAAAAAGCCAGTATCAACTTCTTCTCAGGTGACTCTATTCTGCTGTGATTACAGTAAAATATGTAGCTGAAAAGCCAAAAAGTTAGAAACACCATTCGAATTTGTGACAGCATTGTGCATTCACTGGGATCATTTTTTTGGCATTGTGGGAGATTGCTCTGAATCTATCAGAAAGAGTGAAAGGACAGAAAACCAGGTGTATACACAAAGGGAGTGTCTCTAAAAGAATCCCAAATTCAATTTGTGATTATTTTGTATTTACTGAGTAATCTACCAAATGACAGTGCCAGTGACCACAATCTGCTGCTGCTATCACATTGCTATGTAAATATGACATACAGAAGGGGTGTATTTGGACTTGAATATCTGCACCCGGACAGGTCATCAGTTTGCCAGTGACAAAAGTAGCTCCACTGAAATTATTAGCTAATACTTATTCCATTACCTCTTCTTTTATGAATAGTCTTTGGCTGGCTTGTGCAGTGCAGAAAATAAGCAGTTAAGCAGAAAATAAGCAGGTGGGATACCCCTCCCAGTGAAGTTATTAGTAGTTTTGCCTTAGATGTCAGTGGGAATAGGCTTTCACCACCATTCTTGTTGCTACTGAACTAATGTCCATATCCTAAATTCAACACCGTTAGTGCCATGTTTAGGAATATTACAGTGGAACAGCCCAAGCAGAGTGGCAAAGCAGTTGAAATATCAACAAGATGGAGCAGAAAGATGTTTTTTTTTTTTTTTTCCTAATCGAAGGGCAGTTACACACACTTGTCTCCTAATGCCATGTAGAAGAGCTGCAGAGTATGAGATGAACCAGTTGTTGACAGCAGCTGGGGACCACTGGCTCTGTCCTCAGCCTTGTCTATGGGAATGGTGGGATTTACTTCTACAGTGGCCACCTGAGGGTCTCTGCTGATGGAAGAATTGATGAGCTTTCAGATTGCATGCATCCAGCATTACAAAAGACAGTAGCGAGAATATGGCCTAAAACAAGGCCTCCCTTTGACAGGAACTTCATTTTCTGGACTTAGCCTGTTACCTGCTGCCTTTTTTCATCTTAGCCGACTACAATAATTATCCAGATGACATATATAGGGAGGCCACGAATAATTAACAATTAACCCAGCTCTCCAGCTCTGGAGTCACTGCCAAATATTTGTTGGTTCATGGAGGAAGTCTAAGTGAGTAAACCATGCTGAGTGACAATAGCTCTGCTTCCCAGCCAGACTGAACAGCTCGTAATGTAACTCAAACATTTCCTCTTTCCAAGCCTTCTTATAAAAGAGAAGACAAGGAAAGGGCAAAAGGGACATTTAGAGGAACTCAGAACTGGAAAAACAACCACTGATGTAATGTACTTTCTAAACTAAACATAAGGCATGCACTGTTACAGCCATTTAAATAATGATTAAAAAGAAAACCAAAACAAATAGACACATAACTTTGTCTGCTTAGTCCTGAACACTGAAAGAAAAAAGTGTGAGCCACTCCATGTTGGATGTCTGGGGAATATTTGCCTCACATTACATGTTTTCTGAGTCGTCTCTACATCCATTGGAGAGAAACACCAAAAAGTTGAGAAGTAAGATGAGATACAGGACACAGAACTGTGCACGGGAACCAAAGTACACAAGGCAGAGGAACAACAGAAGTATCACAGACCTCTGGTGACTGTGTGATGTGGTCCTACAAGGCCATGCTGAGATGATGTCTTCAATGTGCAAACACATTAAATGGGTTGGGCTTTGGAAAGAGCTTAGATTTTGAATTAATTGAGGATTAATTTACAGCCCCGTTTCACAGAAGGATAACTAAAGTATGGAGAGATGAAAGTCTCTTTGCTCCCTTTTCTGTGTCTAATCTGGCCTGTTCACTGACAGAACTGACAACAGCAAAGTTAAGTAGATGCATTGGTGTTGTCAGGATCAGGACCTATACGACTTGCCCAGAATCACAGAGGAAGTGTGTAGGAATAATACCCTGATGTCTCGAGTCCCGCATCACTGTCTGAACCACAAAACCATCCTTCCTGTCTCTGCATAAAGATAGAGCTGAGAGAAGTGATTTTATGTACACATGCACATAAACAGAGTGCCTTATAAGGAGTACAGGCATACTAAGGTGAAAGTTTCATTAGAAATCACATTAATTCAGTAAATCTCAGTGATTTTTTTTTTTTTTTTTTTTTTTTTTTTTGTATAAAGGAATCTAGTTTCTACACGCCCCTCCACCAAATTTCTTCCATTTCAGGCATCACAACAAGACTTTGTTATACGAGGTTTTTGACCACATTTTATGGAATGAAAGAAAAATCACATGAATCTGAGCTGGAACAAAGCCATAGAGCTTGATTTCATAATGCAAATCATTACAACTTTGGTACATCTGGTATGAGTCATTAATCTATTTCATTGAATTTCTTTGTATGTGAAGTGATGGGAGGGTCCAAAGCCAAAATGATGAGAAACTGGTCTTCCTTCTGATCTCAATGCTCAGGTTCAATACGAACAATGACAGTGTTGATCAAGTTATCCAGCCAACTTTGGCTAAAGTAAATAGAGCAATTCTATATTAAACTGTAACAATTCCATATTAAACAGCTGGGCTATATTTTTGATTATTCTTTAATAAAGATCTGTATTAAATTGGTAGACAACAAGTTCAAAGCATATAAAAGGAAGTGGTTCCTCTTTCACCATGTCACTGGACAGTCAAATTACTTGCTGCTGTAAATTCTCTGGATACTAAGATGTTTGCATGAATCAGGTAAGCAACTGCTTTTCTTTCAAAAATCTGTGAAAGAAAAGATCATCTGGGGCTGTGGATTGCAAGGATCCATTTCTGTCTCATGAAATCTCTGAGCCACGAGTTACTTGGATGAGGAAAAGACTTCTGGGGAAAGGTCACTTCTAGCCCTGTTCTTTAATGCTTTGTTAATCTCACTCAAAGGGATGGGACAGAAGCCAGGGTGAGTATGTAAGTGCATGCTCCTCTGATTCCCCAGACAAGCCAGGCTTTTATGTGTTTAGAATGAGCTCCATGAGGAGCTGAGCCCCATCTCTAGGTGCGGAAAGCAGAAGACTGTTAGTGAACTCCACTAAGTTAGTGAAAGATGATTCCAGTGAAAGTAAAGAGAAATTGGTGAAGAAGATGGGTCATCTAAAAGACAGACTAAACATTTTATTTAATATATATTTAATATCTAGTTGCATAGGCTTAATCTTTGTTCAGTTGGCTGCCCAGGGAGGTTGTTGAGTCTCCTTCTCTGGAGATATTCAAGGCCCGTCTGGACGCCTACCTGGGCAACCTGCTCTAGGGAACCTTCTTTGGCAGGGGGCTTGGACCCGATGATATCTTGCGGTCCCTTCCAACCCCTACAATTCTGTGATTCTGTGATTCTGTGGTAGTCACCACAAGAAATTGATTTCCTAAGGCAGAACTCCAAAATGAGTGGGGTGTATCATACACTGTTTGACTTATTGACTTTAATAGAAGGCACCATAAATAATTTTTTGGGGGATGTTTATGGCAGGATTCAGTTAAAGACTAAATTATTAGAAGTGTACCTTCTGAAGTAGGTGCTTAATTTCTCTTAAAAGGCAATGGAGATGTAGTAAAGACATTCTGTGGAGCTTGGAGAGCTGTTTCATAACAGCATGCAGATTTGACCAGCTGTGTACCTCTAGGCATGCAGATTAGTTGATGTTTATTGCTGTCTAAACTATCCTAGTGGGTCTTGCCTCACATCCAGTGTATACTCTAGAAGTATGTAGGTACCATGCCATACCTTCCATGTGGAAATCTTTAATACATTAGATCATCTCAGATGACATTAGATTTCTGCATTTAGTCAACTGAATCACACTGCTGCTCTCCATTTCGTATAGCAGGACTGTATTCACACGCACTTCAATTCAGTTGCCCCCAGATGGTGTCTAGTACTCTTTGAAGTGTCCTATGATATTTTTTGTTTGCTTGTTTTTTGAGCACCTCTCCTGAAGGGCATAGATTTCTCACAGGTTCTGTGTCATTCCTACTACATGTATGGATGGCTTGGATAGCCTACAACTTCTAAAATGGTAATGGACATCAATGTGTTAGCAACTGAATTAGTTCATGTATAAACTCCTACACACAGGCAAGTAAATTTGGATTTCGGAGTCTGTAGCTGCATCCCAGTTCTATTTTCTGGGTGACCAAATGGAGGTAAGATGTGTTCTACCAAAAATGATCATGGAAAATTCTACCTTCAGAACAGAAAGAACACAACAGCTTCTGGGAGCACTCAGTATGTTCAGTAAAGAGTTCTTTCTTTTTATCTCTTTTCCTAAGTATTTCTTCCTCCAAAAGATTTGCTTGATGGCAGGTGTAGAGCTCCTATGCTGAATGAGAAGCACTTGTTCACAAAGCACCCCCTCCAGAATTAGCAAGAAATGTCTCATATCTACAAATAATAGTTTTTACTTTTAGAAACACATAAACCACAGAGGTGTTTTGCTTTATTTATTTATTTAAAAATATAATTTAGGATTTCATAACAGTGGAAAAAAGATTCTTAAATTTGTAAAACAATAAAAAAAAAACCAACAACAAACAGCTGCTACTTTACTCTCTTACTTTAAAGCTGTTACTTTAGCTTTCAGTACAGTAAACGGAAAGTGGCTTTTAATCACTGTTTGGCCATTAGTTTGACAGAGCCTCTTCATCACAAACCACAAGTTACTCTTACACATGGAAGCAATTTTGATTTTTCTTAGGGAGAAAAAAAAATCTGCTGTATCCAAAGATCTTTGACAGTTAGGATGGCTTAGCTCAAAGCTTCTCGGTTAGGGCACATTGACATAGACAGGCACAAATGGATGAAGCTCATTTTGCCTACACTCCAAGCTGGTTGGATGTAGGCCAGCTCTGAACTGGAAGCCAGAAATCATGTTAGGATGGAGCTTTGCCCAAGCTAATAAGATCTGCTGACGGCATATGCTGAAAAGCAAGGAGTATTAGTTTGGGCAATGCATCATTTTCATGTAATTACAAAGCTTCCACCTACTTCAGCTCAATGGGATTTCTGGTCCTGTGTACTCATTTCCAGGTGCCTTCAGATTCAGTAAAGATGGCCTTGAAGAAGAAAGAAGCACATTAGAATTAGCCCAAAGCCCACTGAGAACTTGTGCTGAAATATTAAATGTTGGGCAAGGCCCATGGTCAAGGAGGCTTAGAATGTTCTCTCCTTAAAAAAAAAAAAATACAGGCTAGGACTTAGGAAAACATCAGTCTAAAGATCCCTATACAGCAGATTTTACTTTTTCAGCTCTTGACTAGAAAAAGGCTTCAGGAGGCTAGCTAGTCATCAGGGCAGCCTACCTGTGCATGGCAAGCGCATCACATACAGAGATAATGCTGGTAGTTAGCATGTGGACATAACAAGTGACAGCTCAAGGCTCATTTGCTTGTCTCCATTGAATGATAACCCAATACAAATCCCACAAAAACTTCAACAAGCCTAACACTCTTGAAGCATAGATCCGACCAAGAATGCCACGTGGCCTTCTACATGGAAGTGTTTGCTTAAACATGTTCACCTTCATGCTTTGTTCATGTTGTACAAGGTAGGATGTGAAATTGTTTCTTTTCTTATACTTCCCTTTGCACATTTGAAAGCTTCAGTGCTGCAGAAACTGAAGTCCAGCCATGTGAGTAACTCTTCTGAGCTTACTCTTACTCTGCCTGCTGTTCAACTTGGCTTGCAAGCTGGGTCTCTGCAAGTTTAATGGAAAAGGTTTGAAGCTGCATATCACTTTTTAATAATGCAGATAATGCAAGGAGTGAAGGAAGGGAAGCATGAAAGATTGCACACAAGGTCTTTTTTTCTCTCCAAATATTGATCAAATCAAAATGAGCTTGAAATGAAAATGCCCTTTTGATGGTAATTGTGGTCCTGAGTTCACAGTTAAGTAGCAGGGCATCAACAGGTAATATTAAAGAATGTAGTTCTTCCTAAACTGGTGTGAATTGATAGTAAAGCTAGGGATGTCAAATGCATGACACTGATGTGAAACCAGCATGAGTGAGAGTAGAATCGAGCCTCTTGTGAATTATCATTACTCTGAATTTCTCTGATTCCTGGCAGGTTTATGGCAAAGACTTTACGATATTTTAACTCTGCATTTTCGTATGTGTGTGTTTAATGTCCTGTCTATCTGAATACTGCATAACCACAGTGTGTTCCCCAGGGGCATCCCTCCTACGTTTACTACATATACACATAGTTCTGCTTAATGTTTCACTTGGATTTATTTGAATCTTTTATTATTACAGTACTGTATGAATACTTGCATTAAAAACACTTGTCCAGTAATTTTACCAAAAAAATCATTTTTTTTTTTCAATATGACTTCATCACATGGAAGCATTGGGATCACTGTGTATACAATTCTTTGCCACAGAAGTTCTGAAAGAAAAACTGAAGTTTTGTCTATCCACAAGATTTTTAATAGTCTAATTAAACGTGTATAAAACCGACTGTTTTTAGGTCCTACATGAACACTTAAAACTTTCAAAACAGCTTATATTGATTAAATTTGTTTGGAAAAAAAGTCTGAAATATCTTTTCTGGCTGGTTTTCTGGCTCTATATGGACTGGTTTCCTGAATGGAAATCAAGAGAGTTTCTTAAAAAAAAAAAAAAAAAAAAAAAAGCCAAGATTTAAAGCATTTCACGAACAGTGCTCAGCACCTCACAAAATAGCACATTTCTTTTTTTCCTCCAGTATGGCACAGATATACAACTACACTAATTCTCAGGTCACTATGGGTTATCCCAGGAAGATCTATGTGGCTGCTCTGAAGTTCATAATTTTAATTGAATGAATTTAGATAATTTCAATTACTCTACATTGGTAAGACCTATATGCAAAGGATGCATGGAAGCCTTCCACTGAAGGTGGAAGCCTTCCATCTCTTGAATGCTCCTGGGAGATCCTGTGATAAATGTTGAGAGTTTCCATCAATATTAACATAACCGTTGACAGGTCAAGACAGGCTACTTTGTATAAGAGGCACTGATTTGGATCCTTGTTCCTGCAGGACCTCTTTGCCTACCAAAGATAGCACAGGGCCACCACTATAAGATCTAGGGACTACACACATTTGACTGGGTAGCTGGTTGACTGCCTCTGGGTCCTGGGGAGGAAAGGAGACCTACAAAACAGCCTGGGAGTTTGTTAAATGAGTTGGCAAATTTGAAGGGTTTTACCAGCAATCTGTGTTTCTCTCATGTACTATTTTGTCCTAGTTATTGGCATTTTTTTTTTTTAAAGTCTGCTTCCATAAGAAAAGAAAAATTATTAGATTTCTTTGTTAGTGAACCAGTCATTTACTGACCCACTAATTTAAATTAAGCTGGGGAAAAGGAGGAGGGAAGAGGAACAATAGCTTGAAGATAAGACTTTCCTACAAAATCTGAGGAGAGAGTGTGCCAAATCAGTGCCCTCACAGAGACATCACCCCAAAGAGAAAAACATCAGCCTAAAGTCTACAATGATATAAGATACTGAAGAACTCACATAAAAAGTAGTAGTAGGAAACCAGGCCAACATGTTTTTTAAATTTTGCTGGCTTAGAAATTGAAATATTCTTAGTCACAAAGAGAGTTCATGAAGGGCAGTGTTTTTGCATCACTTCTAGGACCTGTTTTTGTTCATTACTGTAGAGAAAAACAATGGTTTTGCCACGATCTCTTCCCAAGATGAAGTCTTACTTTAAAGTGACCCCTCTTTGCCCAGGTAAAAAAATTAGGTTACACTAAAACCAGATCTCTCTACAACCAATAGGCATTAGAGAAGTTTTCTCTAATTGCAGGATTAGAGAAGCTCTTCTTTAATTCCAGGCACTTCAGGATGATTTATCCCATCCTAAATGAAATAGTTGAAATACATAGGCTGACTAACTTTTTAGGGGTGCCATGTCCTCTACTGACTATAAAGAGAACCTGTGCTACTAGCTCGTCTGGAAAAAAACAGCAAATAAGAGGAAGCACATAGTGGTTAATTCAAGCCCAATGGCTATTTCTCCCCAGGACACTGTGAAAACCCCTAGCAGGAGGTGACCTGCACCATGCACCATCCTCTTCATCTGTGCCACCACGGTAGGTGGGACAGCTAAATCAAGCACCAGTATGAACTGGGCTTCTTTGTCTGGGACTGGGCAGAGTCCCAGAGTCCCGGGAACAATCAGCTGTTCTTGTCAAGCCTAGTCACGATAAGATCCCAGGGAGAAGTTTCACTTGGAGGCAGAGGGAACCTGAAGTGCATTTTGCAAAAGCAGTTTTCCGCTCCAAGCTCCAGGTCTCTGCTCAGCCCGTCATTGGATTTCCCAGCTGCTCTACTAAAAATAAATTGATGAAAATGAAAACTTTCTCTTGGCAGGGATTTTGACAAGTGTCTAATGTAGACCTGTGCTGATACAGTCAATGAGTAATAATATCGGCACAGCCAGCTATGGGAGAGGTTTATATTTTTCCTTTTTCTCTTTCCTTAGGAACGGAGAGGGCTGCACTGTAGCACATTATTTACAGTACAACATGATTCAATTGCCAGAGGGAGGAAAAAAATCAACCCATTGTTCAAGGACTATACATGGATTGAACATTAAGAAGTAAATTTCCCTGATTGAAAAACGTAACCCCTCCTCTTTCCCTTTGGCACGGCTTCATCTGTAAGCTTTACTTCTGAAACTTGGTTTCAGAAGGGAGATCAAAATCCTTGCTCAGGTCAGACACAAATGAAGGTCATCTTCGTTGCATCCCAGAGAAAGGATTTTTATGCCTTCTGGAATAGGATTTTCTATTATATATATTATATATATATACAAGTGGATTTGTTACAGTTGTAAAGAAAGTTGCAATAGTAATTGAAGCACAATTATAGTTATACCAGCTCAGGATCTTGCATATGTGTTTTAAAAGTCCCTTTAACTAATTTTTAAAAACAACAGGTGTAAATCAAAAAGAAGACCAGCTGCAGCTGCAGTGGGGGTAGGAGCATGCTCAGCCTCGTGCCTGCTATCATGTCCTGCGTCAAGAGCTCTGGGAGCTGCAGCAAGCTGCAGTCCCTACTGACGACTGGGACACACAGTTCAGCAGGCTTGGATAGTCATCCTTAAAAAACTGTAAAAAAGCTGAACACAGAAAATTATAAATACAAAAGTAACCTTAAAAGCCTGGAAAATATTTTACAAACCTCTCAATTCTCATCTTGTGAGAACATGTGTCAGCATGCACTGAGGACAGACAAAATGAGATCTCTTCTGTAATTCTGAAACTCCTTTGAAGAATGAGGAAAGTGGCAGAAAACTTTTGTTATAAAGCTTTCAAAATCAAATTATGACTTACCTGTAGTATATTTCATTGTATTAAGTAGTATAAAAGCTGAGTAATTAGTTGGAAGTAAATATTTTTTCTATCAGTTTATACAGAACGAGCGTGCCAAATGAGTGAAACATCATATGTAAATGAAGAATATATTGCTGAAGTATAGGGTGTTGAGCCTGGCTGTGAATCCCAGGGAGTGCTGCTAACGTACCTAGCTAGAACTACCTAGGTCCTGCAGTAATAGCTCACTTGGTACAGCATGTTGTACTTACTGAACATTTGCAAAAAAAAAAAGATGTGCAAATGTCTGCATGTAGCAAGCATTGTTGTTTACATAGCCACTAATGTACATTTCCAAATTTATTTTTCTTAGAGTGTTCTTTTCTCTAACTGAATTACAAGTGCAAAAACAAGACTGTGGTCATATCATGTTTAAACAGGCAAAGTTTCAAACATGAAGCCACATCTATTATTCAGCACCATCTTCTAAAAACATTAAAAGATACCCTTTTGAACTTTGTGGTTATTTTTGTCAAAAGACAAAACTTCTTCAAGTTGAATTCTACTCTGAAAGTTGGGTGTGAGTAACAGTTACACGGCTATGTGTGTGGCACAGTGTACAGCTTGCTGATCTTACAACTCAGTGACAGTGGAAATGGCAATGGTATTCTCTCTTTCCTTCTCTCCCTTTGCTTCCTTCCTCACAAACCAGGACACCAAATAATCCATCCTCTATGCCTGCTTAAACTTGCTGGAACATTTGCTCAACTACTCCTGATTCAGTACAGGCAGAAAAACACTCAGATTTCTTGACATGTTAATTTTCTGCCAGTTCAGAAAGCGATCTGAGGGGCAGCATTGGTGGAAGGACCTAGGTAGAAGTGAAAGAGGAAGAAGGGAGAAAGAGTGAGACCACCTCAGATATAGCTCTTAAATTAATTCAGCTGTATCACCCACCTGAATATGATGTGTAGCTATGCAGAGGTTTGACTGACTCAATTTTCTCTGTACTCATGCTAGAAATAAATTAAATAAAAGCTGCACTTAAAATATAGGTTGAGAGGTTATGCTGTTTGCATCTTTAGGCACTTAAAAACTTTTGTCAATCTGGCTGGATTCGATTAACTTTAATTTTAGACTCATGTTTGACCTTAAGTAGGAGTGTAGTCTCCCAGAGTCCAATGAATCTGCTAATCTGCTTCCATTTTAATGCATGCTTATGTTCTTTGCTCAGAATGAGTAGAGGAAAGGACTTGATAAAAAATTAATAAACACAGATTAGCTGCATACACCAATTCTTTTCTGTGTTGTATCAGCAGCCTTGGCTCACCATCTTCCCATCCATTATCAGATGAAGTTTTCTCTGGACTATGAGATACATGTGAATTCAGAGAGGGATCCTGAAGGTTGTTAAAAGGCCCAAAAGGAGCTTTAGGGACTTAAAAGTATTCTGAATAATTAGTTTTCAAGATATATCCCAAGTAGATATAAAGTTAGCAAAGGCACTCTCCTTACCTGTAAGGGCAAGAGTTCAGCTGATAGAAATTTGAGCTGAAAATTGTGCAAGAGTAGAAAAATTAGAGTCAGAAGTCAGTATTATTGTACCATCGCAGATTCCAAATCATGAATATTATTTTTTTTACTCTCTTCCACTAGTAAAAATTAAAAAAAATAAATAAATCTGTATAGTCAAATTTCTTAAATGATGTTTAGCATAAATGGAATTGACAATGTCTTTTGAATTCATTGATTTGTCTTGTCTATTTTGATGTATAATCTAATCCTGGACTAAAGTAGGAATGTTTTAAATACAGCGACAATATCTGATGCAAGAAATGTTCATCATAACAATATATTTAGATTTTATTGCAATTAATTTTTGGAAAACAATGATGAGATGAAATCACAATTTTCTGAAAGAATAATGTTGATCATTCCAACTGAAACATTTGACTTGAACTGTCTCTGACTTGCACTTATCTAATTTAGGAGTGGTGCCAGAAAGCCACCTGGGATAAAGTCTTGAAACTCTTAATTGTACCTATTGTTATTGATTGGCTGTTAGTCTTCCAAGAGTGGCAGGAGGAATCTTGATCAAGGAGCAGTTATTTCTTGACTTAATTTCTAAACGGATGGCTTTTTCACCATCCAGTATCTTTTAAAAGTCTTTCTGCTTGTTTAAATAGATTTTAATGCTCCTCCATCCAGAGTTGTGAATGATAGAAGAAAGAAATAGCTGCAGTTTCCAAGAATGGAACTTATTTTTCATGACCATGTGTTTTTTTATTTACTGAATGTCTCATGTGGTCTGTAATAGACACTTGAGTAGGAATACTGTAGGTGTATCTGTTTTGGGAAAAGGCACTGGAGAGAGAACCACAAGGTCTGAATTCAATTCTCTATACCCAGACTGACTTCTGGAGTCATGCAGTCGCACCTAGAAAACTGAAAGAGCAATTGGAGGCTTTGTTAGCTTTGTAAATATGGACATATGGACTTCTATACTGACTTCCTCAACTCCACCCCGTGGCAGAAATTATCCTTCTTCCTCTCTTTTATTTATATTACTTCCCCCCCCATTTATTTATTTATTTATTTTAATTATTATTTTATTTTAATTATTATTTTATTTTTATGTCTTTGCTTACATGCGTGTCTAGTACAGAGTATTTTAAGCTGTCTAGTTGTTAAAAAATACAAATACTAAAAGTAAGAAAACATTAGAAGGATTTACATAGAATGACCAGTTGTCAAGACTCCAATGTTATCCCTCACTGGTCAAGCCCAGAAGGGAACATATTAATATTAATTTCATATGAATTTCAATATTAATATATTAATATTAATTTCAACGGGTAGAAGCACCTGAGGCATTTGTATTGGGTTTATGTGGAAGGTTTTGGTAGTGGGGGGCGGCAAGGGTGGCCTTTGTGAGAAGAGTCCAGACACTGCCCCATGTGCGATAAGGGCCACTTCGAGCTGCCTCCAAAGGGACCTCTGACCACAGCTAAGCCAGTGAGTGACATTGGTTGGGCTTCTGTGAGAGCAGATTGAAGAAAGGGAGAAAAACAAAATGCTACACAACAGCAGCTGGGACAGAGGAGTGAGACCCAGCCCTGCAGCCCCCAAGGTGAGTGCAGCAGGAGGGCAGGAGGTGCTCCAGGCAGGCAGCAGCATTTTCCTGCGGCCTGTGGAGAGGCCCCTGGTGGAGCAGGCTGTCCCCTTGCAGCCCATGGGTCCCACATGGAGCAGATCTCCACGCTGCAGCCCGTGGAGGAGCCCCCGGTGGAGCAGGTGGATGTGGCCTGGAGGAGGCTGCGGCCCATGGAGAGCCCCCGCAGGAGCAGGCCCCGGGCCGGAGCTGCAGCCTGTGGAGAGGAGCCCACGCAGGAGCAGGGGGCCTGAGGGGAGTTGCCGCCAGTGGGGGACCTGTGCTGGAGCAGTTTGCTCCTGGGGGATGGACCCCGTGGTACGGAGCCGTGTGGGATCAGTTCTTGAAGAGCTGCTGCCTGTGGGCAGCCCCTGCAGGCTCAGTTCGGGAAGGATGGCATCCCGTGGGAGGGACCCCACGGGGAGCAGGGGCAGAGGGGGGCCGTGAAGGAGACAGAGACAAAGCATCAGGGACTGACCGCAGCCCCCATTCCCTGATCCCCTGTGCTGGTTGGGGGGAGGACATAGAAGAGAGTGAATAGGGGGAAGGTGTTTCTCAGTGGCTTTTAGTTTCTCATTGCTCTAATCTGTTCATAATAGGCGATAAATTAATTTAATCTCCCTATGTTGAGCCTGTTTTGCCCATGACAATAATTGTTATCCTCCTGTCCTTATCTCAACCCTTGAACCCTTTTCATCATATTTTCTTCCCCTTTCCCTTTGGGGAGGAGTAGTGAGAGAGCAGTTCTGGGAGCGCTTATCTGTCCAGCTGGCTAAAAACACCACAGCATTCCAGCTTTAACAATGAGGATCTCCTCAATATAAAGAAAAAAGCCAGATTTCGTCTTCTGCAAGTCAGAAAACCTAAGTACGTTATTTTGGAGGCTTACTGGGATTGCAAGTATCTATCCAGAAACTGAGGTAGAGCATACAAAAAACCAATCAACCAAAACCAAAACCAACCAACCAACCAACCAACCAACCAGAAAAAAAAAAAAAAAAAAAGACAACAACAACAAAAGTTAATCCAAGTTCATTCTCAGTGACTATTTTCTGGAGTGATTGATACATAAACTACTTTTACTAAGATTAGCACCTCTGTGAGGCCACTGGTGGGATGGTAGATTTCATGATTCTGCTGTTGTCTACTCAGAAAGAGATGGAATGAGCAGCACCATTCTGGTGAAACTCATTTTACCACATTTTGTAGGTATTTCATGACAGATCTGTGAGTTCTTGTTTTAAAAAAGAACTCCCCTCAAATGCAATAAAAAAAAGCAAAGGCAAAACCAAAATTTGTTCTGTGTCTTGCTACATATTAGATGCTCCCATTTTTTTCTGTTCCCTTTAAATTCCTAACTACCACTACTAGAAAGAAAGTTCAAGGTATTCACTTGGCCTCTGTGCCATTCTGTGCCCCTTATCCCCTCTCTCCTCAGCACCATCCTTTTTTTAATGAAGTTTGTCCAAGGAGTTGAACTCTTGGAACTAGCACATCTGTACCAGCTTCATGAAGACAAACAGCCATTTGGGGGAGAAAGATCCAATAAGACTTTCCCCATAAATATGAGCTGAACCTTATAAGATATCAGAGAATTCACAGATTGTAAGAGATGTGTAACAAACATCCAAGCCATGCCAAAAGCCTTGATCAGACCGTGTACCTGTGGAGGTGTCAATCTACCAGTAAGCCACAATTTTCATTTTCCCGCCTCTGTTCAGTCAGTGTAAGTAAAGTTTCATGAAACAACAGGACTTGGTCTATACCAATGCCCAAACCTGGTAAGTCTGGAAAGGAGGTGAGTTTACCCAGTCACTCAATTTAACTACTTTTTTTTTTTTTTTTTTTTTTTTTGACTACTTTTGTCTTTTTTTTTTTGACAAAAATTTGATGGACTACTTACTTTATCAGTAGTCATCTCAATTTGACTGGGACAAATTTGGAATATTGACAGGCTCATACTCAGACAGAAAAGCTCTCAGGTTGTTTTTCCATAGTTTCAAACAAAAATATTTTGATCAGCTCACAGAATAAAAGGTTTTATATGGAAACTCAGAATGAAGGGGAACTAACTTTTTGGACATTCATTTACATTTTTGGGGAAAATCTTCTTGCAATGCTTTGTTCAGGGCTGGATTTTCATACTCATCATGACAGTCAGCTAGGGCTCTCTACATGTGGGTGAGTGAGCCTTACTGGGTGAGGTGTGCCAACTAAACAGCAGAGCAGGATCCTACCTATGGCAGGATATACTGTTGACATCTTAACACCTCTGTGGGATTCAAATGCCTGACTACATGGTTACACAAAGCTCTTATTTTTTATACAACTTCACAAAACCATATGTCACATGAAGTGCATGGGCGGTACTCCCTCTTCTCCAGTCAAAAAGTATAGTTTGCACTTACTCTGGATATGTAAGCTACATGGCCATGATCATGGTGAGCAAGGTCTGAAGGAGCAGCACTGTTGAGTGTCCAGGTATGCCAGGTATGAAACACCTGGACGGTGTCACATTGCTGTGGAATGGTGATTTTGGGTTGAAAGAAAGAGAGCTGCATCTGGCTAAGGAGGATCAGAAAGAGATATTAACAGTACAGTACACTTTTGGAAATTACATTTGCAGCAATTAAAGGTCACATTGTTTAGCTAAGTCATAATCCATCACTGTGAACAAGGCATTGATTACTGCTGTGGACTACATTAATTTTTAATTCCATTAGGGGAATAAATGACAGTTTCTGTATTTGCCTCTTCTCTTGATACATAGCAATGAGAATGGTAAATTACCTCAGGATTCAAAGAAACTGAACAGATAAGCTTCTTTCCATGCTCTTTGGAAAAAAAAAAATCAAAACAAAACCAAACCACCACCACCACCAAACCAAACCAAACCAAAACGTTTCCTAGCCTTAGCTAGCCAGTAAAAATCCTGACAATCTCCTGAAATGACACATTAGTGGACTAGACCGGGGTTACAATTATCTGATTATCTGAGGGACATCTACTGAAGTGTAACTGCACAAGCCAAATTGCCGTTTCTCCATCAGTCCTTCTGTGTCTGATTTAGTGGAAAAAAACAATGAGCTGCTGCATTAGGTTTTCTCTTACTTGTGTTCTAGGAATGAAAATTGTTCTTAACTCATTGGATATTGGGCATGAAATCCAACCTCCTTGACTTTACCAATTGCAAACTTGTGAAAAGCCTTTTGCAGTTCAGTTTTGCTAATGCTGCTGTTTGGGAGAGCCTGAAATCATTCAAGTTTATGGAGAGAAACACAATTTGTTGCTTTTCTACATCTCGTTCACTGTTTATTAAACAGTACTCCTGTTCTCCTCTCCAATCTCTGAGTTAATTGAAAAGTTGGGTCAAAAGTGGGAATGAGTCTTTGGTAAAAGAATTTGTTAATTTGTATTTACCCCCTGACGTAGGAACAGCAGTTTTATCTGGCCATGAAATTAATTCCACACTAACTGATGTAGAGCTAATTGCTCAGAGATTGACAACAGAGAGCTGGACAACTGCTCCATGGAGACACCACGTTTTGTGCTGACCAAAGCTGTCTTTTTAGTTCTGCAAGCTTTCCTGTTATGTCCTGCTCTGTACTACAAGCTCCTTGGGTTTTAGGGCAGTGGGAGGCACATTGCTACCTTCAGTTGGGTGTTGCAGTAGTCTGTAAGAAGTGAATCAGCAAATATTTAGGTGGTAGCTGCCTCAGGATCTGTAGGTGGGTTCAAGTGCTCTCTTGACTCCCAGTAGCAGCTAAATGCCCAAAGGACTTTTAAAAAATCCTTTAGTGCCTAGTGGCACATTTAGTTGCCTGAAGACCTCAATAAATCTTTTTGTAAATGAGAAGAAAGTGATAATCATAATCGTTAACATTTGCAAAATACTCTGTGACCTATAGGTGTATCAACTATTATTAGCCCAAAGGCAGAGCTACTCTTATCACTGCCACCAATATCTAGGCTGGTTTTACTTGGCAGGATTTAAACCTAACGGTTCTTATCATAAAAAGAGAAAGAAAGTGTCATCAGAACTGATTGAACTATATATTGGCTACGTTATGTTGTAATGGCTGTCAAAGATAAACACTGGGGTGGCTTATCTTGCTTCCTAATCATCTTCAGGTGTAATGTTGTCATTCATTTTGCTAACTCTCTCTTTATATTTAAACCCAGGGGAGACCACAAACTGAAAAATACGCATTCAGTCTATTTCTGCTTTCTATTGGTCTGTTTGTGGGAATAATCGTTTCAAACTCAGTGACCACAAATGAGCTTATGTTTATACAAAACTTCCTGAGAAAGTACAAAGGGGACCTGCCACCCTTCGCTGATGGGTTAACAAAGTCTCTTGCTGCACACCCTGTGTTGGGTCTGCTCTTGCATAAGCCTGAGCTGCCCTTGCTTTTCCCAGATTTCTGCACGTCCGTGGGAGCTTGTCTTGTAGCTTTGCTTTATCTTAATCTCCTTGGGCACCCAAATGAGGTCCTCCCTGTCTCTTCCTTGTGTAGATAAGGAGAGACTCCTCTGGTTGTTACAGAAGGAAGTAAAGTCCTCTAATCTACCAACAGGAAGGGAGGGAGAAGAAGCTATTCCAGCTCTGCTGCATTGGTGGTCACTGGCTCTGAAGAACATGCTGAACCTGAAAAGAGGACAGCAAAGTGGCTGGGTTAAAAACAAAACAAAGAAGGAAGCATCCCCATCTTCTTCTCCTACAGCAAAGATTATTGTATATATATATATATTTCCCCAAAGCATTGCTCCTTCTAGATACTTTACAACTTCATCCTAAGTGTTCGAAAGCAACTCTCACTAAAGTTTATCCTAATAATAAACTGTGACGGAAGGAAGTAATCATAGTATTCTCATTTTATAAATGGGGAACTGAGACTCAAAAGGGGGATGTATTTCATCTAATTTTATGCACTTGAACATTTGGTCTAAGCCAGTTGTTTGGGTTCCTTCAGTAGTCAATGGAAGAAGGTAGTCAATTCCAGATAGCAAATATTCTACTTTCTCTTAGCCAATTATTTTAGCAGTGGGAGAGTTTCCCTGTGCTTAAAACCCAGCAGAAGGCTAGGCTAGGCAGAGCAGCACTTTGGTTTTCTGACTGTGTGGGTGTCCTCAGTGTTTGCCTAAGATATTCTACTAGGATCAAGGCCCTGACAAAATGCCATTTTAGCTGCTTTGCTTTGAAAACCCATCTGGTGTCATATTATCCTCCTTTCCTAATAGCCCACTGATTTGAACAGTCATTTAGGAAGTGAAAGCTCTCAGTTCAGCCCTGAGAGAGCCTCGCTTTATCCCTCCTAGAAACGTGACCTAGATACATTACACCTCTGCTGAGTGGAGATGTGCTACCAAATTAATCACAGACACATTTGAGAGTGGTGGCAGAGACCTTGGGTGATAGGTATCAATGTGGAGCACTCCTGAATTAGGGTATACAGAAGAGAAGCTGTGTGTCTCCAAGCCAAGTGCTCACAACTGCTTCCAGAGAGGAGGCAGGTACCATGGAGAGAGAAGGCCACTGGAAGCAGTGTTTATCTCAGCCAGTTCTGCTGCCCTGGAAAGCCTGGATAAGCATTAGGGTTCTTAGAGCGTTCAGACTGCTTGATACAGTGCTGTCCCAATAGCGTGTATATGGGGATTATTTTTGTTCTTAAAAAGAAACACAAGAACACACACACACACACACACAAAACCCCACCAAAAAAATAATAATAACATAAAAATCAACAAAACAAAACACCTCAGCCAATTTCCTAGTCAGCTTTGGATTGTTAAATCAACTGTTGGAATTTCATACAGATTGGAAATATGTTTTTTAGTCTTCCCTAAATGGAAATTGGCTTCCTTTCTCACTGAGTTTGATTTCTAAGGAACAAGAACACGGTTACACAATTTCTGATTCTACAGAGGGAAGGGAAGGGAAGTGGAAGGAGGGGGAGGGAAGGGATAAATGAGAAAATGGCAGCCACTTGTGTTAATTTAGCATCTTGGGATGAGGAAAAAGAAAAAAGGAAAGGAAAGGAAAGGAAAGGAAAGGAAAGGAAAGGAAAGGAA